>NC_089879.1:5410000-5757500 GCF_040182565.1 Anser cygnoides | reverse complement strand
CCAAGAGTCCTGGACCAACGCAGCACAGTTGATACAAGTGGTACCAAGTAGGATATCATGACTTGCCCAGCAAGTTAAAGAGTATCTCGAACTAGTACACTTAGCTCCAAACAGACATCTTTAGTATTCTACAAGAACATATTTAACATTGAGAAAGGGAAATGATAAAATACCAAAAGCTAGCTTCATAATGGAGACTTAAAAATGCTCCTGAGGATCTTGTGAGTGCAAAAGCAGGTCCTTGTACCTTGCTTGCATGTACTCGCTGGGTGACTTTGCCCCTAGTGAATTGTTTGTACTCTGTTAAATCATTCTGTTAGTTCTTTTGGACTTGCAAATATGGACAAAGCAAGCAGATGAGACTTCGATGTTCTTAAAGTAATAGATTTTACAGAGTTCAAGAAATCAGCTTTTTCATGTCTCCAGATATTAGTGTCTAGTGGTAATGTGTTCAGTTCATACCTCAGTTGTCATTCTTTTGCTTTCTTGGAAATAGATATAAAAGCGTTTTGTTCTTTCTCATCACAATCTAAGGAAGAGGTAGTTCTTGTATAGTTACACATAAAGGCTGGATTTTGAACAAAAATATTGTTAGGAAGGGAATTCTTTTCAAAGATGTTTATGCTCATTGTGTTTCCATCCAGCTCGCAGGAGCTGTTGCAGATCCCCTGTCAGGGGATACCAATAGTTTCGGTATCTGGTCAGGGGAGATCTGTGAATGTAGGTGGTAGGCAAAGGCAGAACTTCACCAGGTCCAGCATGAGCTTGCTTGGTAACACTACTTTTTTGAAACCAGAAAAAAATGGAGCTCTGGGTCGCGGAGAAGGCTGAGGGCTGTCGTGGCTGGCTACCATACTGCTAACAGGTTCATTTCTGGCATCCTAGCAGTGTTGATGGAACATCCTGGGCTGGGTCCTTCTGCCAGGGTTACAACGCCAGCAACAAAAGTCATTCCCGTGCTTCCCAAACATTAATTATCTCTCATAAAACTGAAAGTCTCGGGCATATCTGAATGCTAGTACTTCTTGCCAAAAATATGGATATAATCTTTCCATATGATTGGAAAAGGGTATGTTTCTGTCTCACCAGTAAGTCACACAGAGTTACTTATTGGCAGTTTTGTATCACAGAAACTTAATGAAAGGGAAAATGGAGAGCATTCAGATAATAGTATCATTTTTATTCTGAAAATGCTTCCTTACATATTATCGTTATCTTGGCCTTTAGACTAAGGAAAAAACTACTAAAGTAAGTTTACAGAGTAGGAAGTTAGCCAGTGAATGAATAAGATTTTATACGAACACTCTTTTGATGCTTTATGAATTCTACATATGAGAGTAGGACTTCATTGCCCTACGTGCTGTCATCTAGTGAAGGTGCTGGAAGTTTTGGGGAAGCTGGGTCTAAGCTACAGTCTCTCTAAAGCTCCATTTGCTCACAAAGTTCAGAAAGTGAAGACCACCTGAAGGAATGGGAAATGTAACTAGGAAAAAAAAAATTCCTCTTTCAGGCAGCATTCCTTTCTGGTCCTTCTTATCTTTCTGAAATTGCTAGAAAGAGTTTCTGCAGGCAGGAACACTCAGCAAATTCACAGGCAGTTACATGCTCCAGGCTGGGATTCCTCAGATCATTTGCAGCCATCGCTTGCAATTTGTCATACTAGTTCCACTAGCTCAGCACAAAACCTTAAAATTTATCACAGAACTAATGCTATCATTCATCTCATGATCTCTCCAGTCAGCGCTGCCACCAAGCTAATTGTTCTGTAAGGAGCCAATGATGAAAAATTACAACCTGCAGAGAAGGGACAAGTGAATACTGAAACTTTGAGAGCATCATTTCAGTTTGGATCAATATCATAGGATTTAATTGTTTATATGGAACATTCTGAGTCTGAACAGCTGGAAGAGAATAGAAATAAACGATATTCAATCTCTGTTTTTTGGCATAAACCTTTAGAGGCCAAATCGTGGAGATGAAGACCTACATCAGCCTGTCATACATGTAGCTGCATTTGATTCCTAACTTAGATGGCTTCAGTGGCTTTTCATAAATCCAGTTCTTCTGTGATATTTTCCAGTGCTTTCTGAAATATAGATATGTTCAGCCTTACAAATCAGATTCAGAACAGACTTAATTTTTCTTTTTTTTTTTGATAGCTGTTTGACTGCGTTTAATGCTCCTTAATGTTAGATTACTCAGCTCTAAATCAGCTCTAAAGCTTCCAAAGAATCTCTTGTGTATATAATAAACTTATCACTGTTCCCTTAATCTGTGTTCCTTAATCTCCAAATTTTGGGTATTATCTAAAACTACTGCTAACAGTTTTGTAATTACAACCTAGTTTAGTGACCTGACAAAAGTAAGCAGGCATCTTTATGTAAGTAGGAATTCAATTTCATTCTCGTTACAAGTAGGGAGAGGTGGCTGTGTTCTCAGTGTGCTTTGTTGGCTGCCTTCCTTTATATGTTCTTTCTAGGTGGCGAACAATGTAGTCTTTGAGAGCACAAAGTTGGAATTTTGTTAATGAATTACCAGCTCTGTCTGGTCACCAGCCATGCTGCGCAGAGGCTACACCAGCTGTCTGCCTGCCAGCACGCCCATCTGATTCCCTCTTACCTGGCAATCCACCTCCATGAAGAACAAACACAAATGTTTTTTCACAAGTTCTGTTGACTTTGGCAATTAATTAAATTGGTCAATCTCATTTTGATATTAGCAAAATACTCCTGGGTTTTTGAGAGCTTCCAACTCTACACGGGTTATCTCAAGTTGCTCTGCAGTGTGTGCCAGCCAACAAAGTTTGCCAAAGAAGTTTCGATTGAAATGTCTTTTGAACAAAAAGATTTTTCCTTAAAAACAACAAAAAACAGTTTATTAAAATATTCAGGGCAAAAGCTAGAATTCTAAACAACATATTTTTGGATTTGGTTATTCTGCTCATGAGAGTAATATAAATCTTAGTAATCAAAAATACTCTTCCGCTTAAGTGTCACAGCACTGAAATATTACACGGCCTAAAAGCCCAGTCTAATTTGCCTTATCAAGACTCCCTTCAGTTAAATCTTGGGACTACTTTAACTTACATGACTAATTACATTACATAATATAGCAGTTTTAATGTCCTGACTTACCACCTGTTCTGAACATCATATGATGATGGAGACTTGCACTGTCTCTCTCTCTTCCCATCAACTGGTACTACTGTCTGTGATGACTAACAAATGAACATTTTGACAAATGGCAATAGAAGACTTTTCTGTCTACTGAATGAGTTGTTTGGGTGGTATAGAGGGCAGCAATATGTTAAGCAAAAATCTTAATGGTCAAAACTTTAAGCCCTTTTTGCTCTACATTAGTTTACAGTGATTTCTCAGGGTCAGAAATAAGCAGAAAAGATATTTTGGTTTCTTGCTAAACCTAAAAATTACTGTTTTCCCTCTAAGAAAAAAATGAAATCCTTTCCCTAAAGCTTTAACAGTTTTTCTATATTATATTCTGTTCTGTGCTATTGACGCTGTATGCATTTAAAAGAAAAATGTTTCTAGGCACATTTTTTTCCTTATGGGTAAAACATACCAGAACTTATATTTAATATAAGTGATTTTTCTGATATGCACAGTAAATGTTGAAAGTGAAGGCTTACATGGACTGATGAGAGGGAAAATTACTGCTTTAACTCATGCTGCTTGACTAAAAATATTCACTTAGGATAAAATTAAAAGTAAATGGAAGGAAAATTGGGTAATCGTGATCTCATAATATTGCAGCATGTGTATGGATTGAATAAAAAGTTTGGCAAACTCTGGAAGACACTGAGGTTACTCAGTAAACTTTTATTGTTAGTAATCAGCAGTAGTAATGTTCAGCCTGCAGTACAGAAAAAGGAGTAGAACCATTTTCAGAAGTTATGGCTAAAATACATAATTTTTATTGAATCATTATTTATGAAGGGCCTGATTTAGCTTATGAGGTTCCCTGTTTTTCTTTAAATGTTTTGTTTAGATATTTTCTATCCCAAAGAGTAAACCTCAGAGCAGCTGGAGACATGTACTTCATATTACTACAAACATATTTACTACATATTTACTTCATATTACTACATATGTATTTACTACAAAAGCAGTAGTTAGTCTCTTTATACTGCCTTTTTTATTTATTTTTTTTTAAGAAGTTGATTCTGGGCCAATCTATGCTAATTAGTCTATTTCTTGCCAAGTATACATGGCAGTTTCATGTTTTTCACAGTCTGGTTTTCTGGTTTCCACAGAAGAAAAGTATCTATGCTCTTGCCCATTAAATTTCCTCTAGGCAGATCTACTCTATTGCTCATACAATATGTTGTGGAAGTTAGTGGGGCGTAGAGAATCCATGGCTGACTTTAGTACCTACATATGTGAAAGTACTTTTGGTATCCATGGACACTTTCAGAAGTTGAACCATGTCTTGGCTGGATTTCCATATAAAACTTTCATCCTGTCTGAACTGAAGGGCATATAAACATCTGTCATGACAAAAAAGTACCATGAAGAGGGCTACCCAAACAGGTCATTGTTGAGTGACAGTCCTCAGGGTGCACAAGAAACCTATTTGTGTAAAAGTCAAGGTTACAGGGTTTAAGATCGAACATTGAGTGACAAGTTTCCCATTAGTCTAATATATCCTGCCCCTTTGAAGAAGATGCATAATTGACACACATAGTTGGCACATTTATGGTGTAAGAAATGTTTCTGCATGATAGTTAATTAATTTGAAGCAATACTCCATTAATCTCCCCAGAGCCACAGATAACTATATTAAATCTGCCTTTTCTTTTAAATACAGTGAAATTCAGTATCCCTTATCCATGAATTATAACCTGGTCTCTGGGTTAACCTTGCTTTGATTAAGTGGTTTTGTGGTTGCTGAAGTCAAAAAGTAAACTGGATGCACAAGAAAGATCACTGGCACTACATGAGTTCAAGAAAAGGTAATGCAAAAGCAGCATTTTACTCCCTGAAGCTCACTTATTACTCTTTGGTGACTGAATAAAAAGCACAGCCACCAGGCACATTTAGCCATCTCAAATATGTTCATGAAGCCTTTTTCAGGAGTCAGCTTCCATCAGATAAGTTCATGTAATTAATTACTGTTTTGATTGAAAGCACTAAGAAAGTACAGTGCTTCAAAGGTAAACCTGATTTTCATTGCAGTGCATCACAGAAGGTATGTTTGCACCCTGAAATTTTAAAGCATCCCATTGAGGGTGAATTTGTCTGTTGCTATTGGAGGAGATGGTGAATTTTTTTTTTTCTTTGATTAAAAAATGTCATTGAAATGGATTATCATCAAAATAAAATTAATTGATTTTGGTGTATAAGCACTGAATTGTACCTTGGTATTACAGGTTAAATCATGCCCAGAACACAGGAAGAAAGTGTATTGGGTTTAAGTGACAAGGTTTTGGTAGTGGGGGGCTGCAGGGGTGGCCTCTGTGAGAAGAATACAGCAGCTGCCCCATGTTAAATAAGGGCCAGTTTCAGCCGGCTTCAAAAGAGACCTGCCACTGCTCAGAGCCCAGCCAATAAGCAATATTGTTTGCGCCTCTGTGAGAGCAGATTTAAGAAAGGGGGGGGAAAAAAAAGCAGCTGCACAACAGCAGCTGGGAGAGAGGAGTGAGAACCAGCCCTGCAGACCCCAAGGGCAGTGCAGCAGGAGGGCAGGAGGTGCTCCAGGCACGCAGCACAAGTTCCCCTGCGGCCTATGGAGAGGCCCTTGCCGCCCCTGGGGGACCCGTGCTGGAGCAGTTCTTGAAGAGCTGCTGTCTGTGGGAAGCCCACGCAGGGTCCATTTGGGAAGGATGGCATCCTGTGGGAGGGACACCGCTCTGGAGCAGGGGCAGAGAGTGGCCCTGAAGGAGCGGCGGAGATGAAGAACCAAGGACTGACTGCAGCCCCAATTGACTGTTCCCTGCGCTGCTCAGGGAGGACATAAAGGGTGGATGAGCAGAAAGTGTTTTTATTTTGTTTTTAGTTTCTCACTGTTCTAGCTTGTTAATAATAAGTTATAAAATACATTAATGTCCCTTATGCTGAGTCTGTTTTGCCTGTGACAATAATAGTTATCTCCTTGTCCTTATGTCAGCTCTTGAGCCCTTTTCTATTGTATTTTCTCCCCCCTTTCCTTTGAGGAGGGGGCGTGAGAGTGGTTGGGGTGGAACTCAGCTGCCCAGTTGGGTAAAACCACCACAGGAGGACAGGACACTTGCTTGTGACAGTGGGAGCACCAAATAAAATAGGATATACTCTTTTGTTACGCACTTTGTGCAGAGATCGATGCCTATGTTCTCAACTAGAAGGCCATAACCTGCAGCAGCGAGCTATAAAGATGGCAGAGTTGTGGTATCACGTCTACGCTCCGTTAACATACTGAAAACTGGATTTGTTAGGTTAGAGCAGAACTGCCATGTTCTCAGCGTGGAGGATGCTGAAAACATTGTTCCAGGATGGCCGTCTGGCTGCTCAGCCAGCCTCTGAAACGGGATGGGATGTACTGCATTGCTTACTTTGATTGGTTTGATTTGTATCACTGCTTCTGGAAAATGCGTTAGGCCTTTGTACTTGTCAATTTTAATCATTCTTGCTTTATAGCTTCCAATTCCATGACAGCATGGATTTTAGTTCATGCAAAGGCATGGTAGCCTTGAGTGATTTCAGACTCTGCATTTGGCAAGTGAGCTGTTATACTTTTGCTTGGATAACAGGATAATGAGCCAAAGACCACGGGAAAGCCTATTTGATCCTACTTCTATTTTAAAAGAAGATAATTAGAAATCTAGTTGAGTTTCTCTGCATCTTGAATGACTGTGTCCATTGATTTACACAGGACAATTATTTCTTTGAGGAAGGTTTGTGTCATGGTGTGCAGATATGTTTTATATTAAACCTCTTGTGTACCTCATCTCAGAGTACCTTATAGGACTGAACAATGCAGTTAAAGAGTAATAAATGTTTTTCTTTCTGTAATTTTTGTGAAGCATATACAAGGAAGAGATAACAATTTACATACATGATCTGAAAAGAAAGGGAAAATGAGTGGAAGAGATTCTACAGGAATTCCCTTGAGTCTAGCCTAACTAAGGAAAAAAGAATCAGGGGCTGCTGGTTGTGGGATGCGGTGGTAAACGAGTGCTGCTGCTGGAATGGAGGGGCAAATTCTAGAAGCTGCTTGTCAGAAGTGCACTCGTAAATGGTTTTCTCTACTACCTTTGCCCTTTCTAGAAGCAGAGTGTTGGTTTCTGGAGCTTTAGTGAGATCCTAGTCACAGTGATATATAACTCTGAGAAGCCTGTGAAAATCTTAAAATTTAGCAGTGTAATTCTAATTTTAGTTTCTAGCTTACTATCACATTTTAAGGTAAACTTTTTTTCCTTTAAGTAAACTAACCAAGTTACCCTCAATTGTTACTTACTTGTTTTATAAATCACTTTGAACTCCACTGATGCAAAACATTGCATTAGAGCTAGGTATTATCATTATTCATGAAAGCAATATTCTGGGCTCAGACACAATATATTACACAGTAACGATACAGATTAGAGGTAACCCTATTGCTTTATTTGTGAACCACCAGTTATTGCACTTCCCATATCCTGCTTAAAGATGGAAAAAACGTGGTATTGAATGATTAAAGCCAAGTGAGCCAAACCATTCTTACCAAGTGCAAACTCCGTGGAGTTGGATTTATAAAAGGAGCAGAATATTCTTTCTGAAATAGTTATCCTTTGTGAAGTCTCTTTTTAGACCTGAATTAGGCCCACATTTTATGGATATCTTTTTTTTTTTTTTTTTAAATAAGAACTGTATTCTTTGGGAAGATAGTGCTAAAATTTAGGGATATGTATGCGGAATTAAAGTTGGGTCTTCAGCTTAGGAAGCATGGATAATGCTTCACTGAAAACTAAACAGCATGGAAGAAATGCACAGAAACATTTGAAAACAAACAGGTCTACATTTTGAGACAGATAAGGCATCAGAATAAAGAACACTAAGCTCTGTCTGTGTCAACAGATGCATTGGAGATGTTCTTTCATTTGTGTAACAGGGAGAGGTAGGACCATAAACAATGCAGTGAAAAATGACCTGTGAAAATATAATCCTAAAGATCTGAGTAGATTCTTGAGGGACAACTGACATAAAGGAGGAGACTGGAGCTGCAAAATATTAAGCTGTTTGTTAGTAAGGAAGGAAACTCTAGGTAGGCTGGAGGGGAGTTATGCTCAATGCATATTTCATTTAGATAGCTGATTTAAAAACAAAAAAACTAGGTAGCTGGTCAAAAAACTTACTCTGGAGTATTTTTTTTTTTTTTCAGTGAATTTCTTCTTTTATTACAATGGTGTTTGGATCAATATTTTGAGGAAAAAATCTGTCATGGAAATCTAGACTTTTCGTGGCACAAATAGTGTAAGCCTGTCCAAAACTGGAGGGAGAAGTGCTTTCAGTTGTTGCTACAGGGCCTTAGAAGAACTGATTTGTTGATTTAATGTGTCTTTTTTTTTTTCTTCAATGCTATATTCTGGATATTCTTGTAGTTTACTCATCCTCTTGCTATCTGTATGTCAGATGTACCCAGTGAGCGCTTGCTGCAATTGCATGCCTGGCTCTAGTGCACTGCGGCCCATTCTGGGAAAGGGACTCTGAGGAAGGTCCTGGGCAAGGCAGAAAGCACAGGAGCCCTGGAGTGAGCTGCATGGAGATTATTTCAGACCTCTTTTTAACCTTGAAGTGCTTCTGCATTCCTCTTCTTTGTCTGTGAATGTGTTCAACCGTTTGTTTGCTGGGACTGTAAGATCTTCAAATCATTGCTTGCTTTTAGCTAAGAGCCAGGCTGAGCTTTCCTGCATTTTAATCCAATAATAAATAATCTCTTATTGGCTACCTTGAATGACACACACACACACATCTGTATTCTCTTAATTGATTTTGAGAAAAAAGATGTGTAAAATTTTGCTGGGCTTACAAAGGACACTAGATTGTTATTTATATCATAATGCCTGAGGAATGGAAGGAAAAATGTAAAATGATGCAAACTAAGTGGGGAAAACGCATGAGTTATTAGAAAACAATCTTAAAAATTTGATTTGTTTTTCTGTTGTATTATCTCCTAAGTAACAAAAGATATTTCCTACAGCCCCCCCTCTTCTGTATTGACTAATAAAGTAGCTAATAACTTGGTATGTCTAAACAAAGTACAATTTTTTTTCCAAGGGACTTGATTTTTTTAGTCAAACTTCATGTAAAAAGGGATTAATCTAAGTAGAAGGTGTTTTTTTCTTTTTTTTTTTCCCTCTAGATGTAGAACTAATTTGCTCTTTCATACTGTGACCCATTATATCAGCCAGGAATGCATTAATGGCTCCTTCAAGCACCTTCAAAAATGTCTAGAAAGTAGATTTTATTCTTTCTATTTATCTGTAGATGTCTGCAAGCTTCTTTTCTGTGAAACCATAATATGAGTTCAGCCAAATGTCTGGATGCCCTGTTTTCTTGTGGAAAACTAAGAAGCTAACATAGTCAACAGAGTAGACAAGATTGTTACCACTAAATCATTTTCTAATGGTAGTTTGGGAGATAAGATCCAGGTCTGAGTCCAGGAGTCAAGGGAAGTCATGGAAGAATTTTCCTCTTCCTCTACCTGTTACCTGAGGAGAGATGTAATTTGCCTCTCCTTTATCCCAGCTGTTTGGCAAAGGGAAGAAATGAGTCAGCAAAGAGCATCTGCTCCTTTGCCTCAGGACCCAAAGTAAGCTGGAGGTGGACAAATGAGGGCAGAGTGGTCATTTTTCCACCCTTTACTCTCCCCTGTGACTTGTATTCCACTAGCCTGAGTCATTCGATAGGTTCCTGAATCTTCCCATGTACAATTCAGGAGGCAGAAATAAGTAACTTAGGTTGGAAAAAAATGATGATAAAATCTGATGGGCACAGGAGAGAAAGGGCAGGCTGTGCATCTGTAATGCTCTGCTTGAAGTGTCATTCTTGGGACAGCCTGGAGGAGGAAAAACTAATAGTGATGTAGCTGAGAAAGGTTCTTGGAGGGGTTTAACCTAAGGCTTTGAAAAGCCATTCTTTTAACAGTGGAAATGTATCACAGATTTATAATCCAACTGATCCAAGGTATACAGTTACAAGAGAATGTTTGCCAGACCAGACTAAAGGAAACTCCTACAGCTTCCTATCTGAAAACTTTAACCTTTTATTCATAGGGCGTTGGGGGAAAAAGTACAGTGTCATAATGTTGGCTGTCACTGTCTCTGGAGAGAGGAGCACCCCTCATATCCTGAGTTTCCTGTCTCAGGTGCACAAGAGGCTGAGACAGGTGAATCCCTGCTCGCAGTGTTAGCTCTGGTACCTACATTTTGATGGGGCACTGTGAATTGAAGGCAAAGCATCTAATTTAGGACTACGGATTTCTCTCTGCAGCAGGTACTAAAAATTAGGGTTTGCGGTAGTTGGTGATGTAAAGCCTGCAATCCTCCTGTGAGGTTAAGCTTTGAAGTTTCTGCGTATTACAGTGCAGGCAAACATGAGCTTTGCTCTACCTGAGCTACCGGCAGACACGAGTAAGCTGTGGTACGAAGCTGCATTTCTGTCTTAGCGATACTAAGCCTGAGCTAACATCACCTGCTAGCCTGAGCTTACTGCCTTGTTAACTCACACTGGTTTCCATAGGTTGTGAGCGCAGATGAGAAAGTTCATATCTGCCTGAAAATAAACCACATAGATGTATCCTGTATCTCAGTTCTCCACTTACAAGTTGTTTAGTATCATGAGCCTGGTTGTAGGAGCACTGTGAAGAAATAACTAATGAAATATTGGGAGAGGCTCGCATACCATGTTAATGAGGACAGATATACACTGTTTTCTTCACAGAAGAAAGTGTTTTTTTGATTTTTTTTTTGTTATGATTTTTTTTTGGTTAGCTTTTTTAATTTACTAAGTGCTTCAGAACAAGACTGTTGTAAAAGAAGCTAAGTTTAATCCCTAAAATGCACAGGTAACTCATTATTTATTCTTCAATAAAAATAAGAAAAAATATGTATTTAAGAAAAAATACCTATTTCTTCCGCAAGGCCTCAGAATGCCTGATAGTTAGTTGCAACTTAAAGAAGAGGTACGATTTTTTTTCTAGCTGGTAAATCCACAGCACAAAGGAGCTTTAGACAGCTTTAATCATTGATGGAACCTCCAGGCTCAACCACTGAGCTCAGCCAGAGACAAGTGTGAAAGCCACATGCGAAGCCTTGAGCGTATTTGGGAAAATGACTCTTACTGCTGCTACTGCATTGTATTAGTAATAACCCTCATCAGCGGTGATTATACTGTAGCCAGAACTGCAGGACAAGCTCTGATGCAGAAAGTATATGCTTAGACTGACTCAGTTAATTTGTCAAGTTACTGCAGCCTTCATCATTTGAAATGCATTAACTGTGTAGGTGGGAGATTTTGTAGCCTGTGACAAGTGTCTGGGCTCATCCTGCTTCTGCTTTTGGACAATTGTCACATCTCACCCAGCATATGGGACTTGTTAAATCTCAGCAACTTGGTTACGTATGCTCAAGACCTCCAAACAAATTTGGTACTAGGAGAATTAAATTCATGTGGGTGTTTAATTGTTAGGATTCTGTTTAACTAAATCTTACACAATAATAAAACCAGCTTTAATTAGAACAGAATGATTCTGACTTCTTGGCACTGCTGACAGTGCCAAGATGGATACTTCTCATTGAACTTCTTTCTTACGATCCTAAATAATGGATTCTGCTTCCTTTTGCATGCATTCACCACCTATTACAGGATGGGGATATTAGTTTATGAGCACTTTCTAAATCATTAAAAATACATATGTTGGGCTACCCAGTGCTATAAAACATAGATCAATTCGTTACTGTGCAGCTCATGAAAAAACTTCTGAAGGCTGTAAGGAAAAGTATCACTTTGTACATTTTTGATTGGTTTCTTTTGTGGTTAAGTGGTTATTAGTGAGAAGAAGGCAACCACATTGTACTGGCATGCATGCAAAATGCAACATGCAGCATTGATAAGATAAAGGCCATTCCCTATCCAGGCTTTCTTTACTCAGTGTTAGAGAAGTGTCTTTAAGCTCTCTGTGTGCTTATGCAAAACAAACCCTCCATTGTTAAGGTGAAATGTAAATTAGAAGCATAAAAGACAACTTTAACTGATTGTTGGAGGCACAAGCAAAATTGTTTTCTCAAGAAGAATTGTAAGGCTCTTTTCCTTTCCTCCTCTTGTCACAGAAGAAGGAAAGATAAATCACTGCAATTCTCCCAGTGAAATATCTCTGTTTCAGATCCACAAACACAGACATATTCATGAGAAGAATACGGAACTAGAATCCAAGATATTAGAAACCAATGAAAACAGGGATGGAAAAATGCTGTGGCTTATCACCTTGTTTTGATATATTTGAGTATGATCTATTTTAAAACATAGACAAAGGCTCCGAGCAAAATATTAAATCATTTTTTTTACATTAGTTTATTGAATAAGTATTTCAAGATAAGTAAAAAAAATAAATAAATAAATAAAATGAGTTTAGTAGATCTTTTAATTATAAATGGGCAGATTGTATCTGGTCAGTAGGCCAAAAAATTATCTCGTGCATTTGCTAAATTTTCTTTCTAAAGAAAAGCAATATAAAGAGAAATCAAAATGGTCATTTTCAGTATTCTGTAAACAATAAGGTTCCTCTAGGCTGTCAGGGGGCTTGAGACCTAGTGCATGACTTTTGCAAAATATTTTGGTTGACCTGAAAATGCAGGATTGTAATAAAATAAAAACTTGACCCAAAATACTTGGGTGAAGTCTGATGACCAATGAGGGTGTGACTCTGCAGGGTGCCTGACACTTCCCGTGCCTGCTTAAGGAGGACTTAATGATTCTGCTGTTATTTTCTTGTTCTAACATTCTCCCCTCAGTTTATGCCGTATTTTGTCTGTCCTTTAGAAATAAAATGCTTGTTTTAGTTTTCCCAGGAATGATTCTTGTTAGAATGTCAAAGATCAGCAGCTATCTGGCTTTCCCGAGGATTTCTGAGTGCACCAGTAAATATTAAGCATCTATTGGGTAAATACAATCTCTCTAGTAAATGTTTGCCTTTACATTTCTGAACATTACAAAGTGGTATTGCCAAATTATTTAGACAGGCCAATTAGCTTTGCTTCAAGCATTTACTGAGGAAAAATAATCAGATCCTAACCCTCCAAGTTACTTTAAATTTAATGTACTCACAAGGATTTTCATTTCAGAGCATATCTTTTATGCTGATTTGTACATCTCCACTCAAGCTTTCCCATTCTACAGGTTTGGCATGGATTAAATGCTCTGGGTTATGCCCCCACTACTGATGATGGAGGGAAGCAGATTTGGTTTATCAATATTCTCTGCATTGGAGTGTGTGATGAAGAGGGCGTAAATTACATGCCATTCTGTAAATTCATTCTGTCTTTTAATTTCCTGGTACCTTCACTGAGAGCTGGAAAAAAAGATGTGGGGAGCAAAGTCTACAGAAGGTACAACCCCTTTGGAAGTGTGTGTCATGGTTGACGGTCAACTTGCTTTTAGATTGTAACGAGGTCCCCATCCCTGGTGAAAAGCTGGAAGAGCAGTTTTGCCCCAGTTCAAGCCTCAGCAGGAACACCATGAACAGCAGAGGCAAATCTGAAAACAGTCACATAAGAGACACAATAAAAGTTTCATGTCAGTTGAGAACACCAGAATATCCATCTTATGGAAATCCTTTTTTTTTTCTTCCTCCCTAAATGCTTATTTTGTAAGTGTGGGATTTCTAAGTGGGATTTTTGAGAAAGAAAAACATTTTTTGGGGAAAAAAAAAAGTTGAAAACCATTCCAAGCCTTTATATTTTTTTTTATGTAAATATTGGGAAAAAAATAAGGGGACTGCATCCCTGTCACTCTGTAAATTTTATTAAACTTAATATTGACAAATACAGATGTCTAAAATGGATAAATCATTGATAAGAAATTGATTTGCAGGGAAAATTCTTCCATTTTACTTATTCTACTCTTACTGATAATGGTGAGAAAATCTGAGGAAGATATTGGCATCAGTAGAGCTGCCCATAGTTATACTTTTGAACAGAAAATCACTTTTTTTGCAGTGTGGGGGAGAGGATGTACCAGTAAATAAAACCTGGTCCTGAAAATTAGTACCTGTCAGATGTATAGACCTTTCTAACTTTTTTCAACCTTGCTTTGTCTTTTAGTCTCACTAGGAACATTTTATTCAGCTGTAATTTTAACTTCTTTCCTTTTTAATATTTCTGAGAGAAGCTGTTTAAAATACATCTCTGGAGGTTCTTTCCCTTGTGACATTGTTCCATTTTGTTCTTCACAGAAATCAGGTTATATATTTCCTAATTAGATTTTGGTAACTTTTCCCTTTTTTCTTGAATGTAAAAATTTGAAAGGTTAGACTTTTGCTAAAAGCCTGTTTTGAGAAACCATCCCTTTGAAGCCTTATAGAACTTATAGTCTTATAAGAACTTGAAGCCTTATAGAACAAATCCTGATTTATCTTTCTGGCTTCTTCATCCTCCTCACCATGGTGATAAATCCATCAGGGTACAATATAAAAATGTAAAAATTTTCCACACATCCCACTGTTTAAATAAATTAACCGAAAAGCCAAAATTCTAGAATTGTTTTTCTTGACTATTTTCTAATTTTTGAGCTCTTTAGAAAGGCATACATGGAAAATCTAGGTCTAAGCACTTTGCTGGATATGCGCAAAGTAAATTTTGGGAATACAGATACACAGAACTAATCTAATTTATATATTTTCTCTTAGGATGCTTTTAGAAGCTAGGTATATTATTGAGCTGCAATAGTAATATAGAACATAAAAATGACAATGAGTGGAAATGTAGGTATAAGCAAATCATCAGTATCATGATGAAGAATGACAATGTTAGCTAGAACCATGTTAAGAAGTGCTAAGTGTTTTGCAAATAGATAAAAATTAATGTCGTTCTTCTCAACTTTTCTAGCGTTAATGTTTTTTTGTCCTTGTTTTGTCGGATGTATTTGAAAGTAAATAAAGTATTAGGCAGAAAATTGGGTGGGTGATAAATGTTTCAGCTTCAGCAGTAGAAGGTTTTACTGCGCCAGAGCCTCAAGCATGGGTTTATAAGACCATCACTTTTACAATAATGAATGACTTATAAGCAACAAACTTTTGGGAGAAGTTCAGTTAGGCCCTATCTAATCAGAAAGCAAAGAGAGGCAGCTGTTCAGGCACGGGCAGGATTATGGGAGTACAAGCAGAAATGTCTGTAGCCTGTGTTTCCGTTTGGAGGTGTAACATCTGCGCCTGACTGTTCCAGATCTCTCTTCTGAATTCCCTACCTACTTTTTGGTAGTAATTTTATACTAATCTGGAATTCACTTGATGGTAGGGAAAAAATATTTTGCATATATGAAACTCTCAAAGAAGCTCAAAGCCTGGTGCTAAATAATTTCAAATCACTCCTTCTTAAAATATTAGAAGCCTAAAAATCTAAAGTTGTTGAAATGTAGCAATACTAAAGCTTAAACTAGCAGCTGGACTACCAGAAAGAACTTCAAAGTACGGAGAGGTCAATATATTTAAGAATTTTACTGACTCTGCCAGCATCTCAAATCGCCAGTGAAACATCAGAGTCACTGGGGTGTATCTGAGTATTGGCTTCTGGAAACAGCACTTCTTTTTAAAGCCTTTGATCAGGAAGGTGGTGTTTCTGCATATTCCCTGCCTTATGGTTATGTAAATCAGGAAATGAGTATGAGAGCAGAGTCTCATTTACACCAAAAACTCATAGTTCTTTCTTGGTAGTGTTCATGTGGACTTGTCCATGTTCACGAAGATGATCAGAGGGCTGGAACACCCCTCCTCTGAAGCCAGGCTGAGAGTTGGGGTGGTTCAGCCTGGAGAAGGGAAAGCTCCAGGGAGATCTCATTGCAGACTTCCAGTAATTAAAAGAGGGCTACAGGAAAGTTGTGAAGGGACTCCCTTTGTTAGAGAGCGTAGCGCTAGGTAATGGCTTTAAACTAAGAGAGGGTAGATTTAGATTAGGCATTAAGAAATTCTTTACACTGAGGGTGGTGAGGCCCTGGCACAGGCTGCCCAGAGAAGCTGTAGATGCCCCCATCCCTGGCAGTGCCCGAGGCCAGGCTGGATGGGGTTTTGGGCAGCCTGGGCTGGTGGGTGGTGTCCCTGCCATGGCAGGGGGTTGGAACTGGGTGGGCTTTAAGGTCCCTTCCAACCCAAACCGTTCTATGAAACTACATGAATGATCAAACAAATTATTCTGCATTAGAATAGAGTGGTGTATTAGTCATGGGCAAGAATAGTACTGGGGATTTATTTATTTGCCAAAATTAACCTTTACTGAATAACCCAGAGCTAGTGACAGAGAGGAAGAAGGAACATGAACCCTTCTTTTTTTTTTTTTTTTTTTTTGTCTGACTTGTCTGTTATTTTTCACAGAGGAACTCTGCTTGCCTTCTCCATCATTGTGTGTTTCATGGAGTGATGTTATTACTTGCAACTGGTCAGCCTGCTTAAAGCAGGTTTTAAGGGAAAAGTCTAGATTTTCTGGTAGGAAACTTTTCTGGGAGAAGGTAATATTACTTATTTCAAAGGCACTCTGCAAATCTGGCATGCCTAGTGAAGTAATTATTCATAAAATTGAAGAAGGAAAAAGTCCACAAAAAGTACACTGCTGTAATGTAAAATAATGTCTAAAATGTCTGAATATTTTTATTCATTGGTATTAATGACTTTTCATATCTTTTTATTATTGTATTTCTGCAAATACTCTACTGCATAAATTTTACTTATAAGAACACACTGGATGAAATGTTAATGTTACAGTTTTCCAAAAGAACAAGGTGAAATGACCCCTTTCTCTGTAAGATTCAGAAGCCTTAATATGATGTAAGCCTTACTATGATATAAAGTAAGAAAAAAATTCAGGTGTCCTCATCAATATTTATTTGATGTACTACCTTTTTATGACATGTTTTATGACCTCCCCCACTTCTTCACATTTCTACTCCTCTCCTTAAGATGGGATTTTCAAAAGTGATATTCATTTGAGCTCCACTACTGTGTTTATGTTCCTCCCACTAGGCAGCAGTAGAGGTAAGTCAGCAATCGTGCTTTCAAAATTTCCTTCCACTTCTATTTACAGAAAAATCCTTTGTCTCATCTGGTGGATGCGAGTTCCTGTTATGCAACCCAAATCAAGTTCTCTGAATCCAGTGCAAGGTCCAGATCATTCATGTATTGTTTGCAGCTCTGCTTAGTCTTTCTCACAGCAGTCCTTCCTTCTCAGATGCTTTCATCAGTTCTTGGACAGAACAGATATCTCTGTCAAGGGCAGAAAGGATTGTGATAGAAGTTTTCTCTTAAAATAACTTGTGACATTAAATAATGTGCAAATCTATAGAAGCATAAAATGTGTAGTTTAATGCATGCAGCACTTCAGTTTTTTAAAAAATGTCAGTGTGAATATTTATGGGAATTTTTTCCTGATGCCTGATTATCTTCATTTATCCCACTATAGGCACATCCTTTAGTTTCAGTGCAACAATTACAGATCTGTAATATGGAATCATAGAAAAATTGAGGTTGAAATGGATGTCCAGAGCACAACGGGCTCAGTCCTGTCTGCTCAGGACAGAGCTAGCTGTGAAGGTCCACTTTCAATGTTTTATCTGGTAGCTCAGACCCCTATCCAGCCAAGCTTTGTTTTTCAAAGGTTGGAGATTTCCTAGCCTCTCTGGGCTCCATTCCAAAGCTAAACCACTCACACTGAAGTATTTAATTTTTTTTCTCAATACCTGAAGCAATTTCACTTGCTTCAACATGTGTCATTGACTGCAGTCATTTTAGTGTAAACTCTGAGTGTGGTCCATCTTTGTCTATAGCTTCTAATCAGATGATTAGAAGGAAGCAATTACATACTCTTTCTCAATCACCATGTTGTCCAACCCATGATCATTGTGGTGGCCTCTGCTGGACTCTAATATGTCAATGTCCCCCTCCTACTGAGGATCCCAAGACAGCACACTTCTCCAGTTCTATTCTCCCAAGTGTTGAAGAGTGGGTAAAAACAAACAAAAAAAACACAGCCTGCTATGCCTTAACCCCTGCGCAGGCATGTTGCTGACTGACTTTCAGCTTGTCCTTCAAGAATGCCAGGTCCTTTTGTGCAAAGCTGCTTTCCAGTTAGCCAGCCTCTAGCCTGCCTTGTCATATGGGGATATTTTGTCCCAGGTGCAGAACTTGCGTTTGCCTTTGCTGAGGTTCAGTAGGTTTCTGTCAGTCCATATCTTCAGCCTTTCTCCCTAATATTTGTCCTACACAAATTTCCTCTCAGCCCATGCTGCTCCATTTCCCTTGAAGCTTTGACCTCCGTCCCTAATGAACCTAGTTTTTAGGGCACTCCTGTTTTGTTTAGCAACCATGTTGGCAAAGATGATCTTGCCCCTCTTTGTCAGACAGGTCTTCCATTCTCTGTCTAGTTAATGACAATCAGATAGCCCTTATTGACTCTCTCCTCTCCCTAGGAAATATGTGGACATCATTTGCCATTTTGCTTCTCCAGCTGCACTGGTGATACCTGGAACAAGCCTAGGACTCAGCCTAGGCAGAACAGAGAAATTGACTCCTCTTTCTACATCCTTGACTTAGTGACTACAGTCACCTGTATAGAGGCGTATATATATCAGTCAAAGGTTCTTAGACTTTGCAGAGGCAAAGACAGTTTTAAGTAGTGTTTATTTTTATTTTTTTTTTTCTAGAGCACAGTTATTCTTTGTGGACTGGTAGAGTACTAAAATGTAATTAATCATGAGTGCTTATCAACAAAATATTTGTTGTTAAAGTTCAGGGACTGCACATCTCTCTTAGTTGGTTGTTTTCCCTCATGACTCTTCTCCTGTGTTCTAATAATCTGTACTATTTGTATTTACCATGAACAACTGGTCTCAGAAAAAAACTAAATTAAACCACTAGGACCTTAGTTTGCCAAGCATTACCTAGGGTGTTTTTTTATTGTTGTGGTTGATGTTGTTTGTTTAATTATAAATACTTGAAAGATTTTAACTAAAAAGGCCAGAGAATATTTATCAAAGCAAATGTTATCTAGAAAAGTAATTGCTCTTTGAATGTGGGTAGCTGAGGTTAAATATCATAAAGAAACAGCCACATTTTGAAAACTTGAAATTTTAACTAAACTACTCTTCCTAAGATAAAGAAGGATTTTTCATTGTTTGGATTCAGTAAGATCTAAAAATACTCTGAATGTTGCTTTACCCGAGGTGCAATTGTCACACTACCTTTATTATTATTGTTATTATTAATTATTTTCTTATTTATTTATGCAAGCTGTTGCCTAGGTATGCTTTAAGCCAAAGACTGCACAAAAACATTTTTGGATTATCTTTTTAATTTATGAATGTAGTCTGCTGATAATTAAAAATCATTTTTAGAGGCTAGTCTGAAAACAAGGTGAACATGTAGTCTATAAATTGGTAAGCAAGTAAAATGTTTTAAGTCTACATCGATACATCAAATCCACTCCCAGATGTTTCCAAAGTACTTAAGGAAATATCTAAGTGTAAGGATTTTGTCTGTGCATACTGCGTAACAATTGCTACAGCTTTTTATAAAATATAACCATCTCTGGCATTGAGGAGTTATCTGTTTAACAAAGCGTACAACACCTTGCATCGTTTTAGGATAGAAAAGTAAAGGAGACTGTCGGTTCATCTGGGGAACTTCAGGAGAAGGTAGGAGGAAGAGATGTCAGTAACTGAGCAAAAATCAAAAGCATAAAATGCATATTTTTGCAAAGGAAGTTCCATGGTTCCAAGGGGTCTGCCATTTTCTATTGTTTTTAATCTCTTTCAAAACAAGAGCATCCCTAGCAACTTACATCCTCAAATCTAATGTCACTGTATGATATTTTATTTAGCAAGGACTCAAAGGGATGAACTGGCAACAACTGAAGTTAAAAATCTGTCATGGTATTTGCTGCATAATCTGGTATTCCTTATGATTTTCCTGTATTGATCTCTTATAGCAAGAAATGTGAGGATAGCAAACAGCATAAGTAATTTCAGATGTCCATGCCCTGTCACTAATGACCCAGATCAAATACATAGGCTTCTTGCAAAGGTAGCTCTTTCTCCTAACCCAGCAGGTGACAGGATAGCCATTCCAACAGTCCAGATGAATTAGTTTTGGAAAAGAATGGAAATTTCAGAATGTTTTACTTTTCAAGTTTATTTTAGTCTCTGTTTAGTTCATCTGTTTTTGATTTTTTTTTTCCTGTGTATGAAAAACTTAATCCCCTTGGTGCTGCTTCCCTTTTCATCTGCTCTATCTTCAGACATATTTTAAAACAGCTAGAGCAAAGTTTAGCTACCTAGATTTAACTGGATTTATATGGGATCATTCCTTGAAAATGAGATGTGGATTTGCAGGTGAGCTGTGCTTGTTCCTCTGAGGTGTGTATGTCATGATATAATTCCTAAGTAACTGGTATTCGTATGTGTCTCATTTTTAAATATCCACCTTAGATATGAAGCAGCATGATATTCTTAAAAAAATAGGTGTAATTTCCCTAATGAGAGACGCTCAGAGTCTGTAATCACCTTTGAAAATTCTGGTTCTAGTTTAATCAATTTACCCACTATTGTAAGATGTCAGGATGTACTGCTACCAATTTTTATTTCCAAAAAAATGAGACAGTAAATCTCTTGATTTAAAATCCCTCAGATATATCTTTTGTTTTTAATGAAAAACAAATTCAATAACTAACAGTTTTAGCTGTAGATATGAGAAATGACACAATCACACACAAACACACAAGAGTGATGTAAAATTAGTTACCATTTAGCTTCTCAATATTTATGGAAAACCCACAGGAGAATAATTTTTATAATTTCTTAAGACTGCGATCTTTATAATTGCACTTGTGTTTAGGATTAGAAATATTATTCATCTGATGGTGATTGCAATATGAAACAAATGGTGATATTCCCCGGGCTACTGCTGCTGTTGTAGCACAGACTGTACTTTCCTTCAGCAATTGCTCTTCCTATTCACACAAGTGGCATCATTTTGCAAACATCATGTCCTAGCAAGTGTTAGAAACCTATCAAACTTGGGGGGAAGCCAAGAGGTGTCTGGGTCATTTTCCATAGGTCTTCAAACATGGTGCTGCTGCAGCAATGACTGGAGTTACCAGGGATTCCAGTGCCAGTCCATTTGGCAGCACTGAATCTCCTCTGAAATATTTTGACTTTGGCCCCTAAAATGGGAGCCATGTTGACTTCACTTTTTTTTAAATTTTAAAACAATGTTAATCTGAAGGCTGCTGGCCCAGATCTTTCTTCATGAGGCAGAATTGACTACTATGCAAGCCTTTCCTGGCAGAAATTTGACTATCATGTTCCTGGAAACCATCAGTGACAAAGATGCCACAGCCATCTCTGGTAATCTGTTCCCATGCTCCACTGCTATTACAGCCTTCCTTTTACCCTACCTTGAATTTCATCATCACACATTATGAAACTACTGCTTGTGTTATATGGTGCTTAGGGAGAATCATCTCTTCTTTCAGTAATGTTTTATATATTCGAAAATCTCTCATGTTTATCCTCTTTTCTCTGAACTTCAAGAAAGAAAGAAAAAAGTAATTCCAGTCTGACAGTCAGTAAGCAATGACATACGATACAATCACGGAGATTTTGGAGGATAATTAGCCAGAACTGGGAACATGAGTATCTCTGACTTTTATAGATGATCTTGCCAGGTCCAAATTGTCATGTGGAACTCTTGAATTACTTTCTTCAGAAATCTTAAGCACATCCTAAATCTGATATTCAATGGTCTAAAATATATTTTAGAAATCATAAAAGCTTCCTGTGATATTTTTGGAGTGTTTCCTTGGCACGAGTACAGTGCCATGATACCTCAGTCCACATCGCTGGCATCTTTGTTTCCGTTTGTGCCATCTCACCATACCAGATATATAATACCATAGGTATTTAATGAAAAAGAATAATGGCAAAGAAAGGAGGGAAGGACGCTGCACAACCCCAGGTGAGTTGAGGGAACACAAATACTTTCTTCATTAGTGTGTCCTAACTGTTAACCTGGAATGACTATTCTGGCAATGAGAAAATATACAGACTTTTTTACTAGACACTGAGAGCACTGATTCATTTTACATAGGTGTTCAAACAGATGTCAAAGAGTTCAGGTCACTAAAGCTGTATCTAGCAGTGATCTATGACACTGTGTATGAATACCAATTACTTCAGCTGTCAGGTTCAGAGAGAAAGATCAGCAAGAAAGCGCTACAAGGCTGGCTGAGAAGTATGGGGGGAAAAGAAAAAAAAGGAAAGGATACTAAAACACAAGAACCCTGGGCTGACAGCACCACAGAGAGTGCTGCTGTAGCTTGGGAGAGCGTGGTGGTCCTGAGGATGAACAGAAAGGTGTCACCCGTCGAGGAGAGATGCTGGGGTGCCTTGGTGGTGAGTCCAGTCAGGATGGCGATGCAGGAAGGCAAGGAGGCAAAGCTTTTTGTCACCTCCACAGTCCAGGTGTGGGTGTAGGTTGCTTGGTGGGGACAGAAAGAGAAGTCCATATCCTTCCTTCCTCATGCACAGATTTGCTCTGCTGCTTCCATCCTTCTCCTGCAGCCTCTGTTTTCTCAGCCTAGTTTTACTTAAAATCTGGCAATTCCGCATATAGCTCCATAGCACTAAATAAGAACCAGTCTGTGCCTCTGTAAGTATTTACCATGTTAAAAAATAATTAGGCTATGTGATTAATGCTCCTTGATTTTTCTTGTTCCTTGTCAGTGTCTTTTAAACAATTATCATAGTAATAAAGAATCAACGATATGTCAGTGACTAAAATAGTTTTTGAAGAAATGAGGGCAATGTACTAATCAGATCTTCATTACATTGACACCGAAAAATTATGACCAGATATAGGCCTTGAGCACTTGACTTTTTGTTCTTCCAGTTTGCTTTCTTTAGAAATTTAAGAAAATATTTTTGCCATTAGATAACATTGCTTGGATCATTTTCAGCACTATATTTTATGACAGATTTATTCTTCTATTAGTAAGAGTCAAAAGCTGCCCTAAGATTTGATGAAATGAGGGGCCAACTAACTTCTCCTAAGTTTGCTTTATCAGACTAATAATACTGTACAGATGTTCCTCTTGGATGAGGAACAGTATAAAAATTTGGGACAACAGAATACATATGAGCTAGAAAGAAAGCTGATAATTCTAGCAGCTGTTAATCCTACTCCAAGAAGAACCTACGTACTTTTTTAATACTAGGTTATTCTGATATCATGGACAAAAGACGTGCACTGCTATTCAAATAATAAGGTGGGGTTGTTTTTTTTTTTTTTTTTCAGTTTATAGTTAATTTGAAGTTGTCTGCAAATACTTTTTGTGAAATATCCTTGAACAGCATCAGTGGCAGGAGCTGATGGTTTATAAGGCAATTGAGTAGGAATGTGGTAGGTGCTATATGGAACATTATAGGAAACTAGACATGGTGTTCTGATGAGTGATTTTGTATTATTTGGATCCTTCCCATTTATTTTTCTTTTTATCACATAATGGATCAGCAAGCAATTATTCTTATAACCTCAGTTATTCCTTTCTCAGGAATGTTTTTTGGCAACACTGATCTTGCTTTCTTGGCATATATTAACTGCCACACCTAATGAGCATATCCATGTGCCATGACTTACGTGTAGAGAAAAAGCCATCATCATCAAAGGCTAATTCTCTACCCAATGTATGCAGGAGTTTGGTATCTGTGTGTGTGATTGTAGTGCAGAAAGAAGTGCACAGATGGAAGCAGACTCCTGTTGTGATCTTGAAATGTGGCTGCCATTCTGTCTGACACATCATTTAAAAGTAGACAGAAGGTGATCCTACAGGGTCATCTAATTTATCTTCCTATCTTCTTCTATCTAAATTACCGAACCAATTTTTGATTCATCTCCTCTGAGCAACACTCAACAATACAGATTCTGTCTTCATTTAGCTTGCCCTTTATATTTCTGCCCCTTGCCATCCCAGGTGTTGCATTTTATACCTCACCTTTGACATATCAGGGAATTGAAGGCTGAAAGAGGTCCTTTAGGTCACCTCTGCCCATCTCCATGCATATCATACATTGCAAATTACAATGCTGCTTTACTCGACAGCTATGCAACAAATCTGGGCCTGAAAAGACCAAACCATATCTGATCCCATTACAAACCTGAGGGGAACAATAATGTTCTCATTGGCAGTGGGATGCTAACAGAATATATTAAAATGCAACCCAACTTTCATCTTTCTTTAGAGAACATAACCTTTTAAATATGCTAATGTGCTACTGTAAAAATATATATATCAGAATCTATATTCTTTAAATATAACAATCCACCTTTAAAGTGTGGTCTGTGAACTGGCATGTTGCCCAGGAGAACAGCTTATAAGTGCTCTTGCAATGACTTTAGTTCACATAGCAAGCAAGTCTTTATGTGTGTTTTCAGGAAATGTCCCTGGTGTATACAGGCTGCGCCGGTAAATCACTGCTGATTAATCACAGTTCCCTCACTCCATTCCTTGCCTCTCTCACTGAACTCTTTCTTGATGTTTCAGTGTTTACTTCATCAGTGGACTTGGTAGGAGATGCAGTGTGTATTTCTTTCTCGAACCTATTAAGCAGAAGTGCTTAACAGCAGTGATAATTTACAAGACAGAAGGGAAGGCAGGGAATGGTGACAAGACTTTCTCAGCAAGTGCAATATTAAAACAAGCAAAGGTTTCACCTAGAAAAAAAAAAAAGTACCACAGCTCCAAATTAGTGCAGACTTGTGTGTCATTTCAGGCCAATTTTTTTTATATATATTTTTTTAATTTTAATTTTAATTTTTTATTTTCAGGAGAATCATATGCAGTACGTAACTTAACTAGGAGAGCTTGGGCTTGCCCAGGACCGTGTCTGGACTGTTTTCAAGTATCTCTAAGTACGGAGACTCTACATGTGTATGGGCTACACTCTGGATGTATTCTGGAATAGTCCATGCCTCATGGGTCAATTTCCTATTTCTTTACCCATGGTACAGGGTTAAAATTAATTTTGGCCCATTCTGCTTTATCTTCTCAAATTAAAATCTGTGGATGCTTTTGGACGGTGTGATGTTAGTTTTGGATATGCTCAGTGACCAGAACTAAATCAGCACCATCTGAACAGTTAAGAGCACATCAGGTGGTATAACTGCACCCGCTATTACTACACGGGTTGCAAAGGTACTTTTTGGATCCTGTGCAACTTCGGTAGTTGACCCATACTGGGATCCAATCTGAATATCTAACTTGTTAGTTCCATTTTGCTGTTCAGTCTATGTTCTCTTACAGAGAAAATCAATTATTTCTGGAAGGACTGCTAACAAATGCTTTTTACTGGAAAACCAAGCGTTCCCATTGCCTCAGGGTCACATATTAAAACTCCTTTGACATCTTTCAGGAAGGAAATTATTAACAGCAGTGATGATGTTCCATTTCCAAACTATCACTCTTACACTTAGAAGCACAGGACAAATTGGCCTGCAATGTTTTAACAATATTTGTGATGTTTTTTAAAACAACATTGAGCACTTCAAAGAAGATTGTTCTTGCTGATGCTTTCTGTGGTCCACACTTCTGATCAATCCCACAGCCACATTTGATCCTGAAAAATCAATCTCACTTGTTAGAGTTAAAAACATTCTCTTTGATTTCCTGTTAGCAAGTCCCATCTACCCATGAAACTTTTCCTTCTTTGTTCCCACTTTGTACTGTGTTTCCCCACAAATGAGCCACAATTATCCCTGAATTTTCTCTAGGTAGCCCTGAGTTTTCCCCTTGGTAGCTAGGATGTGCATAGGACTCCATTTCCCAGTGGGGTTGATTTTCATGTTGCTTTGTCATAGCATTCTGTTCATGAGCTGTGTAAATCTGGAGAGCTTCTTGAGCTTGTGCTCTGTGCTGAGCTGACTGCTCCAGGACCAAGCTGGTATTTGAGGCACACAACTGTTTTAGCCCGCTTACTGACATCACCACAGAGGAGGTCCGTTTCAGGGCCACGGCCATCTACCAGCTCACAAGGGTTACCTGTCAAGTTGCTTCCTTTATCTGAATTCATTACGAGCAGAAGCCCAGATCTGTTCAGTATTTCACAACACACCCCCAGCCCCCACCCCTCGCACTGCAGGGTTTTCCTAGTTCTCCCACTTCCAGGTATCCCCATCACCACATCTCCAGGTCCCGACTTGTCTCTCTGAGAGATGCTACTTTCCTTGGATCTAAATCTCTCCCTAGAAATAGGTGTACCCAGGCACTGTACTTTCTTTTTAAATTGGTCATTAGCAGTGTTCTCTGCCCTGAGTAATTCTTTCATTTTTCTTAATTGCTCAGCCTGTTTGTTTAGCAGTGCATTATCATGCCGCAGCGCGGGTATTTCACTGAGAGCCACCTGTGAGTTGTTTTGCAAGTTCTTGATGCATTGCTCTTTCTGTTCTGCTATTGTAAGACACTGGCCGGATCAAACGCCAGCCACTGCAGGGCCCAGCATTTTTCTCCTTTAGGGTGTTACATGGAGACGTAGTTTATCCAGAGTCTTTCAGCAGCTTTGAGAGCAGGATCCTGGACAACAACTTTATAATCCCAAGGATCTCCTGCATGATCCAGCATAGCCAGTACTAACAATCCTCTCTCCTCCTGGTTCAGAGAGCTCTCCAGCTCCTCCTCCTTCTCCCTCTCCTTTGACTTTTGCCTTCACCCTCATTAGCCACGACACCTTAGTGCCAGCCTGCCCGAGGCCTGAGCCGGGGGTTCCTTGCAGAAACCCACCCGAGCTGCCTAGGGTTGGCTTTTCCTGTTCAGATCAGTCACTCGAGACACACCTGAGGCAAAGGGACTGTCTGAGGCACTACGAGGAAACTGACAGAGCAATGAAGTTGTTGCAGCAGTTGGAGCAGTTGTTGTTTTTTCCTATATCATATACAACTTCAGTATATGTGTGAACTATGTTCTTATTAAATAATCTTTGATGAATAATAGGTAAAATGCTAGCAACATCTATGATACTCTGCCAAAAAAAAAAGGCAATTAAAAAAAATCCAAATATTTTGCATCAGGAGCTGAAGAAGTCCAGCTTACAAAGAAATGCATAAAAATATTACCTCTATTTTAAAAAAATTTTACTAATTAGCATATCTTTTTATGGTGACTATTATGTTCATTTTAAAATTTTCAGCAACTTCTATAAGGTTGCATTTTTTTCCACAGAGGTGCTCCTCTTGATGTTTAGTTTGACATGAATGTGTCAGGCAGGATGGAGTGACTGACAGGTGCTACTTCAGAGCTCTGGTCTGGCAAAAATCTTGATGGGAAATACTTTTTTATTTAAAAAGAAATGACTTTTAACCACTTGTGAACTGCTGATTTCCTTATGTTTCCTGTTATTCCATATACCTTAGTCTCCAGGAATGTGCTGAAAATAATGCATTTATAAGAGCTGAGCCTTGGTCTTCTTCTTATTTGATAAGCTGTTTGTGCAAGTCTTAAAGTCTCAGGTTTGCTCTTTATTAGTGATATCTAGAGGCTGTTTTTTAGCAAGTTGTGGAACTACTAGGCTTGGGGTTTATGAGCAAACTAACAGCAAAAATTCTTTTATCATTAGCCTTGGCTCCTCATGCAACATTACTGTTTAACTAAGCTAGGTAGTAAATAAGTTATTCCTTGATTTGATGAACTAACCAGGCTCACTGCTAAAATAAATGCCTAGCTGCTTAAAGAAATGTTTTCCACAACGGAGGAAACGTGTGTGGGAGTCACTCCTTAGGGTGTTTTAGAGCTTTGCTTACATAAGAGCATTATGTTAGACTTGGTACCTGGATTTTAAGTCTTTGAAAGATTTTCAGTCTTTGAAATTTAGAAATAACCCTGAAGTTTAGAAATTTAGAAACTTCGAAATTAAGAAATAACTCTGCACAGTTAATGCATCCTCTGAACAGTTAATATATAAATCAGATACACAGGCTGAATTCATTAAACAGAATTAACTTTCAGATCTGCTGTGCTGCACCCACCACAGTAAGGACTGTGACCAGAGCTTCTGCATTCCTTCGTTCTAACCGTTTTCTTCCTTGCCCAGTCCCTTGGCTTGGTACAGTTGTGTCACTGCATGCTCAGTGATGCTGGTGCCCTCTCCAGGTTGGTAAGGCTGAGAGAGATACTTCACCCAGCCTACAACATTTTGACAAGCAAGAAAAGCCCCCAGGAACCTGTAACTTCTCCTCTTCATAGCAGAGCAAAGCATGTCTTGGATTTCCTGCTCCAGTAGGCTGCAAAAAACATGGCTTTGGTGAGGATTCTAGCTCAAGTCCCCAATACTGGAGCAGAAAACAGTTTTGCTAGAGGGCTGACTGAGCTAGAATGGATTTGTTAATGATCTCTAAACAGTCAGAGAATTTGCTAGACCTTCTTGAAGTTATTTCGTACGTGGAATAAAGACATCCTTTCTCTGACATCTAAGTAAAGTGCAAGGCAAACTCATCTGCATGCAGAGATTTGTTCATTTGTGAATCCCCTGAAATCCTTCCCTAATAAAACCCAGTCATGTGGCTGTTTGCAGATACCAGCAAACAAAACAAATCGCAAGAGACCAAGATTTGGAATTCTGCAACACAATCACGCATAATTTTTCCTCAATTGATTGAGGCAGCTGATTAGTATTGAATAAAACCATTCCCCAATTTGTAATTACACTCTGCTTACATTATTATCTATTTATGCTGTTGGCCATGCCCTATTGTAATTGTTCACCCTACGGCTAGATGTGGCTTTGTTCTCTCCTTTATGCTATCGCCTCTTTGCAGATGCAGCCTTACAATGAGCTAGTCCTGGGTGCTCCCAGTTCTTGTTTCTGCTCAACATCTTGGAAAACTAAACAAACAAAATCAGCCCTCCTAAACCCCTCAAGGCTGACAGACAAGATGAGTATGAAATTTGCTATGTCCCAGCAGTTGTTCTGTCTACTCAGGAGAAATGCTGTCAGCTTTTATTGCAGCTAATTTCTAAAAAATCATCCCCATGAGGCAAGGAGGAGGTATGGAAACTTTACCAAATAAAAAGCAAAATCCCTTGTTGTCTGCTATTCCTGTTTTTGTTCTATTTTACCTGTGGAGAATAAAAGTGCCCCAACTCGAAAGAAGTAGGGAAAGAGAACAGGAGGTGGCATCTCATCTGCCCCATGCTAGTGAGATCACCGCTTTTCTTCTCTTTGTGTACTTTATTGAAGCACTTTCAAATATAACATCTCCTGGAACTATAGAGAAGGTACACTGACAAGTATAATAAAGCCATTTTTGATAGGTACTGGTCTGTCTTTATCAGTTCCTGGTTAGGAGAACATAACAGAACAGAACATCTGACCCTCCTCCATCCTTTTCCATACCTCCAGTTATTTTGAGATGAGTTTGTGGTGTCTGTGTTGATTTAAAAGTGAATTTTAATCCCAGTATTTGTAACCCTTTGTAACTGTGATTGAGGACCTAAAAGTCAGGGTGTCCATCTGATTCCAGGTGTCCATCTCTTCTCAGCAGATGGCAATGAAACACCAGTGACCTCTGGGCAGCCCACTGCTGGGATGCCCATAGCTGGGGGCAGAAAGCACGTCCTGATTGCAGGGAGCCATGTGGATCCTGGCATAAAAGTGTACTGTTGCTCCCAGATCTCTGTCTTCATAAAATTCAGCGTTTTTTTTCTGCCAGAAAATATATTGTGCCATGCTTTAGCCTGCCAAAGCAGAAGTCACAGCGAACATAGAGCCTCCAGCAAGTGAGAAAAGAGTTCTATGCATAAGACAATGGGAATACATTAATAAAGCACAGAAAATGAAACACAGAAAAAAAAACCCTATCTTTTACATAGAGGAAAAAATGAGGCAAAGAGAAACTGCTGTTTGTTCATTTTGAACAAAATGTTCATTTTGACCTCAAGAAATGCCTGCTAAAATAGCTTCCTTTTCTATTCATAATTTTCTTAATTATGATTCTTTGGGAGAGGAATACTTTTTAATGAATAGACGAGGGCAAGAAGGCCATGGAGGCACCACAGGGTTCGTATCTTCCTCCTTATGGAAAATGATTTTCTGCTATGGATGCTTGCTTTTATCAGAGAACATCTGGTTCAAACTAGCAAGGCTGCGCTGGGCTTGGCTAAAGCTCCGTAGAGAACGCTGCTTCCTAGACCAAAGCGTATGCTCAGGTCATTCTTGTCATCATTCCCCATCTCTTCACCTTGTGCTCTCTTTTACGCTGCCCCTGCACCTTACCTTTTCTTCCCGTGTTGAAGACAAGTGGGACGTGATAGGCACCCCTCCTTTAGTCTGAGCCACCTGTCGGTGTGTTGTTTGAGGCACAGTTTGGACCTCGCTGGAGAGCCTTGCATTTATTCAGTTGTGCTGCCACTTATCCGTTTCTTTCTCTGACTGATGACCTCCCATTATATAAGTGATCTCTGTTTGCATTACCAAACGGGGGTCTGTTATGTTGTCACATTTGGAGTGATTATACGTCTTGACTACGCTCTTTCCTGATAACAAGCTTCCCTTGTGAACAGCTCCATCGTTACCTTGATTTTCTTTCTGGTATTTTTTCTGTCCATCTCAGAACCTTAGCACTTCACTGGCTTTTCGTTAGCAGTGAAATCAATCTTAATATGGCATTCAGACATAATCTTTGAGTTTTTTCTATGTATGCATCAGTTTCTCAGTAGCCTACAATTTTTTACCAATAGAAAATAAAATACCTCCAATGAAGTCAATGGAACAAATTAAAATGCACAGTTTTTTTTTTTTTTTTTTTTTTTAAGTGAATTTGAAAACCTTTTTATGGTTAGATCTACAATCTTCTTCTTTCCTGATTTCAACCACAGGAGAAAGGCTGCTTGTAAATTAGAATCTGATTCCAGAACTGAACATCTTATTTTTAACCTGTTCCCCCCGCAGGCAGTGCAGATACCCTCTGCTTTACAGGGGGGCAGTTATGAACATGCTGGGGCACCTGGTCCAGGAGGGTGATAAATCCAAGTACATTACCTGTGAAAAAAAAAGATCCAGGCTGCAGAGTGGAGACTGCGTCTCTAGAAAGTACTGAGATCCCAGTGATTGCAATATATTTCTCAGTGAGCTGTGAGAGCCTGTTTAAAGTCTTAGTGTCCTCATGAAGAGTCATTTCCCAGCACTCCTTTTACAAGGGGCAGAAAGAGCTAAGGAAGCCTGCAACCAGGCAATAAACCACACACAGCAAAATCACTTTACTAAATAGTGTGTTGTTGGAAAGGACGATCTCAGAGTGACAGGTATTTGTTGCAAATTCAGGTCTAGCACAGAAAATAGCTTCAAAAAAAAGATGAAAATAGAAACATCCTTAACAAGTTAACATACTCCTAGTTTTAATCTTAAAGCAAGAAATTTAACAACAACAACAAACTTTTAAGGGGCTTGGAACAGTTGCTCTGAAACAATGTTTTCAGTCAGCTTTTGTACCATGTAGTGGTCCCCATCTTTCAGAAGCAAGGAGAGGACCAGCTGGCGCTTTTCCTTGATTAGGCAAGGTATGCCTAAGGATTTCTGCCTTTACCTCTGGCAGTGCCGGTGCAGAAATTCTCAAATGCATTTCAAGCACATAATTATTCTGGGGAGCCTACTGAGGCTAGAAATGGAAAAGCATAAGGTAGGGAGCACCTGCCAGGCTGACATTAGCTGCCCAGCACGCTGCCAGCACCTGGGAGGCTGTGGCATTGTGGCCAGCGCTGCGAGCCCCGGGGTGGGCTGGTGGGAGCCTGTGCATGTGGATCAGGACAGGTACAGCCACAGCTGCTGTGTAGAGTAGGAAATGATTTTGAGGCTTACCTTATACAATGCCAGCGTATAAAATCCATGCTGGGCTGTGACAGGAAACAAATGAGCACTGGCATGGAGAAGCTTGGTCACGGGATGTGACAGCACTACATTAAGTGATCAGCATTGATTTTATTCTTGCTGAATGTCCTGGACTTGAATATGTATCACTTTATATCCTCCAAGATCCTCCTGGTATCGTAGGGACTTCCTTGAGAGGTGGTGTTTCCCCGTGGCTGTAGGCACTGCCCCGGTAGATACTCCGCTGTCCAGAGGCACTTTCCTTCCCAGCTTAGCTGAGGCACTTTACACCAGATTTCAACTGGAAGAGCTCTATAAATCCAGCTTTCAACCAGTCTGGTTCCCCGTGAGGCAACGGCCGTGCTAATGTGGCTGCTGAAGGAAAAATACCAGGCTGCGCAAATCCCTCGCCTCATGTCTGCAGTCGTCTGTGCTCTCAATATCCTGAATTCGTAATTGTTAGGTTACCAAGGACACTTCAGGATGTTTTTTGTTTCCTGTTCAAGTGATGAAGGAAGCTGTGCACATCCAATGATGTAGGGAGATCCTGATGTCTTATGGCAGGCACTTGGTGAGGCTCATTTGGAGCTCCCTGTGCAAATCTGGGCATAGAGGCGGGCAAGTGAAGATGAATGTGAGTTTTAACAGGAGCAGGAATAAGGAGCCTAAACTATGAGGGAAGCCTGAAGGAGCTTTTACTTTTGAGCATAACAAAATTGTTTTTGTGAGGGAAAACAGCTCCTTAAGTAGGAAACAGCTACAGCTTAAGTAGGAAAGAAACCAGTGTGTCAAGCATAAGAGCAACACCTCAGTACTATGGCACAAGAAGAAAGAGGTAGAAAATGCCATGCCTGTTTTAAAACAGCCTTCAGTAGGGACCGTGACTTGTGTGGATACTGGGGGAGCCTGGCACAGCCACCTGGTGTTGGGACCTGCTCCACAAGGAATGGGACTTGGCAGCTCCATCTTCTCCTACCCTGCGCTGCTGAGAGTCACCGGCTGTGGCCTTGAGCAGACATCTGGAGCATTAGTCAGGATATTTTAATTTGTAAGCTGTGACTCCAGAGAGATGCAATTTGGAAGCGCTGGTGATAAGGATGTTGAACCTCCCAGCTGCAGATTTTTGTTAGACAAGAGCCAAGAAAAAGGGGATGGGAGAGTTCACAAGCAAAGGAATCCTGTTGTGAGAGGAAAGATGCTGTCATATCCTATTTGCTCTTGCATGTCTATTCCTGTTAATGTGTTTCCATTGCCTTCAGAGATCAAAGCAATCATTACAGGGACTGGAAAACACTTAGCAAGACTTCATCTATATGCTACTGCTACAACCATGCCTGTGCGACAAAGCCATGTCTGTACGTAAGCACGTTTTCAATAACATATTTTGGGAAAACCAAGGGAGATTTCCCATACTTCTTCAATGAGAAGTTGTGTGTATCCAGAGGATGGGCGGAACGGGGCAGCAGGACCCAGGGATTACATGAGACAGGCTGCCCAGCTAAATACTTCTGTGGAAGCATTATGGGCCATTTGAGTTCCCTGAAAGTGAAAAATCCTAACCAACCATATTATATACACACATTTCATTGATCCCTGCTAGGCTACAGAGAAGCATGTCACAACCTAGCTCAGCAGAGAGCTTTCTAGCTAGACTGGATGACTTGTGGTTAGCTGCCATATTTACTCACCTTACATAAACCATGCTGTGCATGAGCTTACACTACCTTTAGGTCCTGCTCTCTTGCTGAGAGGTTACAGATTCATACCAGGGTGCCTTACTGTTTGTGGATATGGGCAAATGAGCCTTAGCCTTCACAATTCACAGACCTGTCTGAGTATTCGAGTCTTCTTTAGAGAACAAAAGCTCTTCTGGAGGGAGTGGGCCAGCAGACATTTTGTCAGGTTAATTAATTCCAACAGTGCTGCTAGTGTTGCAGCTGTCAGAAATCACAAAAGAACCAGGGCTGTGTAATCCTAGAGAATCAGTGAAGTATTTTATGGCTTATATAAACCTTTGTAAGAAAAACAAAAAATCAAAGTGGGGGTCTCAAGATGGCTGAATCAAAAAGCTGCTGCTGCCTGAATCTTTCCAACATCTTGGTTGTGCACCTGATGGATATTCTTCTCCCCATGAAAGTTGTACTGAATGTAATGAAATAACTTACAGTACTTAGCAGATTGGGAAAAGTTCATAGAACACAATTTGAAAATTCACAGTCTTTTTGATGAGATGATACTTACTATGTTTAATGATGCTAGTGTTAAGTAGCAAAATCCTTTACTGACCTGGGGTGAAAGTCGCTTTAGTAAAGGAGAGGGAAGAGGCAGAAGATGTTGAGTCATGTCCCTCCTGTCAGCCTGTCTGCTTAATTAACATTGAATATTAACTAAATGTTAAGTAATCATCTCAAGTAAGTGATATGGAAATAAGCATGCTTCAGCTAGACAAAATCCACTGACACATTAATATATTCATATTACACAGTAATGCTGTAGTAGCTTCATGTTTTCAGGTTTCTTTCCTTTCTTTTTCTATTCATACTGACAAAACTTTATTCCTGAACATCAAGTCCGAGCTTATCATTACAACATCTCTAATCCTAATAAATGTCCAGTATATATTCACCCTGTATTATAGAGGAGAGAAATTCCACGGGAGTAGAATTTTTATAGCAATCTGCATGGAAACAAAAAAGTAAGCATCTGGACAGAAACCCTCCCTGAAAGACCGAAGACCTCCTTCTTCCCTACGTGGCTCATGTTTGCCTTAAATTTTCAGAAATGACTTTGAACAATTTGACAGGTTCTACGTTCAAGGACTTTCTTAGTCATGAGAAGTTTTCCTCTTAAATTCATTGTTCTAGGTTGGGTATCCAGAAAAAAAAATAAGTCTTAAAATAAATATACATTTGTAAAAGTAGGCTCATAGTGTTGCATTATATGTCTAATATATGTACACCTTATAGCTTTTTAGCTACTTTTATGGTAGGTTAACAGAATTATACAGGTTATCTGAAAATAGTAAGGAAGCTCTACACTGGTTGAGCAGTTCTATTTTTTGATAAAACATCTTTCACTGAACTTTTACTTTGACAGATTTGTTATTATTTGTTTTCGATTTTAAAACCATCTTGTGCAATTTTTTCAACATATATCTTTGTTGATTTCAGCCCAAAGCCTCAGATTACAGGTTCTCTAAATTTTGGATTGTATCTAAATGTCCCAATCAGAAAAGAAATATTTACACACTTTTGTGAGGCAGGAAGACCAACTCATATAAAAAGCTTCTTAAACTTTTGATTAATATTTAAGTTTCAATATTTTAGATTAAATTAAATACATTCATACTTAAATTTCATGCTGTCTTAGAAACAATTTAATTCATAATTCTTTTTTTGGGTGAGCATTCAGAAGTTAAGAGAGCTGTGGAACTGTAGGCTTCAATTTATCCAAAGCCTATTTCCATATCTGAACTGCCAAATCATATTAAATGATTGTATTCCAGGTCACTGGAAATATATTGCATACATGGCCATAGCATCTACAGTCCTGTATTGCATTTTCAGCTTGAACCAGGGCAATTCTAGGGCAGAAGTTAACTCAGTGTGGTTGTGCACCTTTCCAAACAATCACTAATAAATGCCAAGCTAATGAGGTAAAAAAAAGCATTTGGCATTGCAATGTTACAGCCATGCCTTTGACCAAACTGTGCTCTAACAAGTTGTGTTTGTGTGTTGCCAGCAGGCTGCTGAAAAAGTTTCAAGTACCTTTATCCCTCAGTCAGTTCAGAGAGAAATAGGAAAGTAGTCAGACCTTCGCAAGATCAACCATTTGCAGACCAATTAAATTAACTCTCTGCCTGGATACAAGTATCACAGGCTATTGAAAATGTTTTCTCCAATTTCATTTTATTGCATGAAAAATGATGAATTTTCAAAAGGCATTGTTGTCATCAAAAACAACCTGTTCTAATTAGACATACTTCACTTCAAGAATAGTGGTTGTTCATTTGTTTCTGGTGCCATCTGTTTTTACTGCAATAATAGACATTTCTGGGAAATTGAATATGGTAATGTTCCTTTTTTTTTTTTTTCCTTTGGTATTTTTGTGTAACAAGAACTTATTTTAACATCCCTATCATTTAACACCCTAAAAACAAAACAAAAAGGAGAAAATAAACCTTCTGAAAAAATGTATCTAGCTTTCACTGACAACCAGCTAGTCTAAGTAGTTTGAACTTGTTTTGTATTTTATTTACCCAGTATCTTGTAGCAGCCAAAAATGTCATTAAAAAATGTCATTATCCATTTTTATTACTTCTAGGGGCTAAAGGCTCTACTGTCTGTGTACACTGTCAGCTTTCCTCTTTAGACTGATGAGGATTGAACGGCCTTTATAAGGGTGCAATTTAAGAGCAGAATTCTTCTCTTGTTTCCACTGCCACCCTGAATACGCATTTGAGGTGTTTCAGCTGAACACCTTAATTTTATTACATACTTGCGCTTCGTTTATTAAACGGGAAATCTGTATTTGTCCTCTTTATTTAAAGGTGTCATAATGCATTGGCACAGCCAATGTAGCACAGGTGAACTGTACTAACTTCATGTAGATGAGGTGATCAGGAGAATAATTTAACCCTCAAATATTTCCATTTTCCTTTTGCTCTTTGGGTGGATTTTGTGCTGTCTCCTCTAGTAAGAGTGAGTTCTTTTGAATCTTCATGTCTAGACTACTTTCCATGTTTTTATCATCATTCTAATTCTTATGTTAAAATAGAAACTGAATAAGAACAAAATGTCATTGGCTTAAGGTACTTTAGTGTAAAAAGTGATGATTGATAATAGAAAAGGGGGCACACTGGTTATTTTGGAAACATTTTCCTATATTCTAATGGTCAAGATGAATAATGCAAACTAAATAATTGTTAATGGAAGCCTGAATAGAACTGTCTTATTTTATGTCTATGGCATTGCAAAATGATTATATATGAAAATTAATGGTTTTAAGATAGGCTTCAGCTGGCAGACACTGTGCTGAGCTCAATTAAAGCTTAGCTGAGCCAGGCTCGGGGACTTGAAAAAAGTAACTTCTCAGTCCTTGACTATTTGAGCTCAATGGGTGCAGAATATATTTCCAGATGACTGTTGACTAACAGCCCAATCTAATGTCCTCTTAAGTCAAAGGTAGCCCACAGTCAGGGTATATATGTACCTGTTTGGACATTACCTGCCTTACTGCAGTTCATAGGAGCTGCATGTTTCCGTTACAAGTCACCATCACTTTTAGACCTAGCTGTAAGTGCTAACAGTTACTGAACTCCCAGCATCAGGTCTTTGTCATAAATTCCATTATATTCTAAACACATTATACTTCTACCATTATTTTTATCTGCCTGATAAAGAACATTTGAATAAATGTAGTTAAAAACCTGACTGAAGAAGGAAAACAAGAAAGGATCATCTTTGTTCCCCTTTGTAACAGTAAAAAACATCATTAGTTGAAAAGATGAAAATAGACTTAACGTTGCCAAACATCAGGTTCTTTCTTTGCTCAAAGATCCATTAAAGCTTAGTATATGATAGTAACTACTCCATTAATGAATTCCTTTGAGGAATATATTTTTATCTCTCATAATAAATGCAGTCATTTACATCTTAGAGTTTAGTGGGGTTTTTATTCATCACAGGCCAGCGTATTTATAAAAAAAAAAGATCTTGGGATGTTCTGTAGAATTAGAGACTTAGCTTTATTAGGTTGTTCTTTAAAATGCGAACCAAAATTGTCCATCAGTTTTTTCAAATATCATGTAGACTTTGAAATCCATGCTGAGAAACATAAAAGGCTGGGTTTCAAAGATGATTCCGATAGACATCTGTGGCACCATGTTTTGGTATTTAATCACTTTTACTTAGATTACCAAGAATGCAACTAACAGTCTTACATAAAGGTTAGTTGTTTGAAGAGCTTTGCCTGTGTACGTACACCTACGCTTGATTCTTTCAAATCACTCTAGAAAACAAGATATCTTATTTTTCTCTAAGCTAGCCCAGGATTTAAAACAATAGAAGGTAATGCCTCAGTTCTCAGCTTTACATTTGGAACCTAATGTGTGGGTTTTAAAAGTGAGTCTCTGTGACTCTTACCTCTAATTCTTGAGGGTCAGAGCCAAGAGAGAGCAGAAGTGAGAGCAGCTGTGCTTTGCTCTGAAGGAATCACTGTGATTTGTATTTCTGTTTTTTTTTTTTCTTTTTTTCCTCAAAGAAAGGAATTTTTCCATGGTTTTTTTTTTTTTTTTGGTCCAAATGTGTCTCTCTTTCCTTCTGTGTCAGAAATCACAAGCAGAGACTTTCATATTCAGGTAAACTCTAGTTTTAGTTTCAATTCATCAGACTATAAATTTAGCCTTATAGGATTTCAATTTAAGCCAATTTTATTTGATTTTTAATGCCAGTTTAGACTGCCCCATCCAAAAAAACTAAGTCCCTGACCCTATACTGATATATCCATGGCTGGAGCCTAACTAAGCCAAATAAGTTCTTTGAAAATTTTAGGCAAATCTTCATAGTATTCTTTTTCCACAAACCCTGCTTCATCTTCTTTATGCCTTCATGCCCTCTGCTGGATGTGAGCACTCTCATCCAGATGAGATCAGGGGCTGAATCCCCTGGCAGCTACTCAGCCTCTCTGAACACCTGGGTTTGGACCCCCTCCCTCCTCATTTCCCCATATGGCAGCATCTTTGTTTGGGAGTGCACAACATTTCCACCCCTCCCTCCTCCCCACCATGGGAGCAGGGCTGTTGCTTTTTTAAGCAAATAATGAAGGAAAAAAAATAATCTGGTTGGTAGAACAAGGTTTAGCAAGCTCAGGTCACAAATGAATTCCTCTTGCTGTCAGCTGCTGCAAAATCTTTTTCTCTTTCGAGCACTTTGTAATAACTCAGGACAAATACAGTCCATTATATCCCATTCCTGACTTCTTTTTTTTCTCTGGTATTCAACCTTGGCAGTGACAGGATTTACTAATGCAGATGAATATGTTTTGCATTTTGTTCTTAGAGTGACTGACTTCTTAAAAAATCAGTTTTTCAAAGGACAGCACAAATATTATTAACATCACCCTGTAATCTGCCCTGTCTTTTCCATCAGTTTCAACTTCTGACACCAGTATCTATTAAAAGTAATTACATTACTGTGTAGAGATGTATCTTAAAGAGATGCATGTGATCAAAAATTGCATATCTTTATCCAAAGAAGATCTTGTTGCCAAGAACATGAATTGTTTTAGAGGAATTTCATTTAACTTTTTATACCTCAGTTTCACAACTGCAAAATGGTAATGCGGTATCCATTACTTGCTTTGTCTAAGCTGCTGTGACTATTGGTATGCATTTGTATAGCTAGATGCTGTGTTCATTCAAAAGGAAAAAAAATTAGCAAGGTAGATCTGAAAGTTAGACTTCACTGACTTCACTTTCCTCACACAGCTGTTGAACTTAGTGCACAGAGAATTGTATGAGGGCATTAGACAAAGTAGAATAAATATGGGATTAAAATCACTATGTCAGGATATCTTCTCTGCTAAAATCCCTTTTTGCTTTTCTACCTGCAGTAAGAAGTTTTTCTTCACTCTATTTTGTCTATTTGAGAAAATCAGTTCAGTGCAGTCTTGCAGCAACTGATAATCTTGCATCTTCCTAGTTAATGAAATGGCTTTGCTTCAGCATAAGTCTTCACCAACAGGGAGGAAGAAAGCCAACTAAATACCCACTCCCTCCTCAAAGGAAAAACAAAACAACAACAAAATCATTTGCTGATTGCACTTGTTACATATATACATGCCTGTTTCTGAACTGTTTCATGAAAGGCCACCCTAAACGAGGATGCTGGAGTTTGAGTTGCAATGTAGCTTAAGCACAAACTCCCACAGCAGTGCTGAACACCTCAGGAAGCGCTCAGCGATTCAGGGCACGCAGGAGCCCGTGATGATGATGTTTGTGCAGAGCACAACTAGCATTGTTAATTATTGCTTGGCAAGGCAGAGCTGCTAGCACAAGCCAAGGGAGGTTTCTGGCTTCGACTGCTGATGTTAGCTTGGTGTTGGATGATATTAACTCGCTCTCCCTGCTGAAGTTTTTAAGTGGTATTTGGGTTTTTGCTTTGTTTTGTTTTCCCTTTCTCTTCTTTCATGCCTCAAAATTTGCTTTTGTCTCTGTGATAGCTTAAGTGCTAGTAGTTTCCTGCACCAAGATTGTTTTTTTTTTTTAACTTCTCCTCAAAAGCGATGCATAATTTGTGGGGCTTTACAACAGACCAAGATATTTTTAATAGCTTCTGTTGAGTAGACGGGGCAACACTACTGTAATTTTCCTCACCTTAAAGTAAAACATTACAATAAAAATTCATCGACATAAATTTGTTATAATCTAGTGGAGAGTGAGATTAACTGTCTATAACATGCATTGTTGGTAGTTTTACTTTCAGTTTAGGTTTCCGTATTCAAAGGTGAGTGGATGATTTTACTGTCTGTAGGTGCTTGAGGAAATCGTGACTCAAATTAAGAATAAACACAGTCTGATTTCCTGGAAAACGATATCAAAAAGGCTTGGGGATCAGACCACAAAGTAGACAGGTGTTCATTTACCAACCGTTTGGTGTTCAGCTCCGCTGCCTTCTCTCTGCATCGATTTTCTTTCACAATAACATACACATCATCACTGACAAGTCAATTCCAGATAGGAAACCCTCATTTCCAAGTGTTCAACCTGTGTTCCTCTTGGGCTTCAGAAATGCCTGATAATGTTTGATAGGAGGAATTCAGTTTCTCTCTGAACAACCTGTCTGATTTGCTGATTATCGGGGATGCTTTCTCAATCACCAGGAGGAAAATTAACTTCCCATTTTGAGTTAATACATGATGAAATAAATGTGGGTTAACATTAAATGAGTTTGCTCTATTTTTTTCCCATTTCAAGGTTAATCATGAAAGTAGTTTTTCCTGCATTGCCAATGACAATGTAAATCCTTCAGTTGTTTTTTTTTAGGACTTTTTTTTTTTTTTTTTTTCCTAAAGACCTATCTCTAATTTGGAATATTAAAATAATAGTATCCAAATTTTGAATGTGGAGGAGTCACAAGAATACAGAATTGCATGTTTCTGCTGGTGTAGTCAGGTTTATCCTTGGATAAAGATCACCATGGAGCTTCAGAAGGATGGGTAGGGAATAAGGGCACAAGACTGCCAAGATATCCCCTTTTTAAATCAAAAGCTGTATTTTCTCATAGTATGAAAAAATAATATAGTGCTTCTCAGCAAATCTGTGGAAGAGTGCATTCTCATTAACACCCTCCTTCCTTTTGTTAATATTGTGAGATCTTCTCATTCCATTTTTTTCTGTTTTACCCTTTAACACAAACTCAGAGAGGCACTGTGGGGAAAGACCACTAAGGAACAGCAAGGTTTGGTGCTGACAGCTGGGAGAAGAGCCATCCACTCCCCACACCATTCACTTGGCCTGTCGTCTGGAGCTTTTCAGAAGTGCAAGAACACATTAATCTGAATCAGTGGCCATAACAGACATTTTCTATCCACTGGACAAGCTGCTGTCTTCATTAGCTAGGACAATTTTTGTTATTATTTCTACATCCCAATTATTTAAGTTGGATTTTCAGTGTTTGAAAGTTATTGTCACACTGAAAGCCCTTAATGAATGTCATTAGGGGACATTTGAACGAAAAGACTGTCTCAGACCTCCACCTTTTTAAAGGCTGGAAATGCCAAGCACTCTTTCCGCTCAAGAGAAAGAGCAATCAAACCCCATTCTGCAGGAAAAACAGCTGTGGTTTGCAAGAGTGGGTCAGAGTTTAACACAACATCCTCACAAACCAAGCATACATTGTTCAAAATTGGCACACAAGACCCGACCAAAGATACCAAACTGTCAGATGACGGGTCATGGTGGCTGCTTTCTTTAGCCAACATAGCTGAAATCATAAGATGCATGAGAATGCCCTCAGTTTTTCTTCTTGATCTTAAGTTATCTGATCTTTTCTTCTTGATCTTAAGTGATGTGACCAGTGTGCTGGAAGCACAAAGAGCTCTTGGTGATGCAGTGGGGAGTATTTGCAAGTGGGAGGATGGGTCTCCTTGTACCAAACTTACTGGAGCACTTCGGGGTTTTCACGGTAGGATTTTAGTTTCCACCATGTTTGAAGGAAGAGGTATTTGTGAAGGGGAGAGAATTACTTAAACTTATACGGTATTGACACTCAAGTTAGATAGAAAAATGCCACAATACTCTATGTGTTATGAGAACTCAGAAGTGATTAATACAACCAAACAACAGGAAAAAAATCTTAACTTTCCTGAAGATGGCAGTGCCTCAAAAGGAGGAATTCATACTTATGGATATTTAGGTTTCTCCACATTGCATGCTTTTGAGAGATCAGAAAAATCATCCCAAGCAAACAAGCAAGACTGAGATATCCTGGCAGTGATTTAAGGACACAGAATGCTTGGTCTTTGACAATCACAAAAAAAGTAGAGTTTCTCAATTCTCTCTGTCAGCTACAGGAAAATGTGACTTCCTCATTTGTCATGATTTGGCCTTCAGTAATGCAGAAAACCACGGCATTGCAGAGATCTACAGCAGAAATGTTAAAATTGATCTGGATAAACACACAAACAGAAATGTTCATCTGTGAAAACACCAGAAGAAACAGGTTTAAAAGATGGGAATGTAGCAATAATCTTGCCCTCTGTGTCACATCCCAGTGACCGTGTTCAGACAGTTTTGTTTCACACATTTTGGTCCTTGTGAATATGTGAGTACAAAAGGATTGGGATAACCGTTTGGATTAAATTATATATTAGCTCCCCTTATATTAGGTCTTGCAATGAATTTGTTACGTCAGTTTCCTACAGCACCTAATGATTGATTGATTTTTGTTTGTGTGTGTTCGTGTGTGTGTGTGTATTAATAGTATAATCCTGTTTGGACAGGTATCAATAACATTGGCTTATCTGGGGTCAGATTGTTATTTCTTCATCTTTCATTTTTACAGTAAACTCCACCCCAGATCTGGAAAACTTTCATGACAGAAGTGTGGTGAAAGTTGGTTTAATCTCTAGGAAAAAAATCTGCTTGTCTCTAGTGCAAAATCGGACAAAATCAAAACCTGCTTTGCTTTTCCAAAATAGAAATTGTTCGATATTAGTGCCAGCAAAACAGATTCCTGATGGCAATCTGGAGCTGCCTGGGAAGCTATGTTCCTCCAGCAACAAAACAACTTCTAATGTCCCAAGCCATCATGGCTGGAGATGTTTGAGAAGCCAGCTTTCACCCCAGGTAGCCCTGCGGTACTGTGACTCCCACAGGAGCATCTTCCAAAGGTTTATCACTACTGAAAACCAAAGGTGGTAGTCCTGAGCGTATTCCCCCCATGTCTGTATTTACTTCAGAAGAAATAGATACTGAAGTGTTGCTGGCGTGACTGAAGATCTGCTAGCTAGCCAGCTGAGGCAGACCAGTGTGCTCTGGTGGGGACCAGAGCCCTCCGTCAGGGTAAAAAATCTGTATGTTCAGGAAACGTTGGCACAGCCAGGAAGGAGACAAGGAGTTACAACAAAACAGCACTGTCAGACAGGCTGCAGTAGAGACTGGCAGCAAATTAATACAATAGGAATATAATCCTTTCAGAAGCCATCTTTATCCCCGTTTAATCTTTTTCAAACTGCCACTGATACAAAAATCTCTCTGTGTGTGTCCTGGAAGTGAGAGGAAGTGCTTCTAGCCTAGAACCACAGCTCAGAGCAATATTTGACTTGAAGAGAGCAGGGGAATTGTGTGAAGAGCTGAGAAAGCTGTTGCAAACTGTTCTTACCTGGCAGACAACTGAGGAAAGCAGAGCTCTCAATGCATGTAACCTTTCTGTTGGTTTATGGCAGAATCTCAGGCCCTTGATGAACTGGAATGGGTCTGTGAGCATTAGGTAAGTACTCTGGGTATCTAAAGACCTGGCAGAGCTGATGAAATGAAATGTCATAGAGGGTTGTATGCTTTTCCTCTTTAGCCCCAAAGGTTTATTGCACACAGAGGTATGGCTTGTAGCTCTTGGTGAAAGACAAAAACCATCTTGGAAAATTAAAATGTCCCACAGGTAGAGAGTCAGAAGAAAATTGAATCAAATAGCAGTGACTGAGGAGGGATATTTGTTAAATACAAAACCTTTCCAGAGATACTGTGCCCTGGAGGAGCAGCCATACGTGCATTAACCACATGAGCTCTACGTGTGACCACTGGCCAGTGATTTTTTTATGGAGATGAATATTTTACTGCATCCAGTGGAAATTCTTCTGCTGGCTTCAGTAGGGCCATTATTGCATGCAAAGTTGTGGCAGGCATTCTGTGCAAAGAAAATAATTTACAACTGAGTTTAATTATGGCAGTTTAACACTTCTGAAGAGCTGAACCAAACAAGCTAAAAAAGAGAGAAACACTGCAGACATAAAAGATGCCAGTGAAAGCAGCTGTTAAAGCCAGAGAGAGGTCTGGCGAGGTGGGGGCTTGGTGCTCTTGGCTAAGACACACACCCTGTGAACAGAGTTTCAGCCATCTGAAGCGTTCATCCCAGAACATTTTACAGTACATTATAAGTCAAATCCATACTTAGAGCTAAACAATGATGTCATTATTGAAAGAGTGGCCCAGGACTGGGTGCCTTACTCCAAGGGAGAGTTCCTGCCTCTGAATCTTGTCTTCAGCTCAAGGTCAACAGCATCACTACACTTATTAAGCAAAGCCGGACTGCCAGACCAGGCATCAACATTTTCTGATGGCCAATTTTGACTCTTTATTGTATTCTTTATTTATTGTATTCTTTATTTATTCGTTATTGTTCACAGTTCTGCAGTGCTAATTCTGGCATACCTCCTACTACCCAAGAAAGTGGAAAGAAGAGAGAGCTGGGGCTGTGGGGTCCAGCAGAAGACAATGTGCACACTGGGCAAAGCTGTGATACAACTTGCTTTCTCAGTGCAAGGCCATGCAAGGAGAAAATGAAGCAGCCATGGGTCCTCTCCTCAACGGCTTAGAGATCTCGTAGTGCCCTATTTTCCCCAGATGTGGGGTGGCAGCCCACAGCCTGTCCTGAGCTGTCTGAGATGGTGGGTGCACACTCCTTCGGGTGTTACAAACCAAGAGGACAAAAAGTCCAAGCTGAGAGGTGTGGTATCATCAAATTTAGGGGACAGAACTTTTGCTAATAGTGTCCCCAGTCTCACGTTTTGAAGTCATCGAATCAAAGGGAATTTTCAGTGAACATGGAGTCGATATTGTAAGACCTGATCCATACCACAAGGTCCCTGATGTAAAATCCACTCTAGTAATATGAATCTGAGGCCTGTTTTTTTTGCTTGCAAATTACAACCTAATTACTGGTGTTGGCACAAATAGTGCTGCTGGCTTTGCAAAATTTCACTGTCTGTTGTTCTCCTAATCCATCCCAAATCAGTGCTTCTAATTCCTTCAGAAAAGTAGGAGGCACAGGGATATATATATATATATATTTTTTTTTTTTTACATGTATTTATGCAAGCTGGAAAATTTACTATATTAATTTTTTTGCATTGCTAAAAATAATTTATTGTATTGGTTTTAAGGTTTGCCTGTGCAGTGCAGCATGTGCACAGAAAACTATTTTTCCTCCTTGAATTTTACACATATCAGAATTTACCATAAGCAATTTTTTTTTTTTTTTTAAATTATCACATTACCTAACCCTGAAATAGGCTGCCCTTTGCAGACTTTGGCAGGGGTCTTCATCCCACTGTTATGATGAAGAGATTAAAGGACCTCAATCTCAGTTGCAGCAAAAGCAGAACATCAGCAACAGGACCACAGGAGCTGTGTAACGCAGGTCAGTGCCTGGTTAAATCCCATCTGCAGTGAGTTACAGGTTGCACTTTGCCATAGAGCATTTTCCTATGGCATTTGGTCACTCGCTCCCTTTCCTCACTGCATATGAGGGTAGATATTTGTATTACACTCTGTGGTTGATCTCACAGAGCTCATGTCCAGTAAGGAGGGAGAAAACCCTCCTTACACAAGTGCAATGCAGATAGTAGGAACCAGCTGCTGTAAAATGGGGAGCTGAAGTCAACAGGAACCCACCTGTGCAAACGAGATGCAAAAGGGGGTATAAAGATCTCTTTAGCAGCTGCTATTACTCTTCCTTCAAAAGCATGGCTTGCACAGCAAAAGTCCTTAGCTATACTAAATTTCCTATGTGTTCATTTTTTTTATTTTTAATTAGGAAGTTTTGGTTTCATTGTTTCTAGCTTTTAATATGTTCTTTGACTATTCTTGTTTATTTGAAAACCCAACATATAGTACAGCCTTCTGCTTTCTTGAAGACCATGTCCAGCAACATTATTTTAATGTGGTAGTGGAAAAACGTAAGTTCATTTTAATTCTACATACACATATTCTGAAAGCGATGAGGATGATACTTGTTTCTCTGAGCTTTGCATATTTTAACCTTTTTTTTTTTCCACCTATATTTAAACATATATTTATATGTATATGTTGGTGGTTTTAAATTTGTGCATGTTGATGCTAACTTAAAAAAATACTGTTTTTTCTGTAAGTAACCTTAAAGAGTGTTATAAATTCTGGGGGGAAGAAAACTTCTGTAGGAGCAGATAGAATTAAATGTTATAAATTAATCTATTTTAAGAGTTATAACTGTGACTTATGTAAGACCTGGATAGAAAAAAAAAATCATTTTTCACTTATATAAATTCTGGAGACTTAGGAAGGAAATAAGTTTACACTTCTTTTACTCTTTGCCTCTACACTGCTGCTATCCCCACACATCCACCTAGATTCTCCTTTCTTCAAATCAAGACATTCTGATTTATCGTGTAACTTTGGGTTTCCTTATTATGTGTACTGGTGTCAGCAGATACTGAATGTGATTTAAGTCTGCAGTGCTTGGAACTGATAAGATCTTCAGCTGTGGTGTAAAATAGGGAAAAGCTAAAGAGAAAACCTGAACTTGCTTCATGACAAATAGAGCTTTTCTAAGAGTCCTAAGGAATAGAAAAAAAGTGAAAAACTTAATTTTCTACTTGGAAAACTGTCTCTAGTTTAGCATATTTTTTGATTTTTTTTTTTCCTCTGCATAACGTTGTCTTGGAGTAAAGTTAATATTGGCTGCAAATGCTTCACGCTTCCAAGATTTCAAAGAGTTGATTAAGTTTAACCTTAACTATTCTGCATGCGTATGGACGTTTAAATTTCTTGATTTAATATCTGTGTAACTCTGACACTATCTAATGTATGCTTAAAATCTTAATTTCCACTCAGTGTGAGGAGAATACAGGAAACTTGTAAGCTTGAGCTGGTGACAGATTAGATACAACCATATAACCAGGAAATATTGTGCTGGTTTGTACTCCTTTTTATGAGTAGGCTTGGCAAATCTATTGAGAAATAGGCAAGAAGAAAATGATTTGGTTAGAGAATAGCCTCCGAAAGTGTAGATATACCAACTCTGCCTTAAAATGCAACTGAGCTCTCTGAAAGCAAGCTGTGGTGGATATAAAATGAAAGAACTTGTTAGAGGAAGCATCCTTTGGCAGTCCCAAGTCTGCTGGTCATATTGGTTCATATACATATGATTAGATACTTTCTGGAATGTGCAATATCAAGCAATTTCTTACTAAAGTGTGGCTTGCCTGTGTGCACCCATGCTTGCAGGTATGTGTTATTCACGGGGATGTTTTGGTCTCAGGTATGATTAGATGGCCCAGCTCTCCTCGTAAGATATTGCAATGTTCCCTCTGTCACCATACAGACAGTAGATTTACGTGCTGTTGTGTGTGTGAGATCCCGATGCAGAATGTTTTGTCCTGAGCTCCAACACCATGCATGTGTCGCTAACCTGGCCTGCGAACAGGTGGTTGTGAGAACAAAGCTGCTCTCCTCTGAGCACCCAAGGGAGCTGGTGCTTCCCAGTGCTCACAGGGGGTGCTGCCCCTTCCCTGAGGGTAGATCTGCTCTTGCACCTCTGGTAAAGCATTTCTGAGCTGGGTGCACAGCATATGCAGCTCAGATAAGGGCCTGAAGCCTATTGCATCTGTGATAAAAAACCCTTTTCATTTAATCAATGTTTGCTCATGATGGCTAGTAAGGCTATCCAATACAGCTGAGGTCTGCTGCAGCATGTTAAATAAGAGATTGGAAAGTGAAGTAAATAATTAGTAGCTGATGTCCGAGGGCTGCAGTGGCTCTGGCATGCTTGTGTACAATGGGAGAGACAGCAAGTGCCTGGTGAAAGCATGCTGGCCCAGTGCTGTGAGGTGTTACAGATATATTTATATTTTTTTTTACTTGTGTCAAAACCAGTGCATTTCTGGGGATTATTTTGAATAGCAAAATACCCTGTTTGTTGGCCCTAGATATCTTCAGAGCTCAGTGGGGTGACTGGGGACTTGCATTTAAAATTCTACCCCGTAGTTGTTGTTTTTTTTTTTTTTGTTTGCTTGTCCTATTTTTGTTCTTTCACTCCTGGATGTATGCTTTCTGCAACTCCTTTGCCATTGCACTTCTTGACTGTATTGGGGAAAAACAATGCACTTCCTGACTGTAGTGAGGAATAACAAAGTAGCTAACTCATTCATCAACCTTCACTCACCCTGGGATTTCTGTGGCTTAAACTGTTACAAAAAAAACATGACAAGACTCCTGTTGGGCATAGCCTGAGCTGGGTGTGGCTTTATCACAGGAGGAGGTAGGGAGTGACTGACTTTTGTCCTTGAGGGAAGACTCTACTGCTGCATAAGAAGAATTACCAGAAATGCCTGGTGCATGACGGAGCTGCTTCTGGAAAGAAACAGAAAGTTGGAGAGAGAGAGAAAATGTTGAAGGGGAAGGTATTTGCACACAAACAGCATCAGTGTAGCTGCGCAGCTGAGGTCTTTCCTAGATTTCTTTTCTTTAGGGAAGTCCCAGTGCTGCTGCCTCTTACAGAGTATCTGTGCTGTCCTGGGCAGAGGCTGCTTGGCCCCAGCTAGGCAGATAAATGCCTGGTCTTCAGTTGCCATACTCAGTACTGTGTGCCCGCTATTGTCTGCTTCTTTCGGATGTACCAGTTGGTGTAATAAAAGTTATTGCATTTTCCTACCAACTGTGCCTTACTTTAGTATTCTAAGGAAGCATAAAGAGGAAAATAAAACATCAGTTCCTTACGTCTTAAACGTCTTCAGGCTCTGCATCAAGAAATTCAGTCTCTTCTTGTTTTATTCTTGATATGTCTGTTTGAATAGAAATTACTGTAATTAACTCTAGATTTCAAAATATTAACACATGGAAGTGGCTGTGTACCCTCTAAACAAGTGTCACCAGGAGAACACAGACGTTACAGGACACTGAGATAATTCCCATTCACTAGGCAAAGGAAAATATTAAGGAACTGACAATAAATGAAAACTAGTTTGCAAAGCTATCTTAATAGGGGAAACATTAAAGTAAAATGTAACCATTATACTAAAATACAAACAATTCAGCTTAATGTGGACAACCATTACTTGATTAAAGTAACAAAATGAACCCAAAAGCAAACAAACCGAACCCTGCTATTCATTATTACATTTGCCAGTTGTTGGCCTCATATAAAACTTTTAGGTATTGCTCTTCTTTCTTGTGGAATGGTTATAGGAAAACTTCCTGTAAGGCCACAACTGCAGAAAGCTGTTCCTGCAACAGGGACGGGAACAGACACGGCTGCTTGCACTGGTAGCTCTGGGGATATTTCCTTTGAGTGCAAGCGAAATGATGGAGCTGAGAAACGGGACAGGTCTGAAGGACTTCTGGGTTCACCTTGGTGGGGATAAGTGATAGCTGCCGTGCAGTTGGACACAAACAACCAGCGTAGCTGAACAGTGCAGGTGCTGGGAATAGAGAGATGCCAGACCCTTGTGAAAAGCCTCTGAGCCCCGAGCCAGCTCAGGCTGGTCAGACAGTGATCCGTGGTTAATGGCTTCAATTCTTTTCTTTCTTTTTTTTTCTCCATCCATTCTGGACTTCTCTTCTAGGAACCTCAAGAGTAATCCTATAATCCCACCCTACTTGCTGACTCCAGCTCTGTCTCTCCTGCCTTTTATAAAACTCTAGGCTCAGGGGCTGGTACAGAAATTATACCGTCAGAGTACACCTCAGAGTCTTGGACAGTGAAATCCTGTGTACTGGCGCTGACATTCAGCAATTACTACAGCAGAAAATATAACAACAGTAGGCGATATACAGTTATGTTGATTCTTATCTGCTACTAGCACAGATATCAGGTAAAACAGAACAAAATGAGAAGTGGTTGGCTGAGAAAGCACAAAGCTGCCTTCCGTCATTGGATTTAATGGATAACACTTTTATCAGCAACAAAATGTGTAAAATTGAAGGTGTCTAATATTATATGTGCTACTCAAGACTGGGTGTATGGATTCCCCTAGCAGAAGGTCAAGTAGCAGTTAGAGGGGCACGCAATCGATGCTGTTAATGATATGGCCAGAGTCAGTGGCACTGAACAGCTGGGAACCTCCATACCTGAAAGGCAGCAGATGATGGCTGGATTAGACACTATCTGAAGGAAAATAAAATAATATGTCTGAGGTCGCAAAAGGATCCGTTCTGTTTTCATATTCCCAAATTAACATATTTGGTCTGACTTCAAAATTAAAAATAAAGTGTAACGTTTTAGAAGGCAGTTTACAAAGGTAAAAATAATGCACTGACTACTGCCCCAGGATATTACTGTGACTTAGAGCTATTTCATCAACAAAAGTATATGAAATCTTTGTGATGGCAAGTAGGTTAGCTTAGGTAGAATACTGGAACAAAACATGGAAATCATATGGCAGTCTTTGCTTGTCATATATTGCTTCATATCTGTAGAGGTTCTTATCTTTTCATATAGGCAGTCTGCCTATCTAAATTCTAATCCCCAGTCTGCTAGGGTAATTAAGAGGAGTGCAATGCCAGTCTGAGGCCACCTGATCTCGTGGAGTAGTGCCTCAGATGTGGACCAATTTATCAGCTGAGCCACCACTGGCAGCTACCTTGAATCCTCATCAGTCATCTCTGAGACCGGTATCCAGGACATCATGTGGGGGTAGGTCAGGGTGCTCTGCCTTTGCATCCTTAATGTATTAATGACACTAGCCGAATGGCATAAAAATAAGATGAAGTGATAAGACTGAATATGTTTAAAACAAGGATTTCTATGCTAGTTGGTCTCACTAACTGGATGGAAAACTTTAAAGATGGTTGGTGGCATATAAAAATGAACAAGTCAGGGGGAAGAAACTGTTCTTTGTGATTTGTTTAAACATTTTGTTCAGTGTTGGTCATGGAAAATTACTCTGAAAGGAGAGGGGAAAAATATTGTTGTAGTCACTTTAGGCAGATTAAGTTTTAGGGTATGAAAATGCAGACCAAACAATTTTAGTCTTTTAAATGAAGCTGTGCTAACATGACTTTTTTTTTTTTTTTGGAGACCAGGGGTTTGTATACTATCTGCCCAGAATTATCAACAGGCAGTAATCTACGTTTATCAAGAAAGAACTGAGTATTAAAGAATGCCTGGGTAATCCTATTTGAACCCATTTGAAGTTTTGTTGTTCAATTCACACGCATAAGTTCTGGAAAACTTCAGGGTTTTGAGATCCACACAAACTAGAACAGTTCAAATTTGTTTACAGCTCTGCACCTAATCTTCTTAATTAACAGGTAGCTCCAAAAAGTAGATTTCTGTAGTGATTTTTGGGATTTAATGAGTTTTCCCTTGCTGTAGAGGTTGCAGATGCTCAATAGACCTAAAAGTCATGGTCTAATTAGGACGATTGTATGTGGAAACATTGGCTTAAATGACTGGCTCAAGGGCATGTAAAAACTCATGGCACAAGAGGGCTATAAGCACAGATTTCCAAGCACTGTGCCTCCTGCATTTGGGATAGAGAATCCTTTCTTTCTTGAAATGAAAAATGTATGGTTTGTTTCCAAACTTTTCACATCCTTTCTGTTTCCAGCCAAGTTTTGCTCTTATTCTTCCCTAATTTAATGTCGAAACTTTCTTCCACCCTTTTTCACCATGCCAAAAATTCTTATTTATCTTGCAGCCAAGTTCTTTGTCTTCTGTCTCATACCTATCTCTATTGTTAAAAAATAGAGATGGTCTTTTTTTTTTCTATTTCTATTCTTTTCTATTATCCAAGTTCTCCAGATGCTATTCCAACCTTCTCTTCTTTCACATCTCTTCCCTAAACTCAGTATTAATTTTCCAAGTCTTTGGTATTTATCACCAGAGCTCTGAAAGGACAAGCTTTAATTCCACCTGCTGTTGCTTTCCTCATATTTCATTTTCAGTGACGAAGAGGAAAGATGCCAAGTTTTATGGTAATTCATGTCAACTACTAATTTGAACCTGTCAGTATGGCACCACATGTTGATGTATATATACCCAGGAGAGAATCTTTGTCTGCTTATGGATTGAGGATGAAATGACAAACAGCAATGAAATGTGTACTGTTGTCAAGAACAGTCATGGAAGATCATCTGTTAATTGTTTCCTTCCAATACCTTCTGGAAAGCATTTAATAATTTGTCAGACCAAACTGATTTTTACTAGCTGATGAGTAGAAAAAACAGCCTGATATCTGTACTGAAAGACCCTGATTAGAACACTTAATATTCAGGTATCAATAGATAAGGACAACCATGTGAATGGAAAGTACAATGAACTATGGAAAAAAGTAGCAAAATTTTCTGGTTTTTGACCACTCCAGCATGCCAAAATGTTCCTTACAATAACTTGTCTAATATTGCTTAAGATAACCGCAAGCCACAGTAGGAGCTATAAGAAAGCAAGACAGACAGATGAGAGTGCCAGGAAGCTTTCCTGCATTGCTGAAGTGTTTCTCCTGAGGGATAATGGCCATTGTGATCCATGGGAGTTAGTCCAGCAAATATGAATTTTCAGAACAGCTATAGAGGAAAAGCTATAAATAAATAAATAAATGTACCAATAGCTGTTTTTCAATCAAAATAATTACTAGTAAAAGAAAAAGACCAAACCTTTGCAACGCCAAGTTTTTCATCCACCTTAATAGGTTTCCGAAGGGAAGAAAGACATTTGAAATCCAAATGGTCTCTGTCAGGGGGTTACAAAATGATAGAACAAGAGCCCCAGGCAGCAATATGAGGATGGTTATTCCAACAGACTGATGCAATGAGATGGGTTTTGTCGTCTCAAGAGTGGTGGGTTTTGTTGTGGTGGTGTTTTTTTTGTTTTGTTTTGTTCTGTTTTTTTTTTTTTTTTTGTGGTAGATAGGTGCACGCTCTTGGATTCTATCCAGACAGAGCCTCAGTGCTGTTTTTGTGACAGGCAGGCTGTAATGAATTTTGTTGGTACCTAAGCATTGAAACTCTCACTTTGTAATGATGATGGGCTTTCACTTTAAACAAAAGCTTCATCTCAGAGAAAATGAACCATAGAAACACAAATGCCAATGAGGAGCAGTCGAACAATATTCTGAAAATCTCCAAGGTGGTTGTGAATGCTGGGTATGAAACACTGAATTTGGCTTGCTCAGTGCTGTTGAGAGGGAGAAGCTCTCTGTCAGTGATTCCCAGTGATCCAGACAAATGTGCTTTTTTTCTGAAAAGCATATTTTACTGCAAAATGACAAGGGGCAAGTAAGTGCATTAATTAGCTATTGGAATTGTTTCACTGTCACAGAGCACATTGGAAGGGAAATCTTCCAAATGCAATTAAAATATCAAAGTTACTTAGAGTGAGTTTAGAGCTTTCCAGAGCCAAGTAAGTAGGGGACAACAGGGATGGGTTACAATTAAACTTTGCTGCACTGCACCTCAAGTGGGAAACTGGGGCTGTTTGAAGCTGAGAAGGGCAATGAAGAGTGCAGCAAGTAAGACAGTGGTTGTTTCGGAGAAGATATTTGTACAGGAGCTTTGAAAAATGCCTGTGGTGGCATCCTTCTTGTGGGGATACCTCAGACAAATAACGAAAGGCCAGAAGCAACCTTTGTGACCCCACCCCATATTTCCATGGGGCACTGGGACCCAGAAGCCAAAGAGAGGATGTTTACTAGTCTTTTCCGTCTCCCTGGAAAAGTGGAGTTATAGTACAGAGGAAATGCTTCTTCTGACCCATTTTAAATGGTAGTAATTAAGACTACAGAACCTTGCACTGCTAAACATGCTTTACCATTGAACCCCAGAATAATGGGTGAAGAGACAGAAAGTCCAGAAGAGAATTATCCTAGAGTAAATGAGCCAGCACAGGAAAATCTGTGATACCTAGACGAGTAAACCACAGCTCTCACTGCACATTGTAAAAAAAAATAAATAAATAATGAAAACAATGCCTGCAGGAGATTTGATGGAGTAAAATCTTTTCTCTGCCACTGAACCCTACCACTCTTTTTTTTTTCATTACCCCTGAACCTCAGTAATCAATTATACTTTCTATGAACAATGCTTTACACATCCATCAATTTATTGGCTTTCAAAAAAAAAAAAAAGTAGCATAAACTCTGTTCATAATGAGCTTACAAGCATCTCTTTTTTTGTTGTTGTTTCTAATTATTCCATTTATCTAGTACTCCAAAAGATCTCCTTGCAAACGTGTGTGTGTGTGTGTTTGAAGACCGTGGAGATGGAAAATAACTTCGAGACAGGATGTTATACAATCATGAACATAAAATATGGCTCTGATTTATATCACTTAGTGGAAGCATTTCATGTTGCAGCTATAAAGCTACTCATGCATTCTTTTGCTATCAATTTTAACAAGTAAATGAGTTATGAAATAATTATATTTACAGTTCTCAATCTGTTATGTACACCAGATTACAAAATCCTTCAGCAGAGGATTTCTATGCTTGCTTGTCTCAGCTTTGGCTTCCATCAGACTTCAGCACATATCTAAATTCAAGATACGCTGCAAATATTTTCTATGTCAGGAAATACAATTGTTAAACTGTTAATGAAAATGACTGCTAATTAAAAGTTTCCTCCTTGCGTTGGTACTTCTGTGACCCTCTAATATTTGATCACTTCAGGTTTAATATCTCTGTATGTTGTTGCTCAGTGAAAGAACAGGCTGCTGCTTTTATTTCCTTGAAGTGAATAGTGAAAATAAGTTATAGTGAAAATGAAGTTAAATAGTGAAAAAATGTATTTGAAATGAGTGCAAGTGTTAGCTAAAAATACTCCTTTGAAACTAAAGAAAACACAGTTTTAAACATGAAGGCAAATTATTTTCATATGTCCTTGGCACTGTGTGGTGGCCAAGAACCAATTGCATACAATTTTTGCTTTCAGTTCCTATCTGGTATTGGAATAACACCTGATTCATATATAGCACTAGTGAAGGATGAAATGTGTTGTTTATTATTATTTATTGCTTAATTACAGTGATTCTACACACTAATTCAAAAATAAAATCATGCATACACCTTATTGCTTAAAAGGCAGAAACCTAATTGAAGGTATTAAAATGAATTCTGCAGCAAGTGCACGGGAAATGGATGCTTTGCAAATCTTGCTATTTGGTCCACATTTTTTATTTTTTTTTTTTTTTTGCTGTTGCCCCAGAAGACAGATGGTGTCAACAGGAGTAGTTGTAAAGCTGGTGTCAGGAAGCCAACCGCTTTGGGATTCAGTGAGCTGGGTTTAAAGTAATGGACATGAGCAACACCCAAAACACAAAAACAAACACAAGAATGACATCCTTGTAAAACAGAGTCCATGACCAGGCTCTGGGAGCATCTGCAGGATGCTGCAGTCTTGATGCAGAAACTGCTTGCATTGAGTTCGGTTTAAATGCTTGCATTCGATGCAAGTGGTAAACCCTGACAGTGGTAAGTAATGAAATGCAGTATAACGTGGTTTGCTCACCACTCTGGTTTTCTGCTCTTTCTTTCTTTATCTGGAGGCTTTCCCTTGTTTTACTTTCCATCTCTTTCAGTCTAATTCTCCCCTAAGGCTATTTTTGGTCTTCTGTACGTTCTGTTACTTCTTCTTTTTCAGTCTTTCATTTATCTCGTGATTTTAATATCTTTTTAGCAGCTGTATTTCCTTTCAAGTTGTTTCTCTTCCTTTTTTGAGATTTTTTTTTTTCTGGTCTTTTTTAGTCTTTCAGTTTAGATCCTCTCTGAACTCTGCTAAGCATGCTTTTGTCCATGTAAGTTCTCTCACCCCATAACTGTACTTCCTCCCTCTTATCCTTCTTCTTTCCCCGACGTGATTCATTTTGTTGTCTCTACTTTAAAACTCACCTCACCTCCTTTCAGTGCACTCAGGTAACTCCTATTTTCTTTTGTTATGCATCAAGGTCATCTTAGATGGAAATTGCATTCAATAACACAAAGATTATTTTGAAATCCACCTCTTTTCTATCTTTTGTCTTTGTTTATCCTGTCCTGTGATTAACAAGGATGACAACTTTTCTAGCTAAAGGGTACCTGGCTATCCTTATTATCTGAAGTGTGCTTCACCCCTTTCAACTTGAAAACCAACCATGAGAGGAACAGTTTTTTGACAACCAGTTTAGGTCAGTTGTGAGATTCAGGCTTTTTAAGACTGAAGGAGAGGTGAAAAAAAATATGGGAAAAACAGCAGAAATTGTAGACCAATGACAGTTTTCATGCTTCCTGTAAGCCAGTAAGGATCATCAGCCTGAAGCATAGTTTTGCAGGTGTGGAGCACTGGAGAAGAAATCATTCAATTTGTTAGCCTTAATTGTAGAAGAAATACTGTGACTTGCTTGTAGAGTTAAAACAAGGTTTACAGTGGTTGTTGTAAAATGGGGCTGATTAACAAGGGTGGTTTCATATGTAAGAAAGGGAGCTTAAGGATGCAGATGCAGACTCAATACCCTCAAATCAAAGAAGCAGCTTGGGGCTGATCTAGGATCGATTACGTGATTACTTTGGTTTTCAATCAGTGTGCCAAAGTCTGACCAAGGTTCTGATCTTGGCTTTACTGAAAACATTGCAATGCTTCTGAGCAAGTTCTGACTTGGATCCTTGTAACATGGCATGAGTCAGCAATGTGACTATGTGGCATCCAATAGATGTCAGGGTACATATCAAAATTTTCTTTTTTTCTGAAAATGTCATGATCAGATTCTTCCTTCAGAGTATTGTACCTATTTTATAAATATCACCTTAGGCTGTGAGACATTTGTTTATCATTTCGATTAGTTAGCTTGTGTGGATTTTTCCAAGGTGATGAGAAGCCAGCCCACCTGGTTCTTCTCTCTTTAATGTATGTAACTTGGACAGCAGACAATCTGTCCTTTACTGTTTTATTTAAAATGTGACATGGTGCTGTGGCCAGATTCTGGTGTTTTTGATAAGCTGCCACAGATGTTCCCTGCTCGGCAACCCAGACCTTAAACCTAAGGAGGCAAATGAGACCCTAAGATTATGGCTATCTGCATAACAACTTGTATTATAAAGTGTCTTCACAGCTTCCATACTGGAAGTTCAGACAAAGCTGCACTACCCCAAGCATGTCAGATGGCATTTTCAGTGGGGAGTTCTAACAGAGAAAATACACATTACAGGTACATCCTTTGCGAATATTTCAATGATCAATGGAAAAATGGTAAACTGACTCTGTTCCCTGCTGAATAACAACCTACACGTTGCCCATGTGGAAAGTACCCCTGCAGAGAACCTTCTCTGAGAGGTTTGAGGCTGGAGGAATGCTGCAACTGAAATGGTTCCAATGCTTTCCCATGGAAAAGGCAACGCTTCTTTAATCATCAGTACAGGAAGAAAGATTCTTCATGTATCACATCACCCGTCTGCAGGTGATCTATATTGGTTTGCTGTAGAGTGTGCAGGACCAGGAAACTCATCAAGGAGACTGAATACAACAGTACTTATCACTATATTTGGTGTACAATATTCTTGATTTTTTAGTCAGGGTTGAACAATGCAGAACTGTACTTTGACTACAAGCTGATGTTATATTGAATGTAATTGTGTTGAAATAAGGAATGAGAATATCTTTGGCATAAAACACTTACAATCAGGTAAATATGAAGCTGCTCTATTGTGCATTTAATGTTTTTCCTTTTTCATACTACTTCAATCAAATAACTGAAAATATCTGCAAGCACAACATTTGGGGATTTATCTTATAGAAACTTTAAAATTGTCTGGTTCTGTCAGTGAAGTGTGCTTTGACCTGAAAGTCCTCCATCCTAATCAGCTCTAGGAAGCTCTGCTGAACAGTAATTTCTTATTTGATTATTCTTTGCTATATAACAAGCATTTCAGTATTTTTAGTACTCTTCTGTGCCGATCGTGGAAATGTAGTTTTTATATTAGCTTGTGATTCTTCTTTAATATTCATATCCCTGTGATAGCTGCTCGTCAAGGCTTTTAGCAGAAAGCTAAGTCTGCAGTTAAGAAAGAATTATTACCACTTTCTTAAAGGGAAAAAAATAAAGATGCAGCTAGGCTGATTTCTCCAAGGTCAGGCAAAAAGTGAGTCTGTGGGGGATGAAGAACTTAAGAGATTAAAATAAATAAATGGAAAACTGCAGCTGGAGTTAGATTGTCCTGCTAAAATTGTAGATCATCACTGCAGCATCATTCATGCCATTCAGCCTGTATGAAAAAGGCCGTTAATGGTATCACTCACTGAAAGCTGACAGTTACCCTTTGAGGCTGACCTTTTTCTTAAGCCAGCTCTCCCTGACTTGTATTGTAATGCATCAACACTTCCCATCTCAGAGAGGTTGATGTAAAGTAAATAGTCCAGAAAATTAGTAATAGTGGAAGAAAATACCCCAGCAAAAGGCAAGCTTTCTATAGCTGCTGCTCAGCTTTTCTATAGGCAGGTCAATGTTATTGTTCTAGTTCAGGTCAGGAGTGAGCTTTTTGGAGTGATAAATTTATTCCCCCCCCCACTTATGTTTGTGTCATGTAAGTGGTCTTGGAGCTCACAACTGGATCTTTTTTGAGAAATCTAAATGAGAAGGTGCGTTCTGTCACTAATGGGTATCCAGTCCATTACACCAATCCAAAGCACATAGCGGAGAACATGGAGTAAGCACACCCTATCCTCAGACCAAACATTCTGCTCCTGAGATCCATCTACCCCTTCATGATGCTGCTTGTTAACGAAAATATAGCCTTTGTGCAACAACAAAACACCTACCCTTAAATGGATATTGAGTTTACAAATTAATTGTGTTCTTCAGGCTTCGGAGCTCAACCTGATCTGAATTGGAACATGGTCAATATCTTGTCATTTCTTGGTCTGCATGCTGTTATGCAAAAAGCAGGTTCCAGCAGATGCTCTATCCTGAACAAGCCTTTTATATTATTTTTAACTAAACGGCGGCTGGAAAAAAAAAAAAAAAATCAAAGTTGGGCTTGAAGTCTCCATTCTGCATTAAGGAGAAGTTGGCTCAGGATAGCTATTAGGTGCAAAGCTTCATGCCTGAATTTCATCTGACCTGTCTAGCTTTATGAATGTGTGGAGCTGCTCCAGGAGACCTGAAATGTTTCCCTTCTGTTACAAGTGAAGCTTGAGGGGCTCAAGCAGTCTGTCCTGTGTCCTTACTATGTCTAATGTAGGTAACAAGTAGGTTCTCAGTAAAGGGCTCAAATTTGTATTTAAATGGTTGCAGGCATTCTGTTGTGAAACATTCTCCATGAAGCTATTAACCAAAGTTGGAATGTAAGAAATATTTTGAGTCAAATACAAAAAAAAAATAAATAATCAGGAGCCTGCAAGCATGATTGTGATGCTTTATAAATCAGCATTTGTTCATTGGGTTTTATCTCTGGAAAAACAAATCTGACATATCTACAGAAATTAGGCAAGAAGGACTGGTGGGGCCATCTGCTTGCCTTTCCGCAGCAAACCACAGCAGACCTGCCTGCTGAGCCTCTTCTGTCTCTGAACTCTGCTGCCAGAAAGGTCAGCTGGCCACCAGGAATCGGCCAGAGCAATGTGCTCCTGATCAGCTTGACAGCACATGCAGGGCATTGATCTTGTGGATGGGGAGGTACCTCCAAGTTCTCATCACAGTATTTCTGGAGTTTTAAGAGTTATTAATTGAATAAGCCCTTCTATCTGGAAACTATTTTACAGCCACGTAATCCCCCGTGAATCTGTAATTCAGGGCATCACGTTATAAAAGGATTTCCTAATGATGTGGTGAAATGGGAAGCTTAAGTAAAAAAAAAAAAAAAAAAAAAAATTCCTGTGGGTGACCTGTTTTACATTCAGTACTTCAAAGCGCAGAATATTTAATGAATGTCTTGTATGCTATTGGGAACTGCATAAATAATAACAGTAATAGGGATTAAAGCAAACTATAGTAGTAAAGGTCAAATGTAACAGAAATTAGAAAGTAATACATCAGTCTGCAGAGTGAGACAAAGTTTTAAGGTTGAAAGCATATAGTGTTTTAAGCAAATTGCACCGGAGGAATCGACAAAGATACGACAGGAATAACCGTTATTAATAATAAACACCAAATATAAGAGGTGTAGCATGTTAAAATATAACAATCACAATATTTTGAGCTGACTTGAGACTAATGGAGCAGAGATGCCAGTAGCCAGTCTTCTATGGTGTGGGGTCTGGTTTTCGGATGCATATAATTATTCTAACTTTTTTCTCTTTATTAAATAAGGATTTCCTAGCTCTCCTGTGCATTTTTAAAAGCTGATCTAAAGCCCTCTAGAAACAATGGAATTTTTTATTAGATGCAAGATGAGAGTCCCTTGAGATGAGATCTCAGCTTGTACATTTGGGGCATAAAAGTCTAATAACTTGGTGCATTTTTTCTTAGTGGGACTGCCTTACCCCATCCTCATTTAAAACACCAAATGCCTAACTGTCAACTGAGCCTTAGAAGTCCAGCAATGTATGTTTAGAGCAGTATGTTTATATGTTTGTCTGTGGAAGGGCAGCCACAAGGCTGGCTTTGCTGTCCAGATAGCCATCAAGCTTGACTTCAGGCCGATGGCTGTTCTCACACAGTACGGGCTCCCAAGTGCTGGTGTACTGCCAACTTAATATACTTTTAGCTAGCAGGCACAAGTATACATGCCTACTGTCAGCTTGCCAGTGCTGTCAAAGCCATGTAAAAACCTGCTCTGAAGCTGTGAAGTGGGTGAATTTCGGAGCAGCCTGTGCTTTATGAGCACTTTTAAACCCACTTATGAGTGTAGTGTTATTGACACGGACAGCCCTGCGGATATGGAAGAACTGTTGTGAAAAGATGTGAAGACGTGGTTAATTGTTGCAGCTAAGCATCATGCTAATAGATATCAAAATAGACTGAGGAGGGGGGTGAACGTGTTTTCTCCTACTCTGCTACATAATTCAATGTTCAATTTCTGCCACTTCTCAGATATAATTTCTCCAGTCCTTGCTGTCTGTAGTAATCCTAAATGCAAACATTTTTTATGTGGATGTCTTCAAAGATTGATTACACTGGAAGTCTCTGAATTTATTCCATTACTAGAGGAAAAGAAATGTGTTGGTCAATGTTTACCTCTACAGTTAATATATATTCAATATTTCTGTTAAGCAGAATTCCACTAAAGGTAGTATTGGCATGAACTGTAATTGGAAAAACATATTGAATGTTGGCTGACAACTGATATTGACTTCTAATGTGGTTGGGAGCAAGAAAATTCATTAAGAACTAGCAGTTAATAATTTAAGCAATTGGCCTGTGAGAGGAAAGGAAGATATGTTGATATACAGAGAATTGTGCTGGTGCTAGCCATGTAAAAATGACAGCAAATAAAGGAAGTCTTTGAGACTTAGAAAGTTCCTAGGTAGCATAAAATGTCCCAGTGTGCTTGAAACATGAAAATATTTGGGAATGTTCTGAATAGTTTACTTCTAAATTTCAAATTTTGTCCAACAGTGGAATGTCAGGAGATCCCAACACTGTCATGGTTGTTTTCCTCACTTTCTTTAATTAGCTACGGCTGTAACTCACATCAGTGACGTTTTTTAAATATAAATTTGTATTCAAACTATTTGAAAAAGAGGAGGAGTGATGGTGGTAAATAATCTTGCTGGATTATCATAGACTGTTCTGCCCCATCATGGCTTTATCCCTGTCCAGCGATTTCAGTAGGCTTTTTCCTGCTGCAAAGTTGAAGTCATGTAGATCCACCCAGCTCACACACAGGTTTGTCTGTTGCATGACCTCACCTAGTCTTTATTCTTCTGCAGAATTCCCCAAAGAGGTCTTATGCTGCTCTGTGGTCCTTATGCCAGAAAGGCCGTCACACAACAAGCCATCTTCAGCCCCCAGGCTCTAAAGAGAAACTGGAGATAAGCATGCATGTATCTATCTAGTCCAGAGCAAGATGCCTTGAAAGGAAAGGAAAAAAAGAGACATTCTGGAGATCTGAGGTTTGGAACAATCTCTGAATAACTTCTTACAAGAATGACTTCATGTAATTTGTTATAGTTGCATGAAGTTAGGATCTTCAGGTTTCACTTCTATCAAACACTTGCATACTGAATAGTGAGCATTGATTTTGCTATAACATCTCATTGATGATCATCTTACGAAATGCAATGCCATGCTTATCAGAACCCTCTAACCTAGAAGTATATCTTTCACTCTTATTCCTTTTAATATGTTATATTACTGTTTTGCAGTCCATGCATATTCAGAAATATACAGAAGTCTGAAGAACATGGGAGTTATTTTCTTTTAATATGCCAAACATCAAAAGTGGATAAAAAATTGTTTATCACAATTCAGAAAGGCCTATCAATTATTAAATTTTAACAAATCTGTGCTTTACAATGAAATCACCAGAGTGCAAGTTATTACTTTTATAACTCTATTAAAAAGACTGTAATTCTTGTGAGAAAAGTTGTTAACCAATGCAGTTTGTTATAGAATCTGAGTAACTGACGTCTCTGTGAGTAGCTATGAATATAGATTTTTCAGACTGTAAAATGGCAGCCAGTTTGAAAATATTCAGAAAACAAGGGAATGAAGGGCACATGTGAGGGGGTGCACAGGAGGTGACATAATGACAAGGTTTGGCTTTGCTGTGCTGTTCTGCAGTGGACTTTCTCTGCATGTGACTTTCCCTCTGGACAGAGGGAGGAGAAAGGACATGCAGGCTATGTTTCTGGGGGGAAAAAAAAGTGAGAAGGCAGACAAAGCACGTGGATTTTCCCCTAAAACAGTGAACAAAGCTTATCAGCCTCCTCTTTTCCGAAAGCTGTCTCAAATTTTCCTCATGATACTCCCTGTCCTTTTCATATTGTATTTTAGCAAAACCTCCACCTGCTTCCCACATCTCCAAATACCTTCCCCTGCTCCTAATATCCCCAGTTCCCCCCTTCTCTGAGACCAGCTTGCCCAGATGAGAGTAAGTTTTCCTCATCTTTTAGAGGCATTTCTGCTCAGAGAGATTTAAGGGCTAAGGTTACTGTCATAGATGGATGCAATTAAGGAGGGGATATTTAGAAAAGATACCTAGGTAACAAGGGCTCGTATTTTGTGTGGCTCACAGCAGAGAACCTAGTGTTTAAAGTAATGTTAGCTACTTAACTTATTTTATTTTCTGCTGTGTCTGTATTTTTCCTTAGATGAGATGTTACGTATTATTTAATATGCTATCACGGTCAGAGCTAACAATGTAAATCTTTCCAATCTGTTCTTCACAATTTCTGCTTTAATTCTGAAAATATGGCTTATAAGCTTCAACACTGATAAAGAAAAGAGTCCCCAAGATCAAAGAGCAGGTAACACATGAAAGAACACTGGAGAGTGCCTTCAAGGATTAGCAAGGGGTCTCGAGGATAAAGGCACCAAAAACCCAGTCAGACACCTGCAGAGGGAAAAAATAAGCTGAACTATATGGGGAACGATGACTGCTATTTAGGCAAAAGCTTAATTTTTGATGGTGGTGTGAGAGAGAATACATAGGAAGAAAAAAAGTTTTTTTGCTGTTGTCCTGGAGACAAAACCAGAAATAGTGGCATCCACTGACCCTATGTTAGAGGACTTATTATTTATGATTCTTGAGATGAAATGTAAAATAATAGTTCATGCTCTTCATTCAGTCCTGTGACTTGGAGCGTAGGGAATGAATTTTCTTTTTCAGTGTTTTCAGGCTGTACTAAGAAATCTTAATGTTTCTGTAGCAAATCTGATAGTTACATAATCACCTGTTTTCAATTAAGCACCTTAAATTACATCATAAGCACATAAGGAAATGCTGACCTACAATAAATAATCTTTTCAAACAGTACATTTAGGTAATAAGCATAACAAAGTCCTAAGATGGATCCTATTATTTAATGAAAAGTCTTCCTACCGAAGGTAGTTAGCTTTTGTTCAGTCTATGGAATAAAAGTCTGCTACCAAAGTCTAGGTCGTTATTGCATCTTTCTCTAATATATAATTAGAAAACCTATCCACTGGAGTTGATGGCAGTAACCTGTTCTGCTTCACTGGAGGTGTGGAGTCTAACAACATTGCCATGTAGCAGCTGAGAGTATCCTTTGGCTCACTGAAGACAAGGAGTTGATAAAAGCTGAGTAAGAGCTAATACTGGCTTATACTGCATGAGCGATTTTCACTGCCTTCAATTTGTTTAATTCTTCTCTCCTTGAGCCATCCCAGATTTTTCACATCTGGATTATTTGGTTACTTTTTAAAATGTTAGTTTGTGCAAATAAGGACTGTTTTTGGACAGCGAATGCATTCAGTGTTCCACCTGTCTTAAAAAAAAAGTGGCTACTTTTTAAAAGGGTTCTTAATTATTTGCTATGTTCAGTATCCTGTGACCCTTGTAAAGGTTATGTGAACAATTCATTATTGCATGTGCCTTGAATTATAGAAAATATTTACTTGTTTTATTCTATCTAGTGCTAATAATTAGCTCTGTTATCTAGTGTTAGCAGCTCGCAGACAGGACTCCCATGGCAGGGAGCCTTACCGAAGCCTATAAACAAAGTATTTTACAGAAGACTCTGCCCTGAAACAAGCTGAGCCTGCAGCAAGTAAAAATTGAGTATGCAAAATATCCGAGATGCTCTTCTGTGAAGTGGGTAGTGAGTGGGATGGGAAAATTATGGGAGGGTGTTATAGTGACGCTGCGTGTCTGATGGATGTATTTTGATAACGAAGGGACAGGAATAGGACTGTTGGATTAGGATGATCAGAAAAGCTTAAAGGAAGCTGTAAAAATGGCAGGGAGTATTGAGAGGTTGGTAGCTGGGAAACTTGTAGATGCTAAAGATGAGATGTTGCTTCTTGCTCACTATAGGCTTGACAGGGCTTTAGGGATTTTGCCCCTTGGTCCATGCGGCTCGGAGTGCTTCGCTCCTTGGCTCTCCTCTTCGGAGAGAATCATGAAAGACCTCTGTTTAGCATCAGAGAGAGACAAGTCCTCTGAAAGGGCTGAGGAATGCTAAGGATTAAGGTAGTGTGAATTACTCATGCACTAGGATTTCCCCATACCTAAAGGTCCCAGGATGTTGCAAAAACTTTATATCAGTCTGGTACGTGTGTCTAAACACTTAGGAAATTTCTGACACTCACAATCTCACAGGGTTTAGTTCTATCACAGCTTGTGAAGTCCACATGTAGCTGGTGCAGGAAGGTCTCTTCAAGCCTCAGGTTTTTGAAAAATGGGCTAGGTTTACTACACTAAATGTCATCAGAACTAGCTATTTATCAAGGTGCCCTATGTTGCTCACTGGAAAGGCAACATGCTATGGTATTTGCTTTCACTGGACACTCTGAGAAAAGGAAATAGCCCAGAAAGAAATAGTTTTAGAAATTGTTTAAAGGAAATAACCTGAATCTGAATATACCCTTCTTGTATTATTACGTTATGATAAACATTAGTCCTGTACAGGCCATTATTTAATCATTAACTTAATGTCATCAGCTAATGACAATCTTCAAGAAACATTTATGCAGCTACTACATGATTTGTTAGACCACATACTTATACACACGGATAAAGGATGCAATTAAAATGCTGACAAAGTTGTCACCTTTGCAACAAAGCGTTGTCAGCATCTATCAGTCACCCAACAGCATATATTTACTTGATGGTGGAAAATAGTTTCACCTATATGGATGTTTGTTTCCTACTAACCCTAATTTTGCCCTTGGAATGGAGCTAGGAAAATTTCTGTCATAAATGATTTATTATGCTTGCAGTTTCATCCCCACCTCAACCTCCTTCCACATAAGGCAGATTTCAGTAGTACAAAAGGTGTATGTTTAACATACGTCACTAAAAGGTGGATATGAAATGGTTTGAAAAGGAACAGGGATCACAGTGTTGATAGCCCTCTAGCAAAATTATCATGCTGCATTTATTTTTCACTTTGACTTTGGACTAAAATTTGTTTCAACAGCAGGTGTATCAGATTTCAAAATATACTACCTACTTCTGCAAAACAAGTATTTAGATTTTTTTTCTACTGATACTATACGCTTTTAACAAAGAATTAAGGTGTAATTTAATCTTATTACACTTTATTATAGGGAAGTTGAGGCTCACGGTGGAAAAGATACAAATTAATTAAGCAGAGTTGTCGGTATTTCCTTCTTGGGACTGCTTCAGAAGATATAAGAGTTCATTTCATTATTTAAGGAAAGGGTAATCCCAATGAACTGATTAACATTTACTTCACTTATTAATAGCAAATTACGGTACTGGCACAGTGTACCTGGAAAATATTATATATTAGCTCTCCTTCTATATGTCTGCTAACATTTCATGTATAAAAAAAAATGTTAGCTATAGTAAATTCTCTTTGCATCCCCTGTGCTTCCATGAATTTCTGCGTGTCATTTGGAATTTACAAATGTTTAAGCACAAAAGAGTTGCAACTCACTTTGAGTTGTTTAAGAAATCTATATCTGCTGTTTTGCTTTCATAATGGACTTCTGTTGACTATTCAAAATCAAATGAAATTACAATGGATGCAAATTCAGGATATCTGCATGTCACCAGTGGGTTTTAGAAAATATCTTTTTAATATTATTATCACCTGTTGTGTTCTTTCCTGGTGTTGTCCCTTCTGCAAACCAACACATGATTTTGCACTCGCGTTCTACAAATGGGTCATTCTAACTTTTAAAAGCATTTGCAAATATTTCCAGAAGATAGGTTTCCAGAAGAACATTTGGGAGCTGCTGGACACCTTGGAATGAAATTAGAAGTTTTAAGTTCATACTCTTCATATGTAAATTATTCCGAGTCACCATATTAAAACAGAATCCTTGATGGCTATTTAGCAAACAACTGCTATCACACATTGTATTTGTGTTATTTTCAGTTTGTTTGAGATTAGAGAACACAAGAGTGTTCTCCCAGGCCCACTAATGCTTGCAGCATAAAGTTGAGAAGGGACAAAGCAGAGAAGCTTTATAAGGTCATGGGCCAAATTGTCAATACAGTATCTTTCAGAAAGAATGATTGTTTTTTCCAAAACTTCACCCCAGCAATTTAATAAAGTAACCCCTGCTGCTTGGGGATGTATAGCTGTTCTTTTGCTGAAAGGTTAAGAAGCATTTCTAGAGCGCTTAGATTTATTTGCACATTGTTGTTGGTCCCTCATAAAATGTTGGTTTTTGGAGGGATCGATTGAGGGAGCTGTTCCTTTTACTCTGCTACCTATCTGCAGGAGAGGAAGAAGAGAGATGGGGGCTACATCTGTTCCCTGCTCTGCAGAACATCCTGCCTTTTACAGATAACTTATCAGTATCACATCTACCTCACGTATTCCCTGGTTTCAAAGACTTTAAGGCAAGCTTTAGGCCATCTCTGTTACCTGTCTCATTGCCTTCACAGCATCTCCTGCCTGCAGGGCAGGAACAGAGTCCCAGAGCATGAGGCCACTGATTGTTTTGGACACCAGAGAAGGCAGAAGACAAGCCGCAGAAGCAGCCAGCCAGGCTGGCTTTCATTCCTCCCATTGACTGGCTGCAAACCTGTGGTGAGGCAGTGAGAGAGGAAGTCATAGCCAGCTCACCTGAATTATCCCGTCTCTCTCGAACAGTGTTCTGAGACATTCAGCAGCTAATCTCAAAAAAGGGTTTTGGATTTTGCTTGACATCCTTGTTATAATGAAATAACATTTTTTCCTAATGCTCTTCCTAAATTGTTGCATTTTATATCTTCAGTGATGAAGAGAGGGAAGACAGTTTTAAAATAAATCATTAGGATTTTTTTAAAAAAACAAACTCTTCCTACTTGCTCTGTGTGTGGAAACTCCCCATGCTGTCATCCCATATGCAGTGGACACTGGCCCTAAACATGAACCACGCAGAGGCTTTTGATAAGGATGTCTCTGGAAGTGATTTGGATCTGCTACCTTTGTTGGTCCCATTGCTCCTTTTTTGGAAGGCTACGATGGTTGGATCAGACGATCTGATGGTTGGACCAGACGATCTTGGAGGCCTTTTCCAACCTTAATGATTTTATGATTCTATGATATTGTCCACTAGCTAGAAACCTTTTCCCTCTAACCTCAGATTTGTGCAGAGAGAGGTTATCCTTTTTTGTTCTTGCTTATAACAGTGTTAAGACATTGTCTTGAGTATCTTCTCCTCCCCGTCTTAAAGAGATGTTCCCTAAAATATTTATAGGCAAGGCTAAAAAAAAAGATTCCCATTTTCCTTGCCGTTTCCAGCGTAGGGTTGAATATTAAAAATATAACTACATGATTCAGCTTTCATGGCAACATAGAGAAATTAAATTGAACATCCTTAAAATGGGCAGCTATGAGTAGAAGCCTGGACTGGGAGCTAATGTGCTGTTAAAGTTTACACTCCATTTTGTGTAAAAATCACAACATCAAAAAAGCGTTGGATACCTGCTGAATTTCTATTAGCATATTAAAACAATCTGGATAAGCTATAGCAATGTATTTTGATTTAGGATAACTTCGTTTCTTAAACACAAATCTGTATTTTACCAGTAATGTTGCAGAGTGGATTGCAACTGGGAAACAGCTACTCATTGAGAATAGTAATAAATGCAAATGCGGTTCAGAATTTCTCAAAGAATCCTGAAATGAGTTTTCTGAGATGATTAAAACGTACAGTAAGAATCTTATTTATAGTTCTGGAGTGTTTACAGATTGTCATCTATGTGAGAAGGGGCTTGGAAGGTTTTGGTGCTGGCTGCTGGCAGTTCTTAGTGCTTTCTATAATATATTCCCCGGTGTCATAGTTCCAGTAGTCTGAGGAAAGCACTGGGTGGTGCCTGGGAGGAAAGTGGAACATTTCAACTGAATTTGACGCTCAAACATGTTGAGTTGGTTTTCAACTCTGATGAAAGTTAAAATATTTTGCACTACATAAATAACAATAATGGCAGACTGTTTGCAGTGGTGGGTGTACTCTTACACCTTAAGAGTGCTATTTAGGAAGGAAATTTTAATGAACTAATTTGTAACTTAGAGTAAACATCAGGGTTTAAGTGAGGCTTAAAAATAAATCCAATTTATGTCTATTCTCATTATAGGTGCTAAGAAATGACAAATGCCAACATGACTGTACAGACATATCACAAGGGATTCATTTAGGCAAACAAGGCAGTCTGAGAACACTTGGAAAACAAAAGGAAAATTTCCAGTCTGTTGCAGTCTATGGTAAAAGTTTCTGCTGTGTCCCAAAACAGTGGGGAATTGAGGTTTTTAACCTAACGTGGGTCAGAGGGGTGGCTGTAGTCCTCCTTAGCACAGTGATCACTGCCTTGGAGAAGAAGATGATGCAGGAAGAGAGGATGTCTTACTGAGAAAATGTCCTTGGAAGGACTTTGCTTTCTAGGAAGAAGAAAAAAAAAATGTTTGAAAGGTATTCTGAGTTTCTTAAGCTTCTGTTCCTTATAGTTATCTGGTACTGCCTGGTGGTCCCTAACCATGAATACTGCACACACTCCTCCTCAAAGACAGTCCCAACCCCAAAAGTGCTATTTGCCTATCAGAGTGAGGCATTTGCAGCCACTTTCTGAAGTGAAAAATGTGATTCATTCAGACTTTGGGGGAAAAAATACTGTAATTGATGTTGGTGTTGAGTCTGGGACAGCACCCTTCACTCTCCTTCCACTCTGCAGGAATGATTTAATGTGTGCAGGCGTCGCAGTGACTTATTGAGCTTCTTCTTATGTGTGAGACATCAGTCAAGTTCATGAGGGGCTGTGGTTAATAAATTGGTCGTCAATTTTTACGCACATGGGAATCTTAAACTTAGCATCTCTCAAATCTCAGCCATTTCTTTCCATCTGCTTAAAACAACAGCATCATAACAAACTTCTCCCACTTTCACATGTGGCTCAGTGTAGCTGCATCTATTTCATTAGAAGAGCATAATTTTACACCATGTTCATCACTTTTTTTTCTTGCTGAGATGACTTTTTATATACATTACTATTACAACCATAATACTAACAAGCAAACTGCAGGGTACAATTACAGTAAGCCACAAGCTGTTTCCTCTGCCTGACTGTTTTGGTGACAAGACAGTAATTTCTTCCTACAGTTACATTTCTTGCTCCCTTTAGGGTCTGTAGAGTTAAGGCACTTTCTTCTACAAAAGCATGTCACTCGCCTTTTAAATCAGTGGCTGCACTGCAGCATCTCGCAAGACTGAAGGAGAGTTTGCAATCAGTCAAGCTGATTAACTTGAGCTGAGAAGATGTTAAAATGACAAATGTTGCATTTTTATCATTATGCTGATACGGTTGGTACAAATTTGATTGGTGGAATAAAAGAGCTATACTCATACATCTTTATTTACCCATACACCTGAGTACCCTAAAAGCCTATAAAAATACTCTAGAGCTTTCATAGACCATTGTGGTGTGGCTAAGAGTGAAGTTCAGATGACAGTGGTCCAGAGCTGTAGCAGGTCGCCCTGCTGGCATGAAACTACTGTAACACAAATCCTGGTTCTCCGTAGCTTTGGCTGCTTCCTTCTGAATAAAATCTTGGCTTCAAGGTAGATTTTTTTCCCCCCCATTTCCTCCCTCTTCCCCTCCTCCTCCTCATTTCTTTTTTCTTTCATGATGGAATGGGTCTTTTTTTTCTCTTCTAAATTACCTGTGGGCCAAGAAACCCTCAGCTGCCTGCTTTGAACTCCCCAAAATGCACGTTTGGAGTTTTAACAGAGTTCTACTGCTCTGGGAATAGCAACTGAAAAACAGGGCCTTTGGTGGACAGTAAAACGCTGAGGCTTCTCTTGTAAATACCTTACAATTTTCTGTTTAGGGAAAACCTATACAAGGTGATTTTATATCTTCGGTCTGAGGCCAGCCCTCATCTATCTGTAAAATGAGGTGCGGTTAGCACTCTGCCTGACAGTGCTATACAAATGTATCCAATGGAAATTCATGAATTAGGTCTTACTGAGACGACGGGCTGAACCTTCGTGTCCTTTCTTGAGCAGATCTTCCTTTATTACTGAACAAGATGTGCTAGACAGGTCCCATTATTATGAATGTCTTTTCCAGTAATACGTTGCCTGAAAACGTGGAAATGATGTTGTACTTCTAAAAACAAATGAGCTTCAGTATTTTGGGGGTTTGAAGGTGTGAAACATGTTGGCAGATTTTGAGGTTATTAGAAAGCAAGGCTTGCCTGAGTCCTGCTAGCCTCAGTAGTGGGATCCAGCCCAGTGAATCCAGTTTGCTCAGAGCTGTCTGTAGCTCCTGCTCTGCTGGAAGTCTCAAGTCTCTTGCTTCAATGATGCTGAAGTAGGGAGCAATTCCCATTGGAAGAAGGACATGGCTGGAATATACAGAGTATTCAGACAGCTATTCAGACACACTTCTTTTCCTCTGGTAACAACCCAGGGCAGGTAGCAGCTGTGGGGATGAATACTGTCTTCCTGCTCACAACAGGCGTTGCAATTCGTCCCCATAGGGAACATGGGTGTTGTTAAAGTATTGTTAAAAATTGATGATTCTTAATAGATCACCCACATATAATGTTGTTCAGACATCCAGGAAAAGAAGATGAAGGAAGGTTTTCCTAATGAATGCAACAAATGCTCATTGACCTTGGATACTTTCATCTTTGCATAGTACTGTCCATGCCAGAGTGTGCCCTACTGTGTGCAGCATCCTGCCAGGCCAGCTGGCTACTCTGCTTGTCCCTACAGAATGGGATGATGTCCAGTTTTCCCTATGGTTTTAGGCATGAGAAGCGGTGGGTTTGTTTGTTTGTTTATTAAGCTGACGCCAGAAGGAAGAGGAGACACATGTTCTGAAACATGGCTGGCCAGAAAGCTACACTGAGTTTAGGAGGCAGAGTAGGTTTTTTTTCTCATTACATGGGTTTTTCTTGGCCGTCTTGGGCACATAAGAGTTCTTCCACTTTAAGTCCTTTCCTAAAGGTGCTATTGCTAGAGATACAGTGCACATCCTGTATGGATTATGATAAAAATGCTGAGAGCAGTTGTATTAAATTGCCAAAAGAGTTACAAAATTATTGGGAGTCTAAAAGACTGCAGACAACATGACTTCTGCACCTCTGTTTTGTACAGCCTACTGCATATAATGGAACTGCAAATGGGGAAAGAACGTGTCCTAGTTCTTGCCTGTCTTTTCAGCCTTTGCAGGGTAGAACAACTGCACTGCTACCTAAATTCAGCAGCACTGGCTTCAAGTTAGCATCATCTCTGCTGCACCAGAGGCTGTGGGAACACATTTCTTTTGGTGTTTCGGCTGCTTGACAGACGTTAGCAGTGGAAACTGTATCGATTCTGCAATTAATAAAGTTGTCAAAGGCAGACAAGTGGGGGAATACAGAAATCCTGCTTGGGATTAATGAGTATGGTGATCCAGAGGGCAAATCTTTTCAAATGAACAGAACAGCTTTCTGGGGATGAAATTTTGCGAAACAAATGCACTACACAACTCCCAGTAGATGTATGGGGCTCAAATTCGGGCAAGGGGTAGTTTGAATGAAAAGAAAGATGAAACTGAGCTGGGTGTGCTCCGCAGTCAGCCTGGAGGAGAAGGAAGTGTGCTGCTTCCATTTCTACAGCCGATTTAATAGCTGTAGGCTCAGTTTGATAAAGAGAGAGTTTCTGTTGGCTGCCGGAATTCCGTTAAAGGAAAGAGGTTTGCCCTTTATCTTTCACTGAGATTAGTTTGTAGCAGAAGACTGACTTCCAGCTCAAAATAAATGTCAGACTGGAAATGGTCTTTGTCATCCAACCCCAGCTATGCCAATGCTGGGCTGGAGACGAGAGGAGGGGAAGGAAGAACCATCCCTCCCAGTCCTGCGAGACTGGAGGAGAAAAAGGTCTTTGTACCTCTGACTTGAGATTTTGGGTTATTTGGATTCAGCTTTTGGCTTTACCAGGAGCATCACCAGCAAGTCTGTAAGGTGGTTACAGTCTGTTAGGTGGAGGTAGGTAGTAGTATAGTAACCTTACTCTTCAGCGGCTCTCATGCAGTCATCAAAGCAGTTGTATAAATCAAATTTTTGTCAGTGCATAAGGCTGTTCTGATCCTAAGCAGATCCCAGTAAATGGAGCGTCTCTGAGAAGTGACATTGCTGTGTTAGGGCTTTCTGCTGTAAGGGTGACAGCCAATGCATCTGTACAGGTCAAACCAAGACAGACTACAGCTCACCATGGTTTGTGTGTTGCAAGGGCAGGAGGGTTCTCTTTTTCCTTCTGTCAGAAGAGTAAAATATTTTATTAGCAGGCAAAATAAGTGTCCAGACTTTACGGAGCAAAGGCAAGAGGATTCCTGCTAGTATCCCAGGAGGGTGTAGGACATCTTGCATATATTGCATAGGAGGACTAGATAAGAGCTGTTAGTGTCATTGAAATCCCATTCAGTGTAAATGGTATTGTAGAAGTCACGCTGGGTTAAAAAGGAATAGACCTTACCAGTCTTCCTAACAGCCATTCTGGAAAATCAGGCTTGTCTTGGGAGAAGCTTCTTTGTGTCCAGATCTGAGTGGCCAAAGGTTGCAAATCTGTTCCTCAGGAGTATGAGGGAAAAATGCATTAGTGAAAATGCACATCAAAGGGAACTGTAAGGATGGACCATGATTGTTTCTAGCATTTGAAATTTTTGGCTACGCTTAGATCAGCTTTTATTTGAGGACTACAATCTTTTTGTTTGTTTACTTTCAGTGATAGTAGGAACTCTAGGTAGCACCAAAATTCCAGGAATTGGTGCTGCGAGGGGAACAGTAAATATGGTGAAAATGTTGCATCTAGAGATTGAGCAACTGTAAAATCCCATTACTGGATCTTGACATGGTTCAAGCATGCGAATTCACCAGAAAGTTCTTCAAACACTCCATCTATGCATCATTTCATCTGCAATCACTTCATTTTTTCAGCATTGGCTCTAAGAAACACAACATTCATACAAGTTTACAAACCTGAGATCTTCTGCCACATATTTCAGTTGCTGATATGCAACTCTGGTCTTTACTGAATAAAATGAAAGAATGAAGTGTAAAAGTTGATGTAGTTCTGATTTTATGTCATCTCCATTTTCACTCTCCTGAAAAGAAATCAATTTGAAGTAGTGGATTTTATTTCCCTTTTTAAATTCACCATCCAAATGAAGTGGATTCCTCTTTGTAAAGACAGTTCAAGTGTAGAATCAAGTATTTGTGCCACGTTAGTTTTGGAATTCAGCAGAACTGACTATTGCGGCAATAGACATCAAACCTCCTCAGCCCCTCATAGACAGGACAAGTAGATAATACTTGGACAAAGATTTAATGGAGACATCAGGTAATCTTATTGTACATATACTAGCCTATTGTTATGCAGTGTTATGCTGCCGCAGCAAGTGACAATGACAACCTCATACTTCCTCTTCTGTGCTCAAGATGCGACTGCCAAAGACTGGTTTATGCTTTCAGGGACAAACTGCTGGGAAATTACATTTTATAATGAATCATAGAGCTCAAGCTGTAATGCCTGAAACTTAAATTCAGTTTCTATTCACATGTTTAGATAGATAAAATATAGATATCATCTAGATAAGATTTAGATAGATATCATCTAACTAAATTTTCCTTTCACTATGGAAATCCCTGTAGAACGTGATAGCACTTTCAACTGATTTTTGATTCAGGACTCATTTTGCAATTGTTCTATTTGTGTGTGGTATACATATGCCTAAAATGCATTGCTTTCATTTACAGCAGCTGTCTGAAACGAAATGAATGAATCAAAAATGGTTCTATATAACTTAATAAAAATACTAGTGACAATAGTACCCAATAACAATTGACTACAAAATAACTATTAATGATCTACTTCCACGTTATTTGTCTAGCTCCTGTTATGTGTTCTGATATGCAGAGCTGTCCTCATAAGACCATATCCATGTTTCTTTGTTAAGTGTAAAGTGATGATGGTTACTCTACAGAAAACCTTGTGAACATCCTAAAGATAATGAAAAGTGTCATCCTCGTCAGCTTCATAAAAATCCAGTTCACAAGTTCAAGAGCAGCTGCTTGGGAATTCCACTCAAAATTATTTCACTTGTTTGCATATTCAACGTGGGTATGAAAGACTGTCATGTCCATCTCAGGTTTCTGATGGTGAAATTGCTTTAAATTGAAATGTAGAAAAAAGATGAAGTTATATTTTATTGACATTACTCACTTTCAGCCTGAGCAAAATAAAGATGTTTCTAACAAAAGTAATATTTAGTTTTCAGAAGGAATTATCTGTTTTTCACATGCAAGGTTCAAATGCTATTTTTGTTTCAAACACAAAATTTCTTTGAATTCAAAAATATTTAAAGCTTTGTTTTCATGTTATTGTCTAAAACCCAAAAGTTTGGTATTTTTTCCTGATGGTAAAGATACATATGTATTTTTTTTTCATAGTAGGTAATATTATGAAAAGTAATTATTTTTGTCACTCTTCTCAATCAGCAATCAGTTTTTTAGTGCAAACTGACAGAGAAACGAACTACTCAGCCCCTGGAATGTGCAGTACAGTGCTATATATCCTGTCTGTGGTCTGAAAGATTGTGCTGTGATTTCTTAATCCTATAAATTATAGCTCTATACTGTTGATCGGTTTAAATATAGATGCGTGTGTCATCCCCACAGCATCACTGATTAATTCCTTCTCACAAGCTGCCTGATAATTACAGAAATACTATCTCAGAATTAGGCAATAGCAGGATATATTTGAAAGCACCAAGAAACGAATGCACATTTGCTGCACCGTGGAACATGAGCTCGATCTCTTTCCCTGAAGTCCACAGAGAGACACTTGACAGCTGCCTAAGACCTACCATGAGGACATTGATTACCTTCCATTAGAGATGGGTTGGTGAAATTTTGGTTATCATCTTTCATGCAACCCAATAAATACATGAAACCACGCTAAACCAAAAAGAGAATAAAGTCCTGCTTCATGCTCACTGCACACATCTTTCGTAGCTAGACTAGTTTTCTGTTAATCGTAACGTTTCTGCATCTATGTCAGATATCAAGTTAATTGTCAAAAATTATAAATTATTGGCATAATTTCTGACTTTTGTGAAACTAATGGGGATAATGAAAGGTGTTAATCTAAATGTTGTAATCTTCCATTTAATGAAATGGTTAAATTGGTTAAAATTAATCAAAGATACACTTTAATCGAGAGGAGGAGTTTTTACAACTAGTGCTTTGGAAAATACTAGAATGGGATTTTCTAAAATAGTTCATGCCCTCAAGGCTATCCTAGCTACTTTTCAATTATTTTTAGGAAGACTCTCTTCTGAGGTATGAGGAAGAGAGATATTTAGTTTGCAGTCAAAACGAAGTCTGGAGTCTCCATATGACTTGTGAATTTTATCCAGTCTCTAGCCTTAGGGCTAAGAATCCCCATAGCTTGAAAATGAGATCAAGCAAATCTGATCCTCCCTCATGGACCTTCACCTGAGCTAGGAACAGCAGAAATTTAGGGAATCTGCTACTTGCACATTAAAAAGCAACTATTTCAAAGGCTGACTTAAAGGGAACTTTGCTAAAAAAGTTATCTATGGAACATAGTAAATAAATTAAAATTCATGAATGAAAAATAATATTTTCAGCACGTGTTGAAAAATATATAAGCAGAATATACACTTAAACTCAAAAAAGAAAAGACTTCTAATATCCAAACTTTTTAACTGTAAGGTATTAAGAAATAGTAACAGATGGCCAGTCCACAAAACAGGACTTTTCCCCAAATAATTCCCACTGATCACACAGAAAAACAGTCAGTCACAGCTGCCTGTGGTAGGAGAGTAGGGGAAGGACAACAAACATATTTGCCCTAGCTTTTCAGAAACCTTTGTTTTCTCACTACTGGGTGTGACTGAAATTCTACCCTCCGGTCCTTTACCTGTTCCTTCTCTTTCTACTTCTACACTTTTGGTCTTTTTTTTTTTTTCTTCCCTGTTTTTTGGCTATTAGAAAACACGTATCATAGAAGAGAATGAGAGCAATAAAGCATAACAAAACCCAACCCAAGCTAATTATTATTTTTTACTCAAGCATGAACTTGTGGGGATAGATTTTTAATACACTCAGTCATTTGTTAATTAGCAGATGTCATTGCCTTTGAGGACTCCAGGTGGTACAATCAAAACTCCCGAAGTCTTTGCAGGTTTTTTGCAGATGGCTTTGAAAATACATTCCTACGGTGACCAAGTGGATCAAAATATGTAGGAACTGAAAAGCTGCAAGGGGTTTCAATTGCTTAATCAAAGAGATGGATAGGAATTGCAAATGTATGAGCAATAGCCTTTGGGAAAGACTACAGTAAATATGACAGAGGACTGCATGCAACTATGCTGGCAAAATCCACTTTCCTCTAAGTGAGGTGAAGAGACAGGTCATCTTGTTAGCGCAGTCAGTTACCTTTGTAAAGACTATAGAGTTGATTTTTTTTTATATTGTGTTTTCCCAAATTAAATCTACATTTTAAATCTTAACTCATGTCATCTTAGTAATTAGCTCTAGCATCTATCTGTGCCTGTCACTGCCACTGTAATGTCGGTTAATTAAAGCAGTCATGGCAAGGGAAAATTAAAGATGTAAATATTTCAAGTTTCATAGCAGTTGCTGTTGTGGAAATTTGGAAGCTTTGTTGACAAGGCAAAAAGTTTTTACCGAAACAATTAATTTCCTTGCTGTCATCCTTTTTCAGCGGAGTAACGCTGCTGAGGTTACTTAATATGATAAATATGAACAGGTAGGCTGCGTTTTAGTAAGCCAAGAGCAAATGAATCAGACCTTGTTTCCAGGCAGCATCTCAGCATTTGCTGAGAGCGATCAGCCAAATGTGCACAGCAGGACTGTTTGCACCCTGAACTTTCATGGTAAGTGGGGAAAAAAAAAAAAAAAAAAAGGATATTAGAACAGCTTGTCTTCTTTATGGTGTCTTATGCAACCATTTTTCTCATTGCACCTGCTTTCTTCGTTGCTGGTAAGAGAGAAAGGAATGGATCAAATACATCCTTGCAGTAAATCTGCTGATGTGAGCTCACATTAGAAAACGTCATTCTTTTCAAAGGTGAAATTATCACAAGCAGTAAGGAGGGGGTTTGTGTCACATTAAGGCTTTGTGAAAGAGCCAGAATTCTCATTCTTTATTAATGAGGATTTTCTTTTGACAGATGTGTTTTGTATCCCAGTAGCTGCAAGTGGTTTCAGTGTTACAAGGACTTTTACAGGAGACGCCTGGGTTACTTACAGCTAAACAGTAATTTTCAAAGAGGAGTTGATAAGAAATCCACAATGCACGAGTTAATGAGGAGGTTTTTTTGCTAAGCAGCCTCCTGCTGGTTGTGAATCCTTTCATTTGAGGGAACGTGGGTAGGGCGGCAGACTGGGACATGAGAGACTCGCACTTTCTTCCTTGCTGTGCCGCCACTTTGTTGGGTGACCTGGATGAGCTCTTCGTCTTCCCATGAGACACGTTTTCCTACAGCACAATCGGCATCGGGGTGAGGAATCACAATTAACCAAAGGCAAACTTTTTGGTATCTAGGAAACTGCTGAATTTTGAGTAAAGACTTGCTTCATATAACTGGGCAGCATAGTTTTCCATTTCTGCTTCAGAGCTCTTTACAAAGAAACCCATCCTCTTCCCGCCCCACACGTGTCTACTGGTATTTGTGATCTATCTGCAACCCGTAATTGTTGCCCGTTATTGAATCTTTTTGCACACTAAAGTTCCTCAGACAGTGACTCAATGAACTGACTAGAATGGATATTGAAAAATTGCAAATCAGATTGTTTTCAATCTAATCAAAGATGCAAGAACTCATTTTGCTCAGTAGCTCTTCTGAGGACTGATGAGATCAACATGAAAATTAGAAGAGGAAAAAATGTTGCTGAGTAACAATAATGTACTTTTCATTGAACTTCCTAATGGAATGAGGAACGTGCTTAATTATATGATCCCAGTGGTAATATCTGACATAAACAGCTTTCTAATTGGTTCTCTTCTTATTCCTCCCTGCCACCATCCTCATGTAATTTCTAATCTTGCTAAAATAATTGTTAAATTACTCTCCAACATTTAATGCATAAATAAGGATATGAAGGGGGCTACAACAACATATTTACAATGCCAGCATAGCTAGTCTCATCCACTGAAAAAACACTTTCCTGTGAGCCATGTAACTGGTCCTTCCAAATTTTTAAAGCGCACAAAATAAAGCAAAAATAGAAGAAATGTGGTAACATCGGTGTGTGTGTGTATGAAGAATGGCTAAGTTTTCTTTTGTTTTTGTTTTTCTGTAAATGAGCAATTATCCCTTAGTAAATTGTAGCACAATGGATTAGACATGCTTGTTAATGCCATGTAAAAATCAAGTCCTTGAGATTTCTTGTGTTCAAGTTAATTTAGAAAGGATTACAAAATACAAGATGATATTTCAGAATTGGCTTTCTTCCTTAAAATTGGGCAAGAAATTATGGCTGTTGGCCATGCAAATCATAGAACCATAGAATATCTGAATTGGAAGGAACCCATAAGGATCATCAAGTCCAACTCCTGGGTCCCCAAAGGATTACCCAAAAAAATAAAAAATCAGATCATGTGGCTTGAACTCTTGAACTCTGGCAGGCTCGATGCTGTGACCATTTCCACTTCATAAAATAATCTGAAATTTGAATCAAATTCTGAAATTGAAAACAAATTTACATCTATCTTATTTGTTGGATTTTACGTGCCAGTAAGCAGTTCTGTACCCTGGACAGTCAGAGGACTTGTCTCCTGGAATTTAAGACTTCATACTTAAAACAATTTTGATGAATGCAAAATGGTAATACATCTATCTGATATTTATAGCACTTACTGCAATTGCCTGAAAGGTTCTTATTTTAGGCAGTAATACACAACATTTACTAACATAGATAAATGACTGAAAAATCGTTTAAAAGGAATAAAGGGCAATCCTATGCTTGTAAATGAAAGAATAAATGTTATTTGAAAGAAAAACTGCATTTTCATGATTTATGAAAATAAAATGGAAGATGGATGGGTAGGCTCCAGTAGTAGGGACCTCAGGAGTGGGATGTTTCTTTGTGCCTGCCCAAGCAGTCAGCAAAAGGAGTACCTTCTCTAGGACGGAGGTCTTTATTATTCCACACTGTCAGAATTGAAGACTTGACTAAGAGTGAAATTTGGTTTATAGTTGTTGAAAAATACAAACCAAATTTTTACATATAACAATAATTGGAAGTTAAGGTTTCTCACTCCTATGATTTCTGTCCCAGCAAGAATGCCACTCATTAAGTCTATTTTTGGAAATATGGCCTGAGAGAACTGGCTTCAAACTGAATATATTCCTTCCTTCCTGATCTCATGTGAGTCCTACTTTGGAGAGGAGAAACAAAGGAAAATTGAAATCATGCCCAGTATTTGCAGTACAGGAATACAGAGATTCCTTTGTGGTAGTATTTCAAGGTAATAATCTTAAAATGACAAGAAAGAGACAGAGGTATATTTTCAAGAGTAACAAAATTCCACTTAATGCCAATAGATTTTGAATTATTCGTCCACCTTCCACTCTGGAAAAAAATGATTTTTTAAATTATCTTACTCAATGTCACTTTTAAAGGTTACTTCCACACGAATTTTTTTGTGAAAAAATCAGCTGTCATGTGCTTCTGAATACACTGCGTGTGAAAAATTGCTGCATCTTTGTGCATTCCTGTATCAATTCCCCCATAAATGTAAATTCCCACATGCATAGATCTACTCTATGACCCTACAAAGAGTGAAGTTTTAAATATATATATATATAATTTCTCTAGTAATTTCTCAATCTTTTCTGAGCTTTTTCAACACTGATTGGGTCATTTCAGGTGAGCTTAATGAAGAGTGGAAGAACATTATGTATCCTTGTAGAAGTCCTAGATTTCAGAGATTTCTAATTCCTGCATTGCATTCCAATTCCCACTTGAACAGAGATCATACTTCTGAGGCATGAGATGTCTCTAGCTGATAATACTTCTAGAAAGAATTTCATACCAACCCCTCAATGCCTGTTTTCTGTTGTTTGGTTGGTTTGTTTGGGGTTTTGTTTGTTTCCTTTTTTCTTTTAGCCTTTTGTTTTCTCATTTTTTTAAACTCACTTTTGTTTTTCTTCTGTGCTGAAGAGAGTACAGTCAGAAATGGAAAAATAAATAAAATCTAATATGGGAAGGTGTCGAGGTTTTAAAGGCAATTTCTCCTGTGGCTGAAGCCGAACTGTCTCTTCCATGTGTGAGAACGCACTCAGACAACACCTGTAATTACTTTTGTGCCATCCCTTGCATGTTGAGAGAACAGTACTTTATTTTAAAGATTTTTATTTAAGAAGGGGATGAAAACATTTTAGAATATCACCAATAAAGCAAATATCTGACTCTCTCTCCACTACTGTTACTGAAGGGGAAAAGTAGATGCATACTGCTGATGCCACAGAATGTGAAAAAACATATGCAGCTCAAACGGGACTGGGAAGGAATACATTTTAATTCATAGCTGGTAAGGCAGGGGTCAGATCTCTATCAGTATTTTTTTTAATGGACCCTTCAGAAGATGATTTTCATATATATGCATACATGGCATTCATCTATTATTAGATACAGTAGATCAGCCAAGTCATTTTCTACCCTGAAGACATTTAGAAGAACAGGACAATTTATGTGTCAAATATGATGGCTCTTGTGAGGATTTTTACTTCTGCATTGCCTCGATCAGTGACCATAAAACTTGCTTTTTCAGCACTATTTCAAAGTCAGATCAAATAATTACTGTGCTTACGGGAAACATTTACATAAGCTCTTTAAAATCTGTAGTCTGAACAGTAACACACCACCCTAGAAAAAGTTCCAATAATCACTTGATTTCTCCGTAACTCAATACCATGTGAGAAATCAGTCAGGTGTGAAAAGCATCCATTGCAGGAGGCAGCCTTATTGAAGAAAAAAAACCTTGCGATTGCCTTCATCCCTTGATCATATGTTGTTCCTTTTTTTTCCCATGGTTCCTGTACTCCACTCTAATTACTACCAACTCCACTTCTCTCCATTTCTTATGCACGTGATGTTTCTGTAGAGCTGACTTCTACTGTGTAGCTGTCATCATCAGCGTACCAACTTCAGAAGCTTATATATTTTTATGTTTTTTTTTTTTTTTTTTTAATATATTTGGATATAAAATATCCAGCTGTGGAGAATAACTCTCTTTGTGACTGTCACAAATCTGGATGTTTTGTTCTGCTGCTGGTGTGCAGATCGCAGAGATTATGGCTTTGTTCCGCCAATACACTCACTGCTGCATGATTTTTTGATTTTTACAGACCTGTTCCTACATGATCATTCTTTGTTTTATTTAAACTGGGAAGGTGACAAATCCCAAATCAAGCTGACCAGGAGCTCTGGGGCACTTAGGCCTTGTGTTCCAAAACCTGCAACTTTTCTTCCTGCCTGTGACCAATTTATAACTCTTCCAGAGGGAAAACACATTGTGGCACAGGTAGAAAATCACAGATCACCACTGTACTGAGTAAGAAAGCCTTGTGCATTCCAGAATTTTCCTCTAACTTCTATTTTTTGCTTCTATTTACCTGCAAGTCTTTGGTCCTCCACACAATATGTATCAGTATGCCAAAGAGATCAGAACACTTTACAGGACTTTTTTCAAAAAAGAGCAGTAAGAGTGAGATGACTGATCCTTCCTGATTTTCACCCTGCTATTTGATCCTGAAAACCATTCCCCTCTTAAGAGTCTTAATTCTTCATTTACCCATTCTCTGGATCATTTATTGGCATGAATACCTATTGCATGGTACCTCGCATCCTAAGCACAAAACTTCCATGCTTATCTGCAGCAGATGTGTTCAGCCAGCACCTGAACTTTAAAAAATAGTCATCACACCAGTAAAAAAGCTCAGGGTTATGTTAGAGTGATGGGAAGTTTTTATTTCCCTTCTTAGGAAAAAGCTAATTTTTGAAGTCGAAATCAATGAAACGTCCATTGGATGTGGATATGTGGGATTGGCATTCTCATTCTGGAGAGTTGCTGGGTAGCTTTTAAACGTTTGAGCTGAATGCATTTGGGAAGGGAGACACGTAATTGAGCCTTTGGTCAAAAACATCTAATTTTGCATAAAACTGATAGGGTTCTAGGTGCCAAATATTTTTCACCCTCAGATTCATATATTCATTTTATTTTTATGTTTATTTCAGCAGAATTCTGAAGTTGTAGCAATTTGTAGCAATTGAATCTCTTTCATCAATATCTTTTCTTTAATCTTATTCTGAAAATACAAAACAAAATCAAAGATTATAACTCTATAACCCTTAGCAGGGTTATAGAGTTAGGCTGGGGTTAAATGAATCTTGACTTCAGATATATTCCCTTTGGGTTAAAAAAAAAGAAAAAGGAGAGAAAAGAAACGAAAAAAACACTTCATTTTAAATAACAAAGTTATCTACACTAACTTTCAAAGCCAGGTGGAGCATATTGAATTCCACCTATATTTGCGGATGCTTTGAGATGTTTGAGATGTTTCCAACCCTTTGTTTTAGTGCAACTATAGAATACCTGAAGTGGTTTGTTGCACAGCATGCTTTGCTGAATAAGATTGTGATTGCTCATGCCTCTTTGCTGGAGGGGAATGTTTTCCTGAAAGAGAGCTCAATTCTCTACTGATTCTGAATGCAGACCTCCCAGCCTTCTTTTTTCTTGAGAAAAGACAGTGTCCTGTCATGTCAAGCGATGGGGAACATGTGTTCTCAAAGGAATTACCTTCCTGTACGGCTTCCTTGAAAACAGCTGTACCGTATCTATCTTTACACTTGGTGATCTCAAGCTGCAGGTGCAGAAGGGCAGATTGTGTTCAGATGAGTTGTCTGGCATTTGAGGAAGTTCCAGTCATGGTGGCAGAGGACATGGCATGATGCTGTGCATGTTTTTCGCTGTCAGCCCCAGATCAAGAAGGAACATTTAACTAGGAACTTAAGAGAACTTAAGCTTTTAAGGTATGGCCTAAAAACTGACAGTGCTAAGGTAATAGCAATGTAATTTGTAAGGCAAATATGATTCTGCCCAATAGCATGTATGAATTAGTTACATATCCTGATTTTAAACTAGGTTTTGTATAATGAAATATAACAGCATACAGGCTAGAATTGTGGTGGCTCGCTGGTAGATCCCAAGAGCTCCTGGAGCTCTAATTTAAGGCCATGGAAATTAAAGAAGTCCCAGAAGCTTTCAGGGGATTATTCCTGCAGTAATTACTATTACATAAAAGAGAAACCCAAAAGAGAGAGACTGCGCATACATCTTTACCTTGATCCTGCTTTTTCTAGTTCAAATTCACAGCATGATTATTTAGAATCATGAGCCTAAAGCTATGTAAAACCATAGGTCTTGTTATTTATTTAATCTGAAGGTTTATTTTTTTTTCTCTAATGGTTTTTATGATCGCCCACTACTTCATTCTCCACACGTACTTCATGAGGACAACCGGAGCCGAAGCTGTCTGGAATGAAGTCTCTCTTTGTGGGTATTGTATTTGGACCTGAATATTTTGCATTCTTGCTTGGCTGTGATTTAGATGAATGATAAGATGTAAAAGAGTACATAATGTTAACCACATTGAAAAAAAGTTAGTGGCTCTGGTTATAGTTCACATCCACTTGCTGTGCATCAGTCTCTGTGTTGGTGAGTGGACCAACAGATGGACCCCAGGAATCACAAATAGTTTACCCAGTGCACAACTCTTCCTCCCTTCTGACATCTTACAATATTCTTATTCTTTTCATCTCTTCCAGTGACCCTCGCCGTTGTTCACAAAGCTCTGCCTCATCTTCTTTTTCTCTCTCTGATGAATCTTCAGTAAATATTCAGAAAAGAGACTGATGCTTCCTGATTTTCACCCTGCTTTTTAATCCTGAAAACCATTCCACTTTTAAGATTTTTAATTCTTACACCTCTAACTTTGTTGACACAGGACCAATTTCCTTCTTTTGTTTCTCTCCTTCTGGTATCTTCTCCTTATCTTCAACTACATTAAAATGCATTTCTTTCAGAAGTCAAGAAAATAGATAGAAAATTGTGAAGAAAAGCATCTGTTTCTGTTGTTCCGAAAACACGAGTAGCAGCAGGATGCCAAAGGATACAGAGTAAAACCACAGAAGTGGGGAAAAAAGAATTAGTGAGGTTAATGGCTGCCAAGGATTCTGCAAAATAGATCTGTAGATCTTGGTGTCCTCAAATGGTGACAAACAGAAAGGAACAAAAAAGCCCTCTACATCTGCAGACGACAGTAATTCATCAGCTTTAAAGTTGAGACAGAGATTTTGGGACGAGAAGGTTTTGAGAAATAAGAAGTGCCAATAATAAAATTAACCTAAAACGTGTTGAGTAATGTTCTAAGTTTCAAGAGCACATTTCTCTAGAAAAGAGTTGGAAAAGGCATTGGCTGCAGGTTGTTTCTTGAGTTCTTGCTTGCACGCATTGAATTGTGACTAAAAAGAGAGAGAGAAAAAAGAGGAACAGTGCTTACTGTTTTTTCTGTGGCAAAGTTTGCCACATTGCAAAGACCTGCAGCTGGCATTACGATCATGCCAACTTTGGCCATCTAGTGGCATCTTTTTCACGATGAAAAATAAATGAACAATTACCAGCCAACTCTACTTTGAAGACATACAACCCTCCCACACGGTACAATGTATGGCAAGTACAATTCAAGAAACTTGCCTGGAGCTACTGGATTCTGACTGTCTTATTAATGCTGTGGGGACAGAAAATGTTCCATTTTTTCCAGTTCTTTAAGAACACATGGGAGCCAACCTCTTTCCCTTTCAACACAACTGAATAAAACAACATGAGCACACGGTGCCTTCTGACTGCTCCTGGGTTTTGGCAGAGATCGCCACATACAACTTGAAAGAAAAGGCAAATGCTGCCATTCCAGTTTAACTGAAAAGGAAAAAAAAAAGGTATTTTGCTGCTTTGCATCTTGATGCTTGCCAGAGCAAACTCGCAATGTTCCTGCTGTGGGATATGTCAGCTTTGATGGCATTACCGAGTATATGTGACAACTGGAACAGGCCTAGGCTGGAGTGTGGGCTGTGTTACGAAGGACGTAGCACCTCAGGGTGCAAAGTGAATGCTTTATGTTGCTGCTGAGGCACGGGGCAGCAATGTTGTGTTTTTTTTTCTTTTTTTTTTTTTTTTTGCAGCTGGGTTGTTGCTGTTGCCTTTCTCCATTTACGAGGCAAGTTTAGAGCAAAGATGACTTTGGTGACAGAAATTTGCTGGGTCTGGTAAAAGGTTCTGCAGCATCCATGAATCCAGTGAACTGACACAGAGGGGTTTCTTGGGGGACAGTCGGATGCCTTTGAGGTGACAGGGGCCCTCTGTTCTGAGGTGATTTCTGGTGTCCAGCTGCCCACAGGCAGCAGCCATGTCTTCTCCCGGAGGCCTTCAGCAAAGGCAGGCAGGGGCTCGGGGATCCCCATGCTGTGCTTTCCTTCTGGGCTGTATTGATTCCAAGTCAGAAGGACATATGGTTCTCTCCCTGATAGCATAATAGAGCCAGATTGGAAATGTTTTATTAACAGATAGGCCAACCCTTTACAATGTTTAGTTAGATAGAAAGAAGTTTTTTTTGATCCAGGAAGAGACAGTTTTGATCCAGGAAGAGACAATTAGAGACCTACTCCTCCATCTGGAATGTCACAAGTCCATGGGACCAGACAAGCTCCACCCTAGGGTGCTGAGGGAGCTGGCGGAGGTAATTGCCAAGCCGCTATCAGCGTTCCTGGTTATCTGGAGAGGTCCCAGAGGATTGGAGGATTGCTGATGTGAATTCCATCTACAAGAAGGGCCGTAAGGAGGACCCAGGGAACTACAGGCCTGTCAGCCTGACCTCGGTTTCAGGGAAAGTTATGGAGCAAATCATCTTGGGTGAGATCACACGGCACCTGCGTGGCATCCAGGGGTTCAGGCCCAGCCAGCATGGGTTCATGAAAGGCAGGTTGTACTTGTCCAACCTCAGCTCCTTCTATGATTGTGTGACCAGACTGGTAGACGAGGGAAAGGCTGTTGATGTAGTCTACTTAGACTCCAGCAAAGCCTTTGATACAGTCTCCCACAGTATTCTCCTGGGGAAACTGGCTGCCCGTGGCCTTGACAGGTACACTCTTCTCTGGGTAAAGAACTGGCTGGAGGGCCGTGCCCAGCAGGTTGTGGTTAATGGAGTCCAGCTGGTTAATGGATGTCCAGCTGGCATCCCGTTACAAGTGGTGTCCCCCAGGGGTCGGTACTGGGGCCTATCTTGTTTAATATCTTTATTGATGACCTAGATGAGGGGATCAAGTGTACCCTCATTAAGTTTGCAGATGACACCAAGTTGGGAGGTAGTGTCGATCTGCCTGAGGGTAGACTGGCCCTTCAGAGGGATCTGGATAGGCTGGATTGCTGGGCTGAGGTGAATGGGATGAGGTTTAACAAGGCCAAGTGCCGGGTCCTGCACTTTGGCCACAATAACCCCATGCAACGCTATAGGCTTGGGGCAGAGTGGCTAGAAGACTGTGAAGAGGCAAGAGACCTGGGAGTGTTGATCAATGCTCGGCTGAACATGAGCCGGCAGTGTGCCCAGGTGGCCAAGAAAGCCAATGGCATCCTGGCCTGTATTAGAAATAGTGTAGCCAGCAGGGCCATGGAGATGATCATCCCCCTGTAATCAGCTTTGGTGAGGCCTCACCTTGAGCTCTGTGTTCAGTTTTGGGCCCCTCACTACAAGAAGGACATCGAGGCCCTGGAGTGTGTCCAGAGAAGGGCAACAAAACTGGTGAGGGGCCTGGAACACAAGTCTTATGAGGAGCAGCTGAGGGAGCTGGGATTATTTAGTCTGGAGAAGAGGAGGCTCAGGGGAGACCTCATTGCGCTCTACAACTTCCCTTCAGGAAGTTGTGATAAGGAGAGGGTCGGCTTCTTCTCTCAGATAACTAATGATAGGACTCAAGGAAATGGTCACTAGCTGCACCTGGGGAGATTTAGATTACATATCAGGAAAAACCTTTTCTCTCAAAGAGTGGTCAGGTGCTGAAACGGCCTGCCCAGGGAGGTGGTGGAGTCACCATCCCTCACGGTGTTCAAGAAGCACCTGGTCAATGTGCTACGAGGTATAATTTAGTAGCTTAGTGGGTAGTATTGGTGATAAGAGAACGGTTGGACTAGATGATCTTGTAGGTCCTTTCCAACCTTGTGTTTCTATGATTCTGTAAGTTTAGAAACTTTGTATGTGTAAATGATGACCCAGGCCTGGAGAATGTGTTGGAAAAGATTGGCTGAGGAACTCATGGTATGCATATGACTACTCTTTCTGAGTAGTCAGGCATCGGAACGGGTTGCCCAGGGAGGTGGTGGCATCACCGCCGTGGGTGTGTTTAATGAAAGGCTGGACCTGGTGCTTAGGGACATGGTTTAGTGGGTGACATTGGTGGCAGGGTGATGGTTGAACCAGATGATCTTGGAGGCCTTTTCCAGCCTTGATGACTGATTGGTTCAACGCTTAGTATGCATGCCCGAGTTGACTATCGACCCATCCACAAACATTGGAAGAACCTGGTGCCTGAAAGACCACCAGTAGAAATAAATGCGCATACATACTTTAATGAGTTCCAGGAAATAGTAAGATGTATATTTTGATTGTATAGAACCCCTGTAGCTAGACAATTTGGCACACACACTAGGTGGAGTGATCCCCCATGTGTCTGACACATTATTAAAGAATGCCTTCCTTCTAAAACTCCAAAACTCAAAAACTCTAAAACTTCCTTCTAAAAACTCCAAATTGAGTCTTAAAGAGTGTCTTTGACCGACTTTTACGGTATCAGTATGACTGAAAGTTTGAGAAGCCAACCCCATTCCCACGCACTGCCGAGGGCTCCCCGGGAGGGCCTCTGCGGCTGCCTGTGAGGAACGAGGAAGATTTTACCCCGAGCAAAGGCTCCTGCTCGGGGCCAGGGCCAGGTTCGGGATTTCTGAGAAAACTTCAGAACCGCTTCCTGCCCACCGGCAGCCCCGGAACGGCCATTCGGCAGCCGCAGGGCGGCGGCGGAGCCGGGCGTGACGGACCGGCGGCGGCTGCGGCGCTTCCTGCGAGCGGGGCCGGGCCGTGCCGTGCCGGGCAGGGCCGCGGCGCTGTGGGGCTCCGCGGGTCGCCATGCAGCCCTTCACCGTGAACATCAAGCTGGCGGCAAGGACCCTGACGGGAGCCCTCAGCGCGCCGAACAGGGGGGCGGCGGACTGGTACGGGGCGCCGGGACGCGGTGGGGGGGGGGGGGGGGGGACGAGGGGTGGCTGCCAGCTCCCCTCCTCTTCCATCCCGAAAAATTGCGCGAGGAGAGGAGGTGCAGCCCTCCGGGCGTCGGGGAGAGCAATGCCACGGCCCCGCGAGGGAGGGTGGGTGTGTGCCAGGGCCTCCCGGCAATGCCCTTTTGTGGGCGGAGCTCTTGGTGCTGCAACAGCCCGTGGAGAGCTGGTGGCTCTTGCTGCTGCTGTTTCTGGGGTTGTTTGAGGCTTGAGGTCCGAAGTCCATGCGTGCCTCGGTGTTTGTTTGCATGGCTCTGAGCAAGAAGTTCGCCCAGCTGTGCTAGGAAGCAGTAAGCGAGCGCTGCTGAATCCTATGGAAACAGCTTCAAATGAATTGGCCTGAACCCAGTCGTTTTGGAAAAGTGTGACCTGTACATTTGGCAGCTTGCAAAGCAGTGAACACTGAAGTTCTTGGAAGTTTTTAGAAACTTCATCTCCTTTGACTGTTCTCGCTTGCTCACTGTTCTCATCATATCCGTATAAATATCATTAGAGGCCACATTAATCGTTCCTCAAGTCAGACCGCATCAAAGACTTTAACTATTCTTGTAGTTCTTCACATGCTTCCTCATCCCCATGCAATTATATAAAAGCAAATATGCTCCTTACATATAACATTTGGGAATGCTGTGCATGTATTCCAGTATGACGTTTTAAATTTACAGAAGAGGATTTTTATAGATGGGCACAAATGTGTGCTTTATGGTTTCATAGAGACTCATCAGCATACAGTTCAGCAGACAGTGCTGCAATCGCATTTTATAATGCTGTTGAGTTTTATGTTAAGTAGTTTTTAGTGTTTGATATTTGTGTCTGGTAGTGTACACTCAACTTACCAAAAAAAAAATAAAAATCTTGCTCTTGATGTGAACTGCTTTTTGTTCTTTTTTGCTTGTTTGATGATGGTGTGTGCTTTTCTAGGGGCTGGCAAGGTTTGATTGCGTATGGATGCCATTCGCTTGTGCTGGTAGTTGATGCCAATACTGCCCAGACTTTACAGGTTTTAGAAAGACACAAAGCAAATGTTGTCAAGGTGAGATACATTTTAAGGTGCATTACTTGATTCTGGTGTATATCTTATTTTTCCAAATGATTTTCAATACTCATATTGCACTCAATTTTTGCATAAAATCTGTTGTAAAGTACCCATATTTAACATGATTCCTTTTATGGTGAAATAAAACCATGCATGCTAAAATTTGGGCTGAGATCAATGTTATACTTTTAGATATATAAAAATATATTTGAACCTTAGGAAGGAGAGGTTATTTTTCCGTTTCCACAGAGCAAAGGTGTGTAGTTGGCAGCAACCACAGAACACTCAGCATTTGGTAGATCAGTACCTTCCATGCCTTCTGGCATTGTGTTTGGGCAAGCGTACCCTTAACCTAGTTTGTCTTCAGGCTAGCCTTTAAAATGAACAAGACATCAACGTCAATGTGTGTAATTGTGTAAAATATATATATATATGTGTATATATATATATATATATATAAAAATAAGTGAAATAAGTGGTATGGAGGCAGCAGCTATAATGATTATTATGTTTTAAAATCTCCACTTAGCTTAGATAACACGTTGTAGCAAAATATTTTTTGATCCAGGTAGTGCTAGCATTTTCATGTACTTTAGATATATTTGCTAGTTTTGGGCAGTAACGATATTTCAATAAGAAACCAAGTATTGAAGTCCAAATAGTTTCTATATAACTTATAACATAATTTTTCAAATCCACTATCTGGTGGTTTATTAGCAGAAATAGACTGTAAGAAAATGACTTACTTGTGAGGAGAAAGAATGGAAAGAAATTCTGCTGTACTTTAAGAAGTAGAAATTATTATGAGGTCGTAATCATTGTAGATACCTTTATGTACGTTTCTGAAAAACTTTCTTTGAATCCTAACTGCCTCTATTTTTTTTGTTGTTGTTAAGAATTTATAAATGCTAAAAGCATGTGTAGGCTGGAGGGGAAGTGTAAAAGATCTGTTGTGTCTGTTTGGCTGTTGAACTCTTCGCAGTAGAGATTCATGCCAGCAAACATAGTCTACAGGGGACCTTCTCCACAGAAACTTGTGCTTGAGTTTTGAAAAATTTCAAAACATGCCACTTTCTGTAACAAAAAAAAAAAAGAAAAGAAATAAGCAGTTGTTCCATTTTCTGCAGTTTGTTTCGCTAATGTTCTTTAAAGACTACCTGGCATTTGTCTGTTACAACTGTGTCTGGAATAGGTAATGGTTTCGCTGAAAAATGTTCTGCGTTAGCTGTCAGTGTGGTAGTCCTGGCTTTTTGGGAGGCTGATAAATTTGTATGGAGTGGATTATACCTGACTGTTTTTGTACCTCTACAATGAGTATGTGAAAGAGTGTTTTTACAAAAGAATATGTAAGTACGTGATTTAAATTTTTTGGTCTGTCACACAAAAAAAGAGAGTAATGAAATCTACATTTGTGTCTGTTTTGCTGAATTAGTAAACAGGGCTAATAAGGCTGTAAATCAGGTGAGATAATTTCTGAAAAATAATTTTTAAAAATTTGCCTTAGGTCCCTGTTTCTGACCAATGCTGCTACATTTTGAAGTCAGGGTAGAGAAGCAAAATGTTTTCTTTTAGCAGAGGATCGGGTCATGTGTGGGGACGTTGTTGGAGCAGAGTGACTGCAATGCGAAAAGAGGGCTCGTGGTGCTAGAGAGAACAGTAGGAGCTCTGTTTAAGACTGCTGGTGTAAAGGCCTCCTTCTCATTGTTCATAACTTGGTGACAGATCCTCCCTTGGGAACTGATGTTTTCCAAAATTGGCATTTGCTTCAGAGAAACATATATTTAACTGAGGAAGAAATAGCTATGTAGATTTCAACAGCTGTGTAATTTTAATACTACATATCTGTATGCAGGCGCTCTCAAGGATAATTTTATTTTGAGCAGCAGGGAAGCAGGAGTTACAAAACTGCAATCTGCAGGTAGAGGAGACTCTCCCAAGAATTATTCTGTTATTCCAGTAGAAACATGCTTTGGGTTGTTAGCCAGAACTCTTTGAAAATTGCTTACTGTGCATGTGTAAAGGTTGTTTAATCTATTCAGCCAAGCTTTTGAGATGTGTACTGGTAAAACCTCTGACAGGGATAGCACAAAGGTGGCTACAGTGCCCTGAATGCAGTTATAAATCTAACTCATGTTGTAAAGTTAGTGGCACCTAATGATAATTGTATTATTTTTTTTAGTGTCATGATTTCAATATATGTGCAAAGAGTTGTGTTTGACCTAACACTTTCTCTGTCAGGTACTGTGACGGCATACAGCTAGCTAGCTGCAACATCATTTTAGTAGTAGATAAATTCTCATTACCTTAGTATTAAGGTTTATTATTCTGTTAGTGTCTTCATTCTCCCTTGGGGGTAGAACTTGGCCTTTAAAGCGGGTAGCAAAACAATTCTGTATTGAATATGTAGGGAAGGAGCCAGTGTTACCTGTTACAGTCTCTGGAGACTTGTAGATGGAATGTTTCAAATTTCAGGCTACATCATTTACATATGTATTGCCATCTTCTTGCAAGTCAGTGCAGTTGGCAATCTGAAACCAGAAAGTGGTATATGAAAATCAGTTTTGGTGACATCCTGAATAGGATAAAGAAGATAGCAGATGCAGTTTCTTCTAAATATTTGAGCAGACTTCTAATATTTGTAGTCTGTATTTATGGATTGTTGTAGTTTATCTTCAGGAACAAGGTATACTGATTTATGTAAATTTGAAAATACCATCCATGCAGACATGCATCACAGTTGTAACATATCTTAAATCTGCATGACTGATATATGTTTACACAGATGTTATTAACTGTTGTTATCCTTTTTGGTGAGTTAATTATTTGTTTATCCATCTGAAAAATATTTTGTATGATGTCTTTATTATATATGTTTCCGTCTCTTGACTACTTTTCATCTGTATCCTCAGGTTAAATGGGCTAAAGAAAATTACCATCACAATATTGGCTCTCCATATTCTTTACGTTTAGCTTCTGCTGATGCTACTGGAAAAATAATTGTATGGGATGTGGCAACAGGAACAGCTCGTTGTGAAATACAAGAACATGCAAAACCTATTCAAGGTAATGATAGTGTGTGACGTTTGAATGGAAGTTCCTTTATGAAGCATCGTGTACAAGTCAGTCACCTAGGGCTATGAACTACGCTCAGTTCTGACAAAGAATTTTACAGTCAGTATTACAAGCCTGTATGTTTGTCTACTCACTTTCTTTGTAAATGTAAGAACGTTTGTTCTTTGTAAATGTCTCCCTGAGAAATGCTGTGAGATTTAATCCATACGGCAACATTTTTTAAGATCTGACGAGAAGTTATATTCTATTTTTATTAATATTATTGACTGGAGTAATGATGTTTATGGTGTCAAGTATATTTTCCTATTTTTGAGTTGGGGATGTAAGACAGCTTGCATTGTACCTGAATATTAGTGGCATCTGTTGTACTGTAGTACTTTGTTGTAAGTAAAAGTTTCAATTGTACAAATCCACTTCGACAATTATGTTCATTACTGCTGATTAAGTATATGAGTATGACATCATAAATCAGAAAGCTTTCTTTTTTGTGCATCTGTACAGTTTTCTGATTTGTAGGATCAGGGCGGCTTTTACATGCAGAGATAGCAATTTTATGTGAAAAGTGAAATGGAGAAAGAACAACATATTGTGCGAATTTTAGAGTAGATGACAGTTTTAAACAAGCTCGGTTTCATGCATAGTTCGAGTTAGTTGTATGAAGTTTTGACGCTGAGTATGACAGATCTGAATTAGCTTTCAACTGCAGTCAAGTAGTCCCAGTAAATGGGAAGGATTAATGCAATTGAACAGTCAAGAGTAAGGAAGTTTCGAGAGAGTATAAATAACTGGGTTTTGCATTCATTTGAGAAGATGATTCAGTGGTGATACTTGCTGCTTTTGATTCCGTTTTGCGGATGGTAGCCCAGTGATGCTGGGAAAGTCTGAAAAATATGCAGTAAATTCTGTGAACAAATATGTGCAGCTGGATGTTTGAAAATTCTTCGTCTTGTTTCCATGAAAAAAGATGACGAACTCATTCAGGGATTCTCAGCGTATTTGTGCCCAGGGTGTACGTATTTTTAAAATGCATACATTTTACAAATCTCTGCAGGAAGTAAACAAAATAAATGAATCGAAACCAAAAAGAAACCAGAAGAAAAGGAGAAGAAACTATATATATATATATTTCATGTTGTAAGCTATAGAAGATCTATGCTTGCCTGTGCTACATGTAGAAATACCTAGAAGCCTGGTATTGAGATCAGTGCTGTCGTAGTTGGGCTGATGAAGGATAGAGAACGGAAAATGTAGCCACTGGCCAGGTATAACACAATTAAGAAGATACAGAAAAGTAATTGTCTTTTTTTCTTGGTCTTTTTGTGTTTGTTTATTAGTAAGGTGCCATCCGTCAGATGCTCCCTTTCATTAGTTAACGTCTTGCGCTTCACCAGGGAAGAAGTTGAAGTAGTGGTTAAAACTCACAGCAGGGTTATATCACAGCAAATATCTAGGTTTAATTCCTGCTTGCATCACACATCCATTATCGTCTTTACTGCTGCTTTAATGAGTGCAGCTGTAGTTGAGGGTAGTACTGTATTAGAACTGTTTGGTTCTAATTACTTGGGGTAGGCACTTTTCTGGGTACAAGAATCACTCGTAACAGAGCTGTCCAAGAGCTGGTTTGAGTACTGGAACGCAGTTAGAAAGCCATGCTGCTGTGGCTGGACTGCTCTCGTTACCTGAGCTGGTGATGTGAGGGGACTGCTTCCAGCACCAGGTGAGCTCTTTGGGTTAGCTGGAAGGGATAACTCTGCAAGTACAGCAGCATCTGTGTGCTCTGCTGCATGTTCTAGATTTCTGTTTATTGCCACTGCTGCCCCCACTAGCAATATATTTCCATGTTATTTCTGTAGAAAAATTTAGAACGCTTTGTTTCTAAAGAGACTACCACAATGAATTTCTAAATATAATTTATTTAAAAACTTGTGATGATGCTTGTGTTACACATGTTTTTTGTCTTGATTTCTATTATTGGAAAACCCACTTACTTTGTTTTTTGTTGTACTTCTGTTTCTGCAAAGCCCGTGAGAGTACATACAGTACTGCAGTGCCCTGTGAGTCTGGTAGTGAGACGCTGAATGCTTATTCTTTCCACTGCAGTTAATTTTTTTCTGTTTATTTCTTCTTTTTTTGCGTTATAACTTGCATTTTATTTATCAATGACACCAATTCACTGAATTTTTGGTGTGGTTTTGACCATGCCATTTGAAGATTTTTCCAGGTTTGCAGGCCCAATGAAGGCTTTTCAATCTGCTGTTCTATTGGGTGAAAAATAAGGTAATACGCAACAGAATTAAAGTTCTGTTCTTTCATCAGTCCCTGGTTTAATTTAGCAATAGCTTCTAACAAAAGCAGTTTCTTTGGCTTCCATCTGTTTCTGAAGTCTCTGGCTATTTTTTTTACAGGCGTGTAGAAAATGGTACAAATAGAGATCAAGCACCAAGGTGATCTGGTGCTCTCTGTGTTATCTGCAAGAACGTGGCAGGATAACAGCTGGAGCTTCACTGTTTCAATAAAAAGAAAATCAGTGCTTCAGTGTTAGGCACTTGTCTTTATTTGATCCAGACTCTACATTCACCTGGGAAGCACTTAACCATTTGTTTACTTGTAGTTTAGCTGATTAGGACACGAATGGATTTATTTTTATTTTTATTTTTAAATTTTCCTTCTGAGACCCTGAGACCCATTGAAAAACACTTATCGGCTCTCAAAAAAAAAAAAAAGGTGAATTGTTAAAACAGAAGAATGACTTAGGAAGGATTTTTTTTTCCCAACATCTTAATATATATGAGTATGCTGTAGAGACACCGTGACTTGTTGAGGCCATGCAGTAGTAGGAGCTGGACTTGGGGGGACACTTCATTGCCTGTCTGGCCTGTGTAGCATGTACTTAGCTCTAACACAGTTCCTTTCAAGTAACAGAGGTATCTCCGTGTTCTTGTTGACTCAGTGGTAGAGTTTACTTTTCATCTTATTCCAAGTTTGATTTCTTTTTTTGTAGAGATTTATAAATTTACCAAAAATGAAGACTTGTGCGTGGCCTTCATTTTAATTTAACAGACATTTCTGCCTTTCTCTCACCTCCCCTTCTTGCCTTATTTTTGTTTGATTAGAACAAATTTACCAAGGTGATCAAGCAATGGGAATTTACTCCAAGTAAATCTTCATGGGAACTTTAAAAGAAAAAAGGTTGGGGCAAACAGATGTATGGAAGTATTCAGAGAACACTTGAGCACCCTCTGTGGATTTATTGGTCACCCACTTCTCTTCTTATTAAGTGTATATAGACTATTAACAAAGCAGGTATAAAAGTGCTAAGGTAAAGCACTACTTTTAGGGCTGGGGTAACAGACCCAAACCATCTCCAAATGCAAAAGCCCTTAATTGTTCCAGTACAGCTTTACCACTATAGTCACCTCTGGTTCTTCCAGCTGATCTAAGATAGAAAACATAGGCTTTTATGCTCATTTATCTTGAATGTATAAATGATGCTGAGTTGTGGTGATTAGCAACCATGCCTCTTCAGACTGACCATAGTGTTTAAGGACATATTTATATTCTTGATTGTGTATTACAGTCAGTTTCATTTTACTCCTGAACTGAAGCCTCTTGCTAAAAAGTATTTGAAGTAGAGAAAACATTCATTTCCAGGTCACATACGGAAACCACCCCTCTGTTAAGTAGGGATGGTGTATGATTCTTTTCATTATGACTGATGTGGTTCTGTACAATACAGCATGTTTTTTCAGGTAGGAATTTGCTGGCTGAAAACAACTGACATCCTTCAGATAGGATGTGGGCACTGTGCGTGTGTGTGGACATGTATAACCCAGTGCATTGTTGCTTGTTAAAAATATAAATTGAGACCATAAAATGAATTTATTTTTTAGAATTGTGAAATAGAAGTACCTGGTTACTAACAAGTTGCTAATCATTTCTTTAAAGACGAAGTGTTACAGAATAGTTTCAGAATAGAACTATTTGTGAAAATTTATTTCAATGTTTACTTTTTCTTCTTTCTTTTGACAGACATGCAGTGGTTGTGGAATCAAGACGCTTCTAGAGATTTACTGCTTGCAGTTCATCCACCTAACTATATTGTACTGTGGAATGCAGACACAGGCACCAAACTTTGGAAGAAAAGTTATGCAGAAAATATCCTGTCATTTTCATTTGACCCCTTTGATCCATCACACCTAGCTTGTAAGTTTTTATGTATAAAATAGTAAGAAAGGACAGTTTTAGTTTGCCATTGGTTAGCTGGAACTAGCAAAAAGAAAAATTCTATATGATAGTATCAAGAATCACAGATAGTTGTGTAATGTGTGTAGTACCATTAGTTTAAGTTGGAGAGGAGCTATAATGGAAGGAAAAAAGGTGTGCTCTAAGAAATACGGCCAGGGAGTTTGCAGGTGTGACCTGAATATGTGTGACCAGGAAAAACATTAGACTTAAATCTTAAACTAGAGGTTGTGACATTAAAATAATCGATTAGTGAGATTTATGTTGTTAATGCCAGGAAGAAGTTTCAAAACAAAGACGGGAGTCTTCAGCCAATATAGAATTTGTCTGAAAAATGATGTCATTGGGATGGGGAGGGGAAAAGTGCCCATGAATAGAGAATACAACTTAAAGATCTGAAAAGATACGTTTGTGACTTCAAAAAGAAGATGGAAAACATGGAGACAGGAGCTGGGAGAAGCTGGATACAGAGAACCCTGTTAAAGTGACATAAAAAGCTATAAAATAATTGGATGCTGAGAGTGAATCCAATGAGATGAGAATGGACCCAGATAAATGGCATCTTCAACAGAAAGGTTTTTGTTGAAGGATGAATGTGAGCATCAATTTTTGAAAATTCAAATGTTCCTTAACGTTTGTTAAGTGTAACACACACATTCACATTTTAGCAGAAAAAAACTAAGATAAATAAGTGTCACTGTTTTTTCACTTATTGCAGAAGACAAGCTGCAGTTTTCAGTCTTTGTAGGTTTTATTATTGTTATTATTTGCCATACCGTTCAACCTAGAAAAAGAGCTTTTTGGTATAAACGTGTAGTAAAATCTTAGCTACATCTTTACAGCTCAGCTGAGTCTTTATGCCGCCACATAAACAATGTGCTAACAATTCTTTGAGCAATGCACTTCATGAGAACAAAAAATGGTTATATAGCCAATGTGGGCAACTCTGCTATTTACATTATGAAGCTTCCTGAAAAACAGTTTATGACAGAATAACTGTACTGAACAAATACAAAGGGCCAACCCAGAGGTTTCTACTGATAACCTCCTTTTTTTTTATTTTTATTTTTTAGTACAGACTTAATTTTGAAATAATTGCGTGGATTTTCAGTAATAGTAGTTGACCATCTTCTGCTCTTTCAGTAGAAGGTGCTTGTAGGATAGAATTATGAATTTTCCATCTTAATGTATTAGTAATGCTATTATGATTTCTCCTCAACAAAATTTCAGTAAAATAAAACACCTCAACAGAATTGCAGATTTTATTTTGTAAAATCTGTTTTTCTTGGTACAGTGCTCACAAGTGAAGGAATAGTGTTCATCTCCGACTTCTCTCCTTCGAAAGCTCCTGCCAGCTCAGGGAAGAAGGTTTACATTTCTAGTCCCCATTCCAGTCCTTCTCACAAGTTGGCTGCTACTACAGGGGCCAAAAAGGCCCTTGATAAAGTGAAAATCTTAATCAGTAATGAAAAACCAAGGTAGGTTCCAAATATTTATTCCCAGATAATGTTTTTTTATACCTATGTATTATATAGATATTAATAGATTATTATTAGATAAAAAATATTATCTTACAATATTTTAAAAAAAACAATTTATTTAAGGAGTAGGCAGACTGAGAATAGCAATTTCTATTCTTTGTTTTCATGGCCCTGAAACTAAGGTGCATTTGAAAACATTGTAAAATGTGAGAAAAGTCTGTTTGGCTTCTAGTAATTGCATGCTTTAACCTTTGTTTCTTAGTTGATGTACCTTAGTTTGATTCAGTTGATGTACCCTTTCAAAAAACAGTTCCTCATTTTAGTTGTAGCTTGCTTTTTAAAACATAACTGTGCTCTGTGTGCCTATATTATATTGGCATGCAGTTATACATTCAGAAACATCTTTCTTGGGGGAGGGATGGGTAAAAGATGAAAATAGGATAATGTAATTCATTTTAATTGTGGAATGAGAAAGGATATAATAAAATTTCTTCAAGTAGTTTCCCAATGATCAAAATGGGGAATGCTTGAAAGAAAAGCACCTCCAGGAGAATTTGCACTGTTAATTTTATTTTGAACTTCAAATATTTGTTGATACTGAACTTAATTAAAGTTGTTCTCCTTTTCTGGACCACTTACAATTTATTTTTGACATTTTGCAGTGCTGAATCTGTAACACTTAATGACTGCCTTCAGTTGTCATACTTGCCTTCCAAAAGAAACTACATGCTATTACTGTATCCCAGAGAAATTCTGATTCTTGACTTGGAAGTGAATCAGACAGTGGGTGTGATTGCCATTGAAAGAACAGGTGTGCCTTTCCTACAGGTAATGAAAATTTGATAGGCGTCTGTCATCGTAATGGTTTATTATGATCATTTACAAGTACATGACCCACGGATAGTTGTGTTTTGATGAATACTACAAGATGAAAAGAAGTTAACTCACCAGGAGAAATGTCTTCTGAACCAAGCACTGTTTAATTTAGTTTTCTGAAGTCTGCTGCAAACCCACTTCATTTCGTAGTCTTACAGAAGTTATCAGTGTGGAAATAGTGCTGTGGAGAAAGGACATTTCATTTTCTTCTGGTTAAGCTGTTTAAGTTAGGGACTCTTTGAGCTGATTCACTAGTTTAATTTCAGTTACCTGATAATAACGGTATTCTGGTTCATTAAAAAAAAAAAAAAAAAAAAAGCTGTTTTGACAACCTCATTACATTCTTTGACTTCCATGGATGGTTGTGTCTTAGGTGGGATTTGAGTAATACGGTTTCCAAGATTATTAAAAGCCATGCTTTTTTCCACAATAAGCTATAGTATATTTTTATACTTTGATTAAGATTTGGAAAATAGTCCTTAATAATGAGTTAAAAAATATAACAATTTCTCAATCATAAAAACAGATGATATGCTGCTCTTGCCTTTTCTTTTTTTTTTTCTTTCTTTTTCCTGTCACTGATTCTTGACTTTGCTTTAGTAGCTATAGAAATTCATTTAAGTGTTGTCTTAATGGTTGTCTTGAATACATCATGAATATTAAATTACAAGCATATTTAGCAAATAATAAAATTTTGATAATACGGTACCTGTTTCCCTAGGTTATTCCGTGTTTTCAGCGTGATGGGCTATTTTGCCTACATGAAAATGGTTGTATAACTTTAAGAGTTCGCAGACCTAACTGCAGTATAACTGGAACTCCTAATGAAGAGCCAGGTAAGTTTTGTACCAGTAATGGCCAGAAATTAACTTTGAGGCATTTTAGTTAATACTTTAGCACCAGTGTCAACCATCATGCCTTGTACAGGATGGTTAATTGCAACTTTTCCAATATTTTTTCTCTTAATACATTAAATTTATACCGTGTTCTACCAAAAATTGTTTTTGATTCCCCCGATACCTAATGCAAAATAAGATATATCCTGAAAATCCTTTCATCACTAAGTATTACTTTATTTGGGAAGTGGTAACGGTTACATATACGGGGAAGTTTTAAATACAAGATTATTTGTAGGTTTTACCTTTAAGAAAAAAAATACTTTGCAAAAAAACAGACATTTTGGGAGGTTATTTGGTCGGTTGGAAGAATTGATTTTAGAACTAAGGTGTGGGCTTAAATTTACATTAAATTCTAAATTATTAAGCCTTTGCTTCTTTTATGAAATACAACTAAGAATGAATTTTAATATAATGAAGGAGACAGGAAGAAAGAAGGTAAAACACAGTTATGTACAACTAAATAAGTGACATTTTTGGTTAATTTATATTTTATGGTTTTGTTAGTTTGTTAATTTTTTAGTGAGCTACAGCATTACTTGCTTCCAGTTTTACCAAAAAACCAAATGAGATTTCAATTGTGGAGAACAGATGTGCTTTCTGCGCAGATGTGAAACAGTATAGTTTTTTAGATTTTTGCAAGATTCAAGCAGAGTAAGCCACTTCTAAGACAAAGTTAAACTTTGAGGAAATTTTCAGGGTCATGTGTTTTCTACAGCATAATCAACAGTGTAAATTCTGATTATGTTTTGCTTATTGTTGTGCAGGAAGCATGTAGATTTCAGCCAAAGAGCTCTGTCACTCTACAGTCTTACCTCTGCTGAAAGATCAGATTGCATGTTTTCTGTTTTAATTGTTGGTCGTTTGTGGCACATTGATGTTACAGATCCGGACCCAGTTCAGGAACTGACTTACGATTTAAGAAGTCAATGTGATGCAATTAGGGTAACAAAAACAGTTCGGCCGTTCAGTATGGTGTGTTGCCCTGTGAATGAGAATTCGGCAGCTCTCATTGTCAGTGATGGCAGGGTAATGATCTGGGAATTAAAATCCAGTATTTCTGGCAGAAATCTGCGTAATAGGTAATGGGATTTATTTTTCTTTTCTGTTACATGTACAAATGGCACTTAATTATATTCTGAAAGTAATGGTATTGTGCTTCTGCGCATGATGTGCTATACATGTGTATGAATGAGGGGAAGAGGTGTTTGGAATAAGGAAACAAAAGATAAGAATGAATATCACATTATTTTAGGGGAACATTTTCTCATTTGACTTTCTGCAGACTATATAATTTTCCTCAGAAATGACACCCTCAGTTTCAATCACATGAAAGGACTATGAAATTAGTCTGGAAAGATTATTTTCTTAGCAGGAAGAAGGTTTTTACCTAGATTTGTGTGAATTTGACACAATGCAATATGAGTGCATAGTAGGTGTCTTCAATATGTCTGTGTAAACAATGAACGGTTTTATATGCCATGTCTTTACAGTTTTAAATTTTGAACACTCTCTAAAAATGCTGTATGGAGTAGCATATTTCTTTGAACATGGAGTGCATTGAAGTCATTCTTCTGCAGTAAAGTTTTAATATACTATTGAGTAATATAAATAACTTACCGTCATAAAAAAAAATACAAAAATCTTAATATATTTTTAAATGCCACAAATACCAGTTTTTCAACATAGATTGTTTTGTTGCTCAGTGTTTTAACATTTTTATTCTTGTTATTCCCCCAAATACTGTTAAATGGATTCCTCGTGATGCATAGCCAATACAGCTGTTTAGGATCTATATGTTGCTCAGTTTTACTTCTTGGATTCCTAGGCTCATTTCTAAAACATTGATTTTTGTCATGATTATATAACGAGGAAAAATGTAATAATACTGTAAGAACCACTGAGCGTAGAAGAATCTGGGTATGGTTGGATTGTACTGAAAAGTAAACCATATTTCTAGTTGGCAGGGAGTCTTTAATGGGTCTTTAAGGAGTCTTCCTGTAGTAGCTCATGATTTTGGTGGGTTTGATAATCTTAATTAAAATTTGAAGTCAAAGTCTGTTAAACTGGAATTTTGAAGGAAAAGGCTTTGAACGTACCTTAAACTGAATTTTTGTGTACAGCTGTCTGCAGTCAGTAGTCTTTGGTCTTTGCTTATCACGGGGGCCTGTCCTCAGCCCGGCTGGATATAATTCATCAAGGTTGCAGGGGCTGTCTGAATCCCTTTCAGCTATGGATTGTACTGGAACCCAGTCACACCTCTTGGGGAAAATAACTCAGAAAAAAAAAATGGTGCATAATAGATATCTCACAAAAATATTAGCGTAGGTAATGTTTCTGTTGTAGCTTTGTATACAAAAAGGCAGTTGTTTCCTATGTTTAGGTGAAAGGCATTGCTTCAGCTCTAGGTATTGTTAACTGGAACCCATGTAAGAAATTTTTTCTGAGCAAAAGTTTGGTAATCTGTTGTTAAATGTCAAAATATTAATGAATGTTTCTTTGCTGTATTCCTTAACGTAGCTCTAAATATTAACAATGTATTGAAAAGCCTCCATGTAAAGTTTAGGTGCACTTCAGAACAAGGAATACATCTGTCTGTTTTTCTCTTACAAATATCTGTGTAGGGAAAAATAAACTTATTTTAAAATATGTACATCCTTGTGTGCATTATCTCCTGGTAAATTTTGGGAATAATCTTGTCAAAATATTCTGCAAGTAATAAGCAGTAGATATACTGAACGAGCAACTTGGGAAAAAGCTAAACTAAGGGCTTGAGTAAGCAGGTCATCCAATTTGCTTTAGAAACTTGTTTTCATTTCTTTTACAGCAGTTCAAGTGCATCACCTTTGTATTCTCCAGTCTCGTTCTGTGGAATTCCTGTAGGAGCATTCCAAAATAAACTTCCTGACCTCTCACTAGACAACATGATAGGTAAGAATATCTTACACTAATTACTGCTACTGGTTTTTAGGCCTTTTGAATCCTTGTACATTTCAGCTTACTTAAGATTCCATATGTTAGAATTATTTTCTACGCAAATTAAGTAGTAATTCTGAAAGAAAGAAATATAGTTCTCGTTTGCTAAAGAAAATATTAGATTAATAATTTCTAGTCTTTTATATTGAGAGCCAACATTCAAAAAAAAACCAACCCAAAAGTAGAAAGAAAAAGACTCTTGAATTCTGGAAGAAGACTGAAATTATTCCACTTTTCCTTCCCCCCCTTTTTTTTAAATGTTAGGAAAGAAAGTTAGTATTGCAGTATTGGAGAAATTAGCTGAAGTACTGTGTTCCAAAAAGTTGTATCATACTGAGTTCAACAAGAAGAAATGCCTCTTTAATAAGCTTTGGTATTTTGTATGTTTAGATGATCTGTAATTTTTGTTTTGTGAACTCCTGTGTGATAACTTGCTGTAATACCAGATGAAAATTGAATACTAACAAGAGCTTCAATTTTTAAGCAGGGCAAGGGACAGTTGCTGGAGAAGAACAGTTAAAAAGTTCTTTCCTGCAAGAAGTGCACCTCAAATTTTTGCTGACTGGACTTCTTTCAGGACTTCCTTTGCCTCCATTTGCTATCCGCATGTGCCCACCTCTCACAACAAAAAACATTAAACAGTATGAGCCACTCCTTGCTGTTGGTAAGTATCTTGACTAGCTTATGGATTGGTCTGCAAAATTATATATTCTAGATTAAATACAAATATAGTATTAAAAAAAGAAAAAAAAAATCTAATTTTGTTCCTGTGTAATTAATCACAAATAGTGACCCTCGTATTACTTTGCATTCAAGGTTCATAGAATTCATTTCAGATTCCTTTTTCCTGCCTCAAGCTAAAGTAATGCTACCTGAAAATTTACAATATCTTAGCAAGATTGTGTTTATCTTATCATCATATATATGTTCTAAGATTTTTATATAAGCTGTAGCTGTTGGAACAGGTGAAATACTAAGATTAAGAAGCAAATAGGTAGGTGTAGAGTGCATTTAGAGCAACGTCTGTAGCATTCTAAACTTATGGTACCTGAACGGCTCTTAAGGTTTCCAGTGCTGTGTTTAAATAAAGTTGATGAGTGTAAAGGAAAAAGAGGACGAGTAAGTCTTCCCAGTGTCTAATAGAAAATTGTAACTTTAAGTGTTTCAGGAGGTATTTGATCTACTTGAAGCTAATAGCTACTAAGTTACTAATTTATAATTTGAAAAAGGTCGTTATTTCAGGGATGAGAAAGCAGAATTACTTTAATGATTTGGTAAAATCTACATATGATTCTCCCCTGGGATTACTGATGGATAACAGTTAATACTCTTCCTTGAGGCATTTGTTCATCTTGAGTAATCAAAACAAAATAATTCCTTTCTCCTGCTACTGTGTATGTTGTGAAAATACAAGGAGAATCAGTAGATTTTCTATAGGCTCTACAAAGACAGATTTCAGGGAAATGTCTTGACACAAACTGTTTTTGCTGGCTGCACGGAATCTTGGAGGGTATAATATTTGGGATTTAAGCACTAGAAATCAAAATACGTTTTCTACATTTTTTTTACAATAGTTACATGTGGAAAAAAAGGAGAAATAGCTGTAAATCTTGCGTTTTCACTAAATTGTGAAAGACAAGAATAAAACTGGTCTGTATATATGTATATATATATTAAAATAATCACTTTTTGTAGGTACAAGTAATGGCTCTGTCCTGGTGTTTCATCTCACAAGTGGTCTCTTACACAAAGAGTTAAGCATCCATTCCTGTGAAGTCAAGTAAGAGTTTCATTTCTACCATAAACCTTCTGGGAGACAAAATCTAAAACATCTTATGTTGAAGAAGCAATGTGGGGGGGTGTCTTGTTTCATTGTTAATGACATTCAACAAAATTACCTTTTGAGTAGTCTGACCTGCCAGTGATTTTGCTGCATATAAGCAGTAATGCAGTGTCAAAATTAGAGTGAAAATTACATTGAACTATAAATATTTAAATTGTTTCTGTGCCTGCTGATCTAGGATGCATATCAGCTAATTGCAGTTTCTTTAGTACACTGTGGTATAAAGAAGTCTTTTTAGCACAAGAAAGTCTATTTCAGAGTCTTATTTATAGTCATGACTAGCACATTATGTTCTTTGAAATAATTCTGTTTTGTCCACCAAAATTTATTTCTTTCGCTCACTTGTGTCTGAACTTTCTATTGAGACAGATCTAGCCCTAACTGAAGTCAAAATAATTTTACCTTTAAAAGATTTTAGATTTTAGATGATTTAGATGATAAAAGATTTTAGAGATTGAATACAGGACTCAGTATTTGTCTGAGTAACAGGAACAGAGTAAGTTTTAAAGCTGTTGTACATGTTTGGATTTTTTTGTTTACACAGTGGCATAACTAGTGGAAAAGATATTCAAGATAGTGCTGGCTAGATATGTATTTCCAGACAGGTTTAAGTATGGAAAATAAAATATTTTATATTTAGTAGTAATATTAGTAAAAATATATATCAGAGTTGTGGCATGAAGCCTTCTTCAGGCTAACATTTTAATTTTACTGTTTGTTCTACAAAAAGATAAGAAGAACAGGTGTTTCAGAATAGCTAGATCTAAGAGAGTTGATTATGTAAACCTGCTTTGAATCTACCACTAAAATCACAGAAGCATATTTGTACATACTTGCTTTTGTGGTGTGATTAGTAGGCACTAATCCATCTGAGGGTTGGTTGTTTTTTCTTGTTTCATGCCATTAACTACTTAACAAAATTATTTTCATTTTATATTCTGTTATGCACCCTAGGTGGATACTATTGCTCTTTTTTTTTTTTTCACTACAGTAACTATAGAATTCAAAATTAAAACCACAACTAGCACTTCACAGATTTAATAATGGGGAGACAGAAGGAAATATACTTTTGAAAAAAAAAAAGATTTTATTTTTATCTTTTATTTCATTTAGGTTCTGTGTATTATTGGAATTATTTTTACTGGGTACTTTTCACTTTGCAAATTTTTTGCAACGTTTGAAAAACTTTCAGAATACATTGTATTCCTAGCAACTGGCCTTGCACTAATGGTAATTTTAGAATAAAAAGTGATTGTGAATTTTGTTTAATGCTCACAGTCATAAACTGTTATCTGATTAAATCTTTTAAATATTTATTTTAGTTTCTTTGTCCAGATCTTAGTGGTCTGAGGACTTTCTACATAATTTTCACAAGTTCAAGGGAGTGCTTTAAGCAATGGAGAAAAAGGCACTGATTTTTTTTAAATTAACATTCATGGAGTGCAATGCTTTTTCCTTCAGTGAGAATTTTTGCTTTACATCTAGAATGTAGATAAGTTGCATAATGCCTCTATTTCACTTTTAAATGAAAATACAGCTTCAGGGAACTCCATTATTTTAGTGTGATAATACCGTGGAATTGTAACTCAATGCCAACAGAATTTTCAGTGCCTTGTAGTTTAAGACAAAAATGTAATAAAACTGAGGATCTTAATAATGGCAACTGTCATTTTTATGTCAACTGTGCTAAAATATTGGCCAATGAGATGTCTAGATGCTAGCAATTATGACACTTTTTTTTTGGAGATGAAAATGATGTCTTTTTTTTTTTTTGTAGAAGATACATATGTGGTCACCTGCTGATTTTTTAATTTAATTGTATTTTTTAATCAGATCTCTGCAGATCTGTATTGTGTTTAGGAAGAGGGAGAATAGTTTTTCTGTCCTAGATAGTTCATACGCAAGAGTAACCTTGAATATTCATTTTGTCCATGATTATTACTTAGCCATTTCCCTGTTTCATTAGAACAGTGTGGGTAAATACTTTTCCTTTGAGTTCAGTTTGCTTTTCCTTAGGAGTACAGGGCAAGAAGAAGCAGAAATGCTTCAGAGCACATGGAGATGAAAAGTTAATCAGGCTGTGCTAGGAGCATAAATGAGGCAAAAAACAGAGGGAGATTATAGCATGTGTACTGGCTGGAAGAAGCTGTGAGCAGGAGGTCTTGTTCCTTTAGGATACAGAGAAATGTAATTAATTCTTAACCATCCAGTAGCTAATGCTGTTACCTGACCTGTCTTCTAAGTGGGGCAGTCTAAATTTTTTATAAGCTATTAAGGTAAGATAGGTGATGATAGTACATGTTCAGCACAGAGGAAAACATATGCTTCATGTACATAAAATGCCTGTGGTGTAGCTCCTTGTTTGCTGAAAGTGGTGTGTTTGCAATGTTCATTCCCCTATAGGTAGCTATGACTAGAGCAGTACTTCTACACTTCTCCTAGAGCAGTACTTCTCTCTCTGTTTTTTTTTTTTTTTTTCCCTGAAGCTCAACAAGCTCAAGGTGGCAACAACCTTAATTTTTAAAATTAAAATCTCACTGACTATAAGTAGAATGTTTATGGCCTGCAGGCAAAACTTGAGAATTGCTGTGTTACATCCAAGTTTTGACAGCTGAATTGAAGATAATTCTTCGGGAAACTGCTTTGCAAACAGTCATCACCTTGAAAAAAAACACTTTTCTCACATAGAAAAAGATGAATGTAAAGTATCTGCCACTTCTGCCATACTTTGCTCTACACTTCAGCATGTTGGTGTGCTAAACTTGTTTCTGTGCATTTGTAAACATGCATCATCTGATAAGGGTAAGCAGAGTAGCAATGACATCCTGCGTATTCAGAGCTGAACTCCAAAGTTGTCATTACAGAAAGTTGTGGGGAGCAGAAAGTATAAATGGTTTCAAGAAATGAGTGGGCTGTGAATAGCTTGGGAGTCTTTCAACGGCTTTTAAACAATCTCTGCAGCTCAGGAACTCTCCAGATTGGTACTTAGCAGGAGCTAGATGGGTAGACTAGAGGGAGATCCATTGCTTACCCTGGAAGTGAGGCTCCTTCCTTAAGAGTTTGCAAATACCCAGCAAGTCAAACAGGACATGGGTGAGATTTGATTTAAATCAGATGCTCTATGGCAGCTGTAAACAAGTCATCAGATTTCTGAAAGGATCTTGTTGAGCCATTTCACAGGCACTGCTGGATAGTTACGTTTGAAATCAAAGTTTGATTTGTGTTGGCTATCTTCAGGAGGGCCCTGAATTACCAGAATTAGCATGTTATCCATTGATTATCAGGAATCATTGTGAAGACATTACTTTCAAATGGTGAGATTTGTAAAATCTTTTCAAATAATAATAAAATTTGAGGCTGAAATGTCACACGTTACTGCAATCGTGGTTTTCGATTAAGTCTTTCGTGTAATGTTTCAATTAATAATTGTGTATTTCTTGTTTTGATTGAAGTTACTGGTTAAAATTTCATAGGTCCTGGTGGGGAAAGAACTGGGTCCTAAATTTTTAAACTTTTCTTGAGAACTTAGGAGTAACACTTCACATTTTTTTAATAGCTTGATCTAAGAAAATAAAGATAAACATGGCTATAACTTGTATATATAAAATATTACGGGAATGCTTTTTGTTTTCACTGATACAAATTGCATTTAGGAAACTTCTACTGAATATGATGTAAATTGGATTTATTGACAGTAAATCATAAATATGTCTCATATTTCACCTATATTCTTGCAAAACAGACCGTGATTTTACAAATGATATAACTGAAGACCTAGCTGTCCTGGAGACGGTTTTTAAGTAGTCTATGTTTGAAAGATTTGAGGAAAACCTAAATCCTTTCATATCTGTTAAATTTAACTTGGACACAGTCTTGGTTTTCTTTCAGATTAGTTCTTGTTTTAATTCACAGGTAAAGCACTCAAATATTTATGCTGGCGCGAAGTGTGTGGGCTATGGGGAGGGACAGGGCTGTTGTGTTTTGGAACAGTAGTACCACCTAGCGTCGCTCTCCATCCTTTTGCTGCCTGTGGTGTATCTCAAGAATTTACTTAGTGAAGAGTTTCTGACATTAGGTTATAGACATTGAGACTTTACATCCTTGTAACACCTCAAGGTATTTTGGTTGTGGCTGCCTTTGCATTATCTAAAAGGGCAAAAAAAATTTTTGGTTGTCAGTTTGTTTCTGATACCTTTGAAACCTGTTCAGGGCCTCCCTTGTTTTATCACCTTCATTTCTTCTTTCTCTGGACTGCAAGATACATATCTCCCTGCCCTGGTATCTGTATGAATATTTTTCGCTTTCTCCATGCTTAGTTACTTGATAGTTCTTCCCATCTGGTAAATCACTGGTTTAATCAGAGCAGTGCCTTTAGTCTACTGTAGCGCTGAGTATGTGAGGGATTTTTCACAAAAGCTACCTATGTTTCTAACTGAAATTTTTGTTTAACCAAAGAACTTAATTATCAGTGTAGTCCTAAAAGAAAGCTCATTTTAATTTTCTTTGGTAACTTTGTTATTGTATTTGTATTGTAGTTATAAATGTGTAGCTTCTTTCTATGCTTAAATATGTTTCCATAAACTTTAGAAAATTGCTTCTATGCCATTTTCAAATTGAAGAATATGCATGAAATAAAAAGCTGTTTTTCAGTCTAGGCTATTTTCTGACCATTTGACTATTTCAACTAATATGCTCTGTGTGCTCTCTTCTGATGACAGGGGAATAGAGTGGATAAGCTTGTCTGGTTTTATTTCCTTTGCCACATCAACACCTAACAATTTGGGGTTAGTAAGGAACGAGCTGCAGCTGGTGGACCTACCAACAGGTTAGTATTTCCCGTGAAATCTGTACAAGAGGCTGACTGACACATTTGCTGGGGAGTCACAAATTAAAGTTCTTACAAGTTCTTTTTTTTTTTTTTCTTCTGTTGTCGTGATAAAAATAGTACACAGGAACTTAACTGATTGTGCTCTTCCTTGTGAAAACCACATAATGTGTTCCAGCTGGTGCTCTATAAGCAGGCTTGGAACAATACCTTTGTAGAGTTACCTAAGGCTTGGACTAAAAGCATGTGTGTCAGCAGGAACCTTATGAACGTTCACACAAATAGTATTAGTGGTGTAGATTGTTTACAAAATGCATGTGTTTCCAATGTGTCAGATCCTAAGTCCATTGTTTCAAAGTGTTCTTCTGAGTTTAATATTCTTAAGTGTTTCTTGAAAATGTCCTTTGTTCATTTGTTTAATTAAAACAGAAAAGATACACAACTTTTAAAATTTGGTTCATATGATCGTGATTTTTCACTCAGCTTGTAATTCAGTATTGAAATATTTATAGTAATGAGTCATAAAAGGTGCAGTATTTCCACAGGTAGACAAGTTCCAAGTAAATGGGAATACCTGATGCCTTAGCCCATGGTTTGCTTTAAAATGTTATATTTCCTCTTATAAAGCTTAAAAGAATGGCATAGCTGCTTGATTGATTGTTGGTTCTTCCATCAATAATTATCCCAACTTTCTATTTTAGGTCCAGGGAAACTCTGCTGATTTGTATTTAGTTCATGAGCACTTAGACAAAATTCTCATTTATGTTTCTGAACAAAGATAAGGAAGAAAATTCCTAAGGTGTTTGATCATTAATGAAGAATACAGAGCTGGAAAGTTTCCTGTAGGCTGGCCTCGACATGGGAGTTCGAGCTAGGATTCTTGATAACTAGGTTTATTCACGTTAATGGCATGAGATTAGTAATTTAGTTGTGAGTAGGCACAAGAGAAGTAAGTTTGAAAACCTGAGTTTCCCTTGAAAGCTCAGGAGGGAGAGAAGCTTGTGTAAGGGATTCTACGATACTCTGGTGTTTGTAGATCATTAGCGAAATAATGGTTCTTCTGAGTGTGGAATGAGTTGGTACTTCACCATGGAAATACTTTTAAGCTACTTCTAAATATAATATTATAGTACAGTTTATTTCTCTTACAGAATTTGAAATTTACTCAGAATTTTTCTCAAAATTCCTCCTTGGGAAACCAAGAGTGTATCTCATTGTATATGAGTGGAAAATGATAACTCTTTGAACACTGTATAGATTTACATAATGCTGATTATGCAGTTTCAGTCGTTGTGCTCCAGAAACAAGTTAGGAATTATATTAAACTGTACAGTTTCCATTATGATTCAATCCTTTGAAATACAGTAAAACTTTGGCAGTGACAAAACAATGTCAGATATGCGGGTTGCTTGGAGATGTTCTAGTTCAGCATGGTTAAGTATTTCTGTTTTCCTCCAATGTCATTTCCGTGATCCAGGCAGGAGCATTGCATTTCGTGGGGAGAGAGGCAGTGATGAGCCAGCTATTGAAATGATAAAGGTGTCTCATTTGAAGTAAGTATATTGTAAGCTTTTTACTGTGGTATATGCAGATCCTCACTGCTTAATAGAAATAACAGAAATACCAGGAAAAAACACTTCAGATAGGATAGACGAATATGCAACAGCATCAAGAGAAAGCATACTCAAGAGTAAAAGCTGTGTTTCTGTAGTTGACTTTGTCACACACTTCAGAATCCAATCACAAAAGATTGCTTTACTTTCTTTTATAAATGTAATTAAAATAGCATTGAGTTTAATAAGACATTGTCTCTACATTTTCAAAGTTTTCTCTTTGCAATGGAGAAAAAACAATAACGTTCTCTAGCTTGTAGAGAAGTATTTTGGGAATTGTGCATGTGGTCCAGAGAATTTAGGAATTCAGCCATATAAGGTCTTGCCAATACATTAAAAATTAAGAACAAAAGTGTGCTTAGATAGACTGTAGAATGTTAAGTGAGAACAAGAAAGTTTAGTTTGTATGAATAGAAATTAGTGCAGTTGAGAAGAGTGCATAAAACTATAGAGCTTGTTTGTATTTTCATGCCACGTGAAAAGTGGGAGATTGAAGGTGTTATTACTAATCTAGCTGTACAGTTGAAAGGTCTGAAGACATGACTGACAAATGGTTCAGTGTAAGAGGATTTTATGTTCGTTTATCACTGGATTAGGGAAGTGCGTCTGGAGTAGAGAAATAAATCTGTCCAAACTACAGACTTAGTATGTCTTACTGATAGATTTGCAGTCATCAACTCATGCTGAATATGGCTAAATTAGAGGTGCTGCTGCTTTCTCTGGATTCCTTCCCTTGCCTCCTGTACAGTAACTGAGCAGTGCCACCAACCTGACAGAAATTTCTAAGTCTTTTAGTCTTCAAGGAGGACCTTTTTTCAGACAGTCTTTGCACCAAAGTAACTCAAGAAAATCACAAACTTTGGGTTGGGATTTGAGCCAAATTAACGTACTCTGTACCATCTTAGTTTTTGAGGTGTGTTTTTTTTTTTTTCCTTATCAGCACTTTTTGAGAGCGCTGATAGGAAAAACATGTGAGGTAAACTCCTAAAATTAAAACAGCATGATTACTTCTGATGTGGTAAATTCTTGTGTGTTTCAGGCAGTATCTAGCTGTGATATTTAAAGACAAACCACTGGAAATCTGGGATGTCAGAACATGCACTCTACTCAGGGAAATGTCTAAAAACTTCCCTACAGTGACTGCTTTGGTAAGGAATAGTCTTTCTTACTGTTTGTTGAATGCAATTTGTTGAGATAGTATAAAAAAAATCTATGAACAAATCTGTATCAAAATGTTATATATATAGCATATGCATAAGTGCTTTCCCCCTTCCTTTTCCCTTGTCTGTTATCAAATTTGGTAAGAAAAGGAGATACTTGATGGATACTTGGTCTGCATTTAGAGTGGAGGGATGTGTCAGAGAAAGCAGTCTTCATTGAAATCATTATAATTAACAGAAAGTTCCCCAGTAAATTCAGGGAGTAAATGTTTGTATTCTTCCTGAACAATTTTTCACAGGAGTGGTCACCTTCTCATAACCTGAAAAGCCTGAGGAAGAAGCAGCTAGCAGCTCGTGAGGCCATGGCCCGGCAGACAGTTGCATCAGATACTGAAGTTAGCAGTGTTGAATCTTCTGTTATCAGGTATTTGTGATTCAGATTTGTATGTATCAGTTTGTATGTATTTGTATGTATCAGTTGTTTTTCGTCTCTATGCTGTTGTTCTACAGAACAGAATATTTTGAGCTGATTTTTGAGTACATATCAGGTAAAACAACTTTCTGGGCCTCCCTTTAGCTTTTAGGTGGGGAACTCTGGTTTACTGCTGGAAAACCAGTATACCAAGTGGGACTTGTGTCTATCGCAGCCCGTTAGTTACCCGGTTCTTGAAGTAAAACCTTGATTTGCCCTTTGAACTTTTCCACAAGCGTATAAATAAGTTAACTGTTGTTTCTGGTAAACTGTTTTGTAGGAAACGTGTATTTTTTTGCTGCTTCTGTGCATTAGTTAAAGAGAATTTGCCTTGCAATTCTGATTTCAAGAAAGAAAGACTTGTCTCATTGTGTTCTCTTTAAAGCTTGTTACAGGAAGCTGAAAGTAAATCAGAACTGAGCCAGAACATTTCTGCCAGGGAGCACTTTGTGTTTACGGACGCTGATGGGCAGGTTTACCATCTCACAGTAGAAGGAAACTCGGTAAAAGATAGTGCAAGAATTCCTCCTGATGTAAGTTCCAGTTTTCTACATAATGCTATGATATGGTTCCAAAATTATGGAAAAGTTAAAGAATATGTTTTCAGATTTGTTATTTCTGATGTGCATAAAATGAAGTCTGACACGTGGGCATTTCATTGCAGCAAGAGATAGAGAAGCGATTTCCACTGCTTTAAACCTAAGATTTTTCATGAGGATGACTGACATGAAAAATGCTTACATTGAATAGAATTCTTTCTGTTTTAACTGAGAAGCATTTGTTGTATTAATTTCGTACAATTGTTAATGAAATACTAATGTTGAAGTATTTGTTCCTGTTTGGCTCTGTTAATCACAATATTTTATTCTGCTTCTGAAATGTTTCCAGGGAAGTATGGGTAGCATTACATGTATTGCCTGGAAAGGGGATATCTTGGTTCTTGGAGATGTTGATGGAAACTTAAACTTCTGGGATTTGAAAGCTAGAGTATCCAGGTACGAGTGCAAATTAAGTCTGGAAAGCATGAGATGATGAGCGTTAGAATGGTTTTATTCCTTCATCTTTGTCCTTCACTGTAGGAGATCATCTGTGGTATATGAGGGGAAAAATGCAAGGACTTAAGAATAAAATTTCAGAAAACGCCTACTTTATTGCAATTCTTTACATTTAATCTTTTGTATTTTCAGATGAAGTAACATTTTATCAAAGTTATAAAATCAGCTAGATATCTTTCTCATTAGGTTAAATCTGCAGTGACTTCTCAAAATGTTAAGTATGTAGTAATTTTTTCGGGCATTTAATCTTATTACTTTTCATGATACTTTGGATAGCCATCTGTGCCTGTGTGCATATTATATACGGATTGCTCTCCTCATTCTATACAATATGAGGATGTGTAATGTTCATAGAAAGGATTTAATTGCCCACAATGTTAGGTATAGAATGATGATAAAAATTCTTGTGCTATTTTATTCTTAGGGGGATTCCTACACACCGAAGCTGGGTGAAAAAGATACGTTTTGCCCCAGGGAAAGGAAATCAAAAACTTATTGCAATGTACAATGATGGAGCAGAAGTTTGGGATTCAAAAGAGGTAAACGTGTTGTGTTTTGTTATGTGCTTTTTTGAAAAATACACTTACTGCTTCTGAAAATCAGGAAGAGTCAGGGATTAAGTTTTACCTAGTCATGATTTCTTGCTGACAGTTGTATAATAAAGTTGTATGGCTTTTCTCAGAGGACTTACAGTTCTTCTAAAACATTTTTAGGCTGTCATCAACTGAGAAGTACCTTTCACTCAGAAAGCTGACAGTGTCTCAGAGATGCTCTTTGTCATTCTCTTGTAATGTTTTTGAGACAGACATTGAAGATACCAAAGGGCTCAATATCAGAATTTTAATCTTTGGACAAGAAAGTATTGTTACTGGAGATTTCTTAACTTCTGTGTATATTAAAGAGTATGTGTATGGATTTAATATATCGGAATACCAGAAAGTTAGGTAGTTGTTAATTAACATTGTCTGGCTTCTCGTATTATTAAAAAATTCTGTAGTAAAGAGAAATGTTCAGAAATCTTCTGGGGTTTGCTTCTTAGTTCTGCCAGGGGATTGTAGTAACCATGTGGAAGGAAAGATAAATATACTTATTTTAACTTAGCCCTCTGGAGTAAGTTTAGGTTACAAAACAAGATATATTTTTTTTCTGCTCACTTCATAGTGAGTGCTAGTTCCTAACTCAGACACTGAATTTGAGCAATAGGAAAATCTCTACTGATTATTATAGTTGGACAGCAGATATGACCAACAACTGTGAATTGTGTAAGAGGAGCAGAATATTAATTAACCCATGAGTCTCTCCTTCAAGACCATTCGAAGAGTTTTGATGCCATTGGACATTCTTCCAGTAGGTTTTCCTCATCTCTTTCTGGGATGAGAGAAGGAGTTTCCTACATGGAAGCATTTGAAATGCATTAGTGATTGCAGGTGAAAATCTTCCTAAATATCTGTAAAAATAATAGTCTCTGGCCTATTATCCATATAATCCTCTCCTTAGAACTTCTCCTTTGCCAACAACCAGTTAACCATTATTTCCACATTTTTCTCTCAATTCCCTCAGTGCTAACGAAGAGTAATCATGCTCTATAGTTGTTGTACATTACATCTTTCTTAGCTCCATGTTTTATTCTAGAACAAGTAAAGGGAAACAGCGGAATACTGATTGCAGTGGAGGCTTTCTTAATATTTCTTTGTATTTCTTTACATTAAAAATAGTAATGTTCTGTGATATTACAGAACTGTTACAAAATCTCTTAACTACTAGTTAAAATATAATTCAGGTTTTGTTTATCTCTGAGTCTGTGAACAAGTAATCACCATATTCCCATAATGCTACACTCATATTATGTCTAAATATATTTCTAGGCAAGGTCAATATTTATCAAGAAAGTCTATGAAGAGCATGAGTTAATTGATGAGACGTTGCGTCTGCCTTGATGTCTTTATGTTAGATTAAGGGATTGGAATTAACAAGGGAGTGTACATTTCCACCAATTCGCCAAGGAAATCTTATTTCAGAAAAGATGACAAAAAGACCGTTATGCAGCTGTGCTCAGAAGAATTTTTTCTTAGTTCTTGATTGGAAGAAAGTACTAGTTCAGGGCAACCAAGTGCCATACTTCAAGGTTTCTAAATTTCCTACTCTCCAGGGGAGACCATCGTTAAAATGATTTATGACTAACTTCACCTTTTATTGCAAATTGTGTGGTATGCCTCATGGGCATGTGACAGAGTTTTACACTGCATGATGGAGAGCCTACTAAAAATGAAACATATCTCAACTTTTCAAGGTACAAATGGTGAGCAGTTTAAGAAGTGGAAGAAACGTCAATTACCGGATCCTGGATGTAGACTGGTGCACTTCAGACAAAGTGATTTTGGCATCAGATGATGGGTGCATTAGAGTTCTAGAGATGTCCATGAAACCATCATGTTTCAGAATGGATGAACAAGACTTAATAGGTATGTTGATTTCTTTTTTGCTGTTGACTGTTAGATAATTCATTTTGAAAGTGGACAATAAAAATGTTAACCAATTTTAGTAGAAAATAGAATTGTTGAATGCAGACAATTAGGTACCCCTATAGTGTTTTTCATAGTTGCAGCTAAATTTTGTAGGCTTAGGACGTGTGGGTGTTTTTTCAGTACAAGCTTAATCTCCTGAGTAAACTATATTTTTTAATATCTTACTTGGAATATAAATTAAAAGAATATCTAAAAAGCATCACTGAAATAGGTTACATTATTTTGAAATATTTGATATGTCAAAAGTCTCTTCTGATATTTGCAGATATGAAAGGAAGTTTGTAGACTGATTCATTGCCTTTTCATAGTAGATTTTCCTACTGACTTCTGAAATATTAATGCTGTTTGACATTTTTTGTCATATGTTTAAGTAGAGAATTTAAATACTTAAAGTACATTTATTTTTTTTTTTACTTTTACATTGACAGTCTGAAGGGACAGACAAACTATGTAGATAAATAGTAAATGCAGGAAATTATGAGTTAGAGAATACAATTTTTAAATCAGGAATCAGTTGAAATAGTTGTGCAGTGAGTTGCTGTTCAAAATGAGTAATGCTTTGTCTAAATTGCTATTATACTTGTCAAATATTTTTATTCAAAGTAGTGTCAACTTTCCTGTAAAGAAACTAAATTAAACCAGGTAAATGATCAGCTTAATTACACAGTTCTTTGTGTACCTAAATGATAGTACCTTAAAGATGATTTCCACACATGCGCAATTCTGTTATTGATCTGGGAAACTCCAAATGAAAATTAAAACCAAGTCCTTGCCATGATTTAATAAATTACACTTTCTTTCTGGTAAGCTGCTGGTAGATAATAACCCAGTAACTAAGAAACCTTGCTGGACTGAAAATTCTGTCAGTTGACGTTCTTTGCTTTACTTGTGACAAACCACACTGGCAGTAATAACACAGACTTGCATTCATGCTTGAATATATTTGCACAGAATCTTTACGTAAATAACATTCCAAAGATATACTGCTTTGTTCTACTACTTATTAATTTTCTTCAGCTGGGGGCATAAAAACAAGTTTCAGTGTTGTTTTGTAAGCTGACAGCCTCTTAGGTTACTTTCATTAAAATAAAATATTTTTATTTCAGCTGTCAAACAAGTAATTTGTCATGTTGTTTCTTGGACATCAAAATTCACTTCTCTGTAATCTAGCTGTAGCTTTTAGGCATTTAGCAATATCTTCTTACAAAACCCTCAGAAGTTAATATATTGCAAGACTTAAAACAGCCTGCTGGCATCTGCCTAATGCAGATAGAAGTCTTTCAGTTTCATATACCAAAAAGTGTTTCCCAATTGGTAGGAAAAAAATAAAGAAATTCTGAGTTTTAAAATGAGATTTATCAGAGTAGGTTATCTCCCAGTATAAATAATAGCACTCTCTACCATTCTGTTGAAATATCAATATATATGTAATTTGCTCATATTTATAAATTCTCACATAGCAATTTGAATAATTCTTAGTCAAGTGGGATTTTTTTTAAACCACAATACAGTGTAGCATTGTACATTTTTAGGCCCTCAGTATTGGAATAACTGACTTCCATTTGTTAATTGAAGTAGAGATGTATTTTAATGGGTGCAAGTTTATTCTTTTAGTAGTGATGATAGCTGCTTAAGTACAGCAGAATGCTCAGTTTTGGACCTACCATTAACTTTTTGGCCACCTTGATAAAAGGGAGAGGTGTTTCTGAGCTACAGTTTGTTCCATGTCTTTGATGTTGGTTATCACCGGAGAGTGACCTGTGCACTTGACCTCTTGAGAACTCATGTCAAAGTAAGGCCAGGCTGCTCTGCAAGGAGTGATGGAAGAACACTTGCACAGGATCATCCTTAGAGGAAAATGAGATTGGATTACAACAGTCAGTTTCACCAAGAAACATCACCAAACTGATGAAGATAAAACGATATTGATGGATAAATAAGTCTTCGGTATTGTTACCCAAGTCCCATTCTTTCCAAGGCAGCTACTCCAAAATGTTCTTATTTTTTTCTGATTCTTACAATAAAGTACCTTATAGAAAATTAAAAAAGGATGAATATGGCCTGTATGTCCTTGAGCTTGATCCCATAACAAAAGGCTGGTGTTTTAACACAGTAGTCTTAGAGTACTTAAGAGGTTCCCTTTCTTTAGAGAAAGACATGGTAGATTTTGAGGGCTTTTGTTAAACACCTTTGCTTTTACTGTTTTACTTTCAGCCCAGGCCATCTGTACAGGTTCCCTAGAGCTTGTCTAATCGGGTATTGCCAGCAAATAATTAAATTGCCTCGTTATTGTACTACTGAGGAATGTGGAGTTCTTTCCTTATTTTTTTTTTGGTGTTCTAAATAACTGCTTTTGTTGTGAGCATTTTGGTCAGTCCTGCCATGCCTCATTAATCTTCTTAAAGCATGTAGATTCTGGCTATGATGCACGTAACAACAAGATTGTGATGTGGAGAGCTATGGTGTGGGGTGTTTCTAGGAAAACGTAATTTATCACAGCCTTTTTTATCAAATAAATGTTCTGTAATGTTGAACTATAAAAATTTAATGTTCTAAAACCAAGCACGCTGAAATAACGGTACGCCAGGATTAAGGTTGCCTGTGATTTAGGTGTCCTTCTGCCTCTTATACTGCTATATCTTTTAATTGCAAAATCACATCTACAGGATTCCTACATCATTCAGTGCATATGGAGTACAGGGAATTGCTGAATACTTATTTAATAATGTAACTGGTTCGTATGTGTTTTACTCCTAAGTCACTGGGTAGCATTTTCTATGGATCATCTAAACCTTGTATTGAATACAGAATTACTGACTTTTTAAATGTGTATGACACAGATAGTACTATAATTTTCATTTTGTCTCTTTGCAAATATAAACAGGCATTTAAGTTCACAACATCCCTTTGGGGCGATGAGTATTAACCCTCGTGGTATATTGCAGAAGCTACAATTGCAAAGTAAAAGTAAAATGTACATTGTGCTATATTTTGGTATAGCTGCACGTATTTGCAAGCATGCCTTTGTAGTAGCAGTAATTATCATGTACAGCTGTACTTAATGCCAGTATATTGCATTCCAGAAGTCTGTGACTAAATTCGATATGTAATTCTGAAATGCTCATTTGAGCGTGGTTGATAACTTTGTACCTTCTATGAAATGTTGTTGCTTGAATGTAACAATAAGCTTTTATCTTTAGTAACCCATATTGTGGATATGACTGTGTGACTTACGATTTTCTTCTGGTGCTTACAAACAAGGTGGTACATTTTATGGTTACTGAACAGAATATTATTGCATGTTAGCCACTCAACGATGAATCTTTTCCTTTTGTTTCAGAACCTGCATGGTGTCCCTATCTGCTTGTTCCAAGGGCTTCATTAGCTTTGAAAGCATTCTTGTTGCATCAGCCGTGGAATGAGAAATATTCTCTAGATGTTATGAACATGTAAGGAGATGGTTTTTTTGAATCCTACTCCTACATCTTTTATCAGTCTTGTGCAAATAACCCTTGGGCAACCTTCCTCACTCTTTGGGATGGTCAGAAAGATAATAGCTTCACTTTAAAAGTAATAAATAGAAAAGAATTCAAGGTCAGCTGTTGTGTTTCTTTCAACTTTCAGTAGCCCTTAGCTATTGAAAACTGTGTCTGATTTACAGTATTGCCAATCTTTCATTGTTATTTACAGGTTATATTACTTCAGAGAACAGTGTGTTCTCTTCATGCAAAAAGTTAATTTAAGAATAGTTAGAGTTGGTTCCCAGAGTCTAAGTGAAAGTGTCTTAACTGATGTTAATATAAAAGGTATGTTGTTACTTATAGTGAGCCATGTTTCACATCATCGTGGGAGCACCTTTCTGTATCCTTCATTGCATTTACTGTTGGTGATCAGTGACTCATAAAATTTTGTAGCTGCAATAGTTGCATAAGTATATGCTCAAAAGATTCTGCCAAACAAGACTAGCAATATATAAGAATTGCGCTCAACATAAGTAATAAACATAAAAGCTCAAATCAAATATTCACTTATTTGGTACAAATAAATGTGAATCCTATAGCAAACAAGTTATTGACCATAAGAGAATGGTAGGTCATGGGACAAACAAAAATGAACAAAAGGAGGTGGAGGAGTCAAATTCTTACAAAATCTTCAGAAAAGGATATGTGGAAATTCATAATGCCTCCATGCGTTGCACTGAGGATGAGATTACTGCTAGAAGGGCTAACTAGTTGCAGGTGCTAAGATAACATACTTTGTAGAATAAGTAAAGCAGAAGAACAGGGTTGAAGATAAGGCTGCAAACAAGGAATCAAAAACAGGAATAAGAGGTTTAAAGTGTAAAGGAGAGATGCAGGACAAGAACATAACTGCTAAGCCTTCAGTATTAGTATAAGAGAAGAAGGCGATTTAATAGTGGGGTTGACTCATTAGCATCAAGGGTAATGAATAAAAGAAAAGGGGGAAAAGAAAGATTGGTTGTACTGAGTGAAGTTGAAAGACAGCAGACAGTCTTCAATTACTATCATGAAACAAGTAACTAGACAAAAATCTTGCAAGAAGTATTTTCTTAAAAATATGCTGGATTGTTTCCGTATATACTCTTGTGTTTTTTTGACTAATAATAATGCACTTTCTTTACAGATAATACTGTGAGCTTGATAACATAAGAATCCTTTCTTTTTTTTTCTAATTCAGAGATTACCCAGAGAATGAAAATATCAAAAATCTCATTCAAGAGCAGCTGAATTCATTGTCAAAGTAAGAGCTTCCTTATTAACATTTTAGTAAGCTAGTGAATTCAGATAAGGCAAAAAAAAAAAAAGTGGCAATTGACAACTTAATAAAAAAGAATGTTTTTTACTTCTCTAAATATAAGCTTTGAGTAATGACAAATTTTAAAGTGGTTAATTTTTATTTTTATGTAACTCCAAAAAGTGATTCATTTTATTGAAATCTTATAACTTTATTTTCTCTTATTAAAAGATAAACCATAATACAAAAACAATTATTTTTTTCAAATAGACAAACTTTCTCAAAGTAGTTTGTTAAATACTGACTCAATAGTCAAAATGGACTGTTCTGAATACATATTGTGATTGAAGTCAGCATTGATTTTTTAATGTTAGTTTACTGTAGTAGTGATTGCCAACAAAAGATTTAAAGATACAGATTAAGATTAGTATGTAATTTGTAACAAGACTGTGAGTGGTTGTAGTTGGTTAGGCAATACTCTTGTGATGTACGGTCCTTTCTTGGTCTACACTGTACTGGACACTGCTACTTAAGTACTCCAAGGTTTGTTGCTCAATCAACGCTCAGAGAAGGAAAAGACAAACGCTTCTAAAAAATATTCTATTGAAGATGTACTTCCAGAGTAATGTTCATGTTCGCTGCTCTTCTTACATAGAAAACAGATTTTGGCATTCCATTTAAGCTATGAAAATTGAATTTGAAGCTTTTCCATTTTCCTTTTTCATTTAGTAGGATGGAAAAAAAATAACTTAGGGTATTTTTAGCCAATCTGAAAAATATATAGAAAACCAAAATTGATGCACTGCATAATTACATAATTATTTGTAATTAGTTTTGTAATTTGTAGAGTCAGTGAAGATTAAGTTACAGCTTTGTATACACCCTTGTGGTTGTTTCCATTATTGCAAGAGTAAGGTGTTCCTGACAGACTCACTGTTGGTATTTAAACAGGTAGAGTGACTTGCTCCTTGAGATTTCAGACATGTTGAGTTTTTTCAGTTAGCGCAAGTTGTTTTTAAACACATGGCATATATTATGTAACAAATGAAAAAAAAATACAGTCTTACACAGCATTTTACATATTACTTACATCTCTTTCTTTTTGCAGTGACATAAAGAAACTGTTGCTTGATCCAGATTTTACTCTGTTGCAAAGATGTCTCCTAGTTGCCAGGTAGCAGATATTCAGATAACTATACCAAATGTTTCTTAATAAAATCCTGATCCTATAAATGCATATGAATTTGTTAAAACTTAAGGTGTCATCTAATTCTGGGTTAACTCAGTGCAATTGCTGGAGTACTTTGTTACACGTGTATTAGAGTATTTTTCAGGACTGAACTTGAAAATTTTACGTTACTGAGACTGTTTCATTTGCTTGTTGGATATATCTTCAGTCAGTCTTCATCGTTCTTTCATAAATGCACTTCTTACATAAATGCTGTAATGTAGTTAACGTTGTACTTGTACAGTGACCCAAGGCATAATTCAGAACTTCTCAACACAGAATAGATTATATTGTAAACAAGGGAGGGCCTATTTTTTTATTTGAAATGTTTTTTTTCTGTCATTCTTCTGCCTAAATTGTAGCAAATTTTAGTCTGTCTATATTCAGAGATGCTTTTTCAAGCAATTATTAGTAACTTTATTGTAGCTTTAAAAGGATATTAGTGATTAAATGTAAAATAATAATTAAAAAGAATCCACATATTTGTAAGCTAGACGTTCAGTGAGTTTATTTATTGTTGTAAATGTTTTTGGCCAACTTCTTACTTACGCAGCTTGCTGAATGTCATGGTATAATCTTTTTGTGTTGTTTGTACCACTGATAATGCAAAATACTTGTGCCCACAATAATGCATTCTTTGGAAAAAGATATTTTAAATTTATAACAATTTTTATGTGAAAAGTACAGTCATATTTCTCATGCTGATTTCTATCTTCTCAGGCTGTATGGAGATGAATCTGAACTGCATTTCTGGACCATTGCTGCCCACTATTTGCACAGCTTATCCCAGGAAAAACCTGCAAAACCAACAAATGCACCTATCCTTCAAGAACAGTTGGTTAATCCATTGGATATATGTTATGACATTCTATGTGAACATCATTACTTCCAGGTATTTCAAGGAGTTAAAAGTAAACCAAAAGCAAACCTAAACAAAATTTAATAAGAATGTGATCAGAACGACAAAACCTCAGCATTGTAGCATTCTTATTATCTTAGAGCTCTTCTTTGCACATATTTAACTTTATAATAAAACATACAACTCTGAATGAATCACTCCCTATTATTTAAAAATAGGAAGTTCTTGGAACTTCTGAAATACTTCCTTATTTTTTAAATCGCTTGGTTCTCTCTCTCCTGTTAATATTATCTTTTTATTAATATTATCTAATAATATTATCTTCTGTTAATATATTTTTTTCTTTTTCATGCAGAAATTCCAACTTGAAAGGGTAAATCTGCAGGAGGTGAAGAGATCAACATATGATCATACCAGGAAGTGTGCTGACCAACTTCTTCTCTTGGGCCAGGTTTGTTGGTAATATTAGAATTTTTTTTGTCCTTCTCTCTCTGTTTTATATACTCACCCTGCTCAGCTAAAGTTATGTTTGTTTTAACTCATGTTGTTTCATAGTTGTCTTCACCCAGTGCATAGTTTTTACTGTCTTAATGCATTACATTGCAGATGCAGTGTAACGACATGGTATATTGTAATGTTTGGTGGTACTTTCTTCAGACTGTACGATTTTTATGGGAACCCAATAAAAATCTTTCCTTGCACTTTGTGACTAGAAAAGAAAAATTGCATTTTGAGTTGCCCAGAAGTAACTAAATAACAATATCGTTGGGATAATTTAGTCTGCACTTAGTATGCTCATTTTATGTCATAATGGATGTGTCTGAGCTGCTCACTGAATGGATGAGCCTGATACGAATAGGCTGAACATAAACGACTTCTATGCCACTGTGCATTTGAGCACGTCAGCAAACATTATATGTAAAAGGTGGCAGAAATACTTAGTCTCTACTATCTGTAGATCATCCGTAAATGCCACTGTATTAAATCGTTGTGCTGGATTTTAATATGTATTTAATGTGGCTTTTCATTATTTCTGTAACTAAGCCATCAGTTTGATTGACCTCACCAAACTGACCTCCCTTAAAGTTAGGTACCTCATAATAATGAAGAGGTAGAGTGATTCATGTAATATATTAATTCCATTCAGAGACAGGTATCTGTAGCTGGTGTAACAAGCCTCCCTGGTTCAGCTGTTTATGGAGAGGCAGCTACTCTAGAGTAGTTCCAAAATACCAGGTATTAAATCAACCTTTGAGATCCTGGCCAGTTTCTATATCTTTACAATTACATTTTTTCTGCTTATTTTAAGGGCTTCTCTTCATTTTATAACTTTGTGAAAGATTCTGTAAACAAGGAAATAAATGTTCTGAATTAAACTTTTCTTTGGCCCATAGTAGAATTTTTAGGCTGCGATTAAGCATTATATTCATAATGAATGTTTAAATGCTGTCCTCACTGAGGATGCTTTACTGAAATAGAACTGTAATCATTACTACCCTGGTATATATATCTGTAGTCTGTTTTTGAATAACCTTCATTGTTATTTGTTCCGTGTCTTAAACGGGGTAAAAAGACTGTTTAAAAGTGAATATGTTATGGTCAAAGCTGGTGTTTTTTTCTCTTGCCAGACTGACAGAGCAGTACAACTACTGTTAGAAACAAGTTCAGAGAATGCCCATTACTACTGTGATTCACTCAAAGCTTGCTTGGTAACCACTGTCACCTCATCAGGTCCATCTCAAAGCACCATTAAATTGGTAGCAACCAACATGATAGCTAATGGAAAGCTCTCAGGTAAAATGTGTGTTGAATTTTGTGTTTGCTTGTATATTAGCAATTCTAATCATTATTAAAGCCAGTAATGCATCTGGGAGAGGAATACTTCCTGTTGTGTAATAGATCTTGCAAGTTGCATGTGTTGTAGTATGTTCTTTCTACAGCATTCAACACAAAAATGAGCGCTAACTTGGTTATGAAGCTCAACTTGAATCATAGAATGGCTCGGGTTGAAAGGAACCTCAAAGATCATCTAGTCCGAACCCCTAGCTTGTTTTGATTAATTTTCATTGGCAAATGTATTTCTGGAGTAATTATCTTTATCAACTGTTTGTTTGCATGGGAAGAGGCTGAGCGTGTAAAACTACATATTTTCCACTTGCCTAAGTAAAGAATTATTTAAATTCAGTGTCTTAGTACTGAAGCTGAAATACAGGTTTAGTTTTCCTTCCTGTTCAGAACTTGTTTCTCGCAACTACGGATTAATTTTGCTTGATGTAAGAGATGTACATAATATGGTGATTAACCAAAAAAAGATACTTTCCATTCTGTGGACAATTAACACTAAATGGCTAGAAATTACAGTATGGACAACATTAAAATAAAGGGTTATTTATGAAAACAGTATGATATATACAGATCATTATCTTTTTATGACGAGAAATCCAGTGAACTGCTTGTCATTTGTATTAAGGACAAAGGTAAATGAACGTTTTGCAAGGTACTTCTAAGCTCTGCAGCCCAAGAAAAAGATGTGGTAATCAATACCCATGTTATATAGATAGCCAGGTGGTAGAATTTAGTTTTTCAACATCTTCATATGCTAAGAAGTAGTATAGTAGAGATCCTTTTGCTGGGGATGAGTGATCTGCTCACAGTATATAGTAACTCTTTCTTCCCCTTATTATATCGTCTATTTTTTATTTTCCAGAGGGTGTACAGTTACTGTGTCTGATAGATAAGGCTGCTGATGCTTGTCGCTACTTGCAAACGTACGGCGAATGGAATCGTGCAGCATGGCTTGCAAAGGTATGTAATTGCTCAGCTTTCTGTGGTGTAGCATAAACGACCTAATTAGTATATGTAGGCATGAAGGATGCTGCGGGTGTTAAGTTCTCCAAAGTTCAATCAATCAATATATCAACTAATATCATTGTTTCTTTCCATATGTTAAGCTGTAACAAGCCAATCCATTTAGCTAATATTCACAGGTTCTTCAGCCTTTTGTGACAGGATTGGGGCCTAAAAATGGTTGGAATACACAGTTTTCTAACTTTTGGATTTATGAAGTTGCATATAGTCACAGCAGCACAGAGTTCATTGTGAACTGCAAAAACTTATTCCTGGAAATGGATAAATAATTAGGCAGTGATTTTGTGCTGAACTCCATGTAGCATGTGTGCTGATTTTAAAGTTAACACCAACCACATACATTTGCACCAACTTCTGTTTTACTATGGCAACCTTATTAAAGTAAAAGTACCTAGGCTTAACATTACTCTACATTACAATACTCTACATTAAATTATGTAATGGGCAGGAGTCACTATGGATTATCTTTCCGTGTGCCTAAGAAAAGTTTCTGTTGTTTCTCCTGCAGAAAGTATGGAAAAAAAACATTCTCAGATTTTCTAAATGAATGATTCCCATTCATAAGAAAAATAAAGAAGTTTTGTCTTTTAGTCTTCAGTAGATAAAGATTCTTAACTTCTTAATACTTGAGGTTTTAGTAAAATCTTGTGGTAAAAAATGATGTTAGTCATGTTTAAAAGTCAGAGGACCTGAGTTGACTTTTTATATCTATATAATTTTTCTGTATTATATTTGCTCAAGAGATTAGTATACTATTTAAAATAAAATCAGTAATTTAAGATGATTTTCCTTCTGCCCAGAGGACTGAAAAAAGTGAAACAAAGCTCTATTTAGTTAGCAGTTGAGGATTCAGAATTGTCTTTCCCATCTCTTAAAGGTTCGTTTGAATTCAGAGGAGTGTGCTGATGTGTTAAAGCGTTGGGTAGATCACCTTTGCTCTCCACAAGTCAACCAGAAGTCCAAAGCTATTCTTGTCCTCTTGTCACTTGGATGCTTTACAAAAGTTGCAGAGATGTTGCACAGGTAAAGCTGAAACAAGACAACCTGTATTTTGTCTTGTCTAAAACTGTTATTTGAGCATTTGTGACTCAAAAGTCACAGGGAAGAGAGAGAGTTTACAGTTTGATTTCTGACATTTGTTTCTATTTGAGTGTGTTTTTCTTTAATTAACTTTAACCTCAGCAGTGTGTCATTTCTGTGGACTTGAACTGAGCTTTCTGCTGCAATTTCAGGAAATGCACTGGCATTTTAATTTACTGCAGACTTTAAGATTGCTGGCACCTTTTGGCCAAGCAGTAACAATTTATAGTAGCTGTGATTATTTCTCAGTGAGTTGAGCCTTGATCTTTCAAAACCATTACATCAAATGTCAGTTTCTGGAGTGCAAGGAGGAAGGGGGTGTACAAGATGCTTGGTAAGAGGGCAGTGCCAGAGTAACGGGTGCGAGGGCAGCGCAAGTTCCCAGCATATGGGAACAGTGTGGGTTGTTCCTACGTACTGCCCAGGATCAGTGTAGCAGCATTCACTACTATGAGAAAAGCACTGAGAGGTGTCATGATGTAGTGATGCTTAAGGCCTATGAAGCACAAAAGTGCAAAGAGTAAGGTAGAGCAATACTGGAAACTGAGAATAGTGTGTGATGGGGGGAGTGTGAGTATGTGGCAAAGGGGCAGCTAAATGGTGGTACTGATTATCCCTGGTGACGTTCAGAAGCGCTGGTCAGCCCTCCAGATTTGCTACTCCAGAGCTTTGTGCAAAGTTTTTGAAAGCCTGTGTGCAAGTGTTTTGGTGCAGTGTCCAGGAATATTTTTCTGTTTTCCTGTCCTAACAAATTATTCTTTTCTTTTTCCTCCATTTTACAGTATGAGGTACTTTGATAGAGCGGCTTTATTTGTTGAAGCTTGTCTGAAGTACGGGGCATTCGAAGTTAATAATGATACAAATATCCTTTTTTTGAAATCCTGTTTATGCATCTGTGTACTTGCAGACAATTTTGTGTGAACTAATGTTAGATGAACTAATCTGCACAGGAATAGAACATCCTATTTTTGTTTTCCAGGATGTGTGCATGAAGGAATTGTAAGGAAATAAGTGAAAAGGAATCACTTGCATAAATCTGTAACACCTCTTCCTCCTGATGCTCTATGAGGCCAGTGGTGCTGGAAAACAAAAAGTAAAAAAAAAAAAAAATAAACATAGGAGAGAAAAGAACAGATGATAAAATGTTCTTTGCAGAAGTCAGACATTGTTACTTTAACCAAACTGATTTTACTATATAGTCTATCTTTTAAACACTAGCTCAGGAAAAAAAAAATTCCTTCATTGACAACATACTGTTTTGTTGACTTAAGTCTTTTATGAAGGAGTCAGTTCTGAAACAGAGAAAACACATAAAATTAAAGGTCAAGATTCAGGATGATCTGAAAATATAGTAAGTATTACAAAAAATATCTATGGTATTCTTCATTACAGTCTGCACTTCTAACCTGGTGTTCTGGAACTCTGAACAGGTCCTCTACCATTTTTATTTAGGTATATCCAATAAATAATAATGCTTATGTAGATAATCCCTGATTTGTGTTTTATGGAGTCATCACTGATGTCAATTTGTAAATTAAGAAAGCTAATAAGTCATGTAGATAACTCCAGACTCATCTAATTAGTGACCATGAGCTAACAGTTTAATTTCTTTCGCAATTTATGATGTGTTACGATAGTGCTTATGCTTATCTGAAATTTGTCTGTTTCAGTTTATAGCAATTCACACATTGTCTGATAAATGCTAATATACATACGATAGTAGAATTTAAAGCAACACTTTTGTCTGTATTTTTGCTGAGAAATATTGGATTAGCACAATTAGCACTTTCAACTTGGGAGAGCTAAGGGGTAAGTTTGAAAAAAAAAATAAGTAATTTTATTTTTTCATGTTTGTTTTCCTTAATACTTCATTTACATAAACTGATTCATGCTGTATATGCAGATTATGCCAGGAGCTTGAAGCTTCTGGGCTTTCAGCAAGGAGCCCTTATCTTTGCCTCAAAAGCTGGAGAAGCTGGTAAAGATTTACTGATGGAGCTCAAACAGCCTGAAGAGGAAGTGACACAAGAGTAACAATTTTACCTTCACTGTTAAGAGGAAACTTCCTATCAAACTGGGTTGTCAATCAGATTGATACTCCACTGTGTGAAAATGAATTTTCTCTGGAATCGCTGTAATAGTTCACGTGTGTGATTTGAGCAAGTGTTGTTAACTTTGTGTGGAGGCAAGATTAAGAACTGTTTTATGTTTATTTTTAAATTTTCTTCATTTTCAAGAGAGGGGAAAAGAAGGCTATGATGAAACTATACAAGAATATATTCAACTTTTTCAACTATAGTACAAATCAAAAAAAATATGCTGAAAGAGTTCTATACCTGTGTAAAAGTCTACTCCATTTACTTCTAAAAAATCAAATCTTTATAGTTCTTCACTACTGTTGTATTTATATGTATAAATAATTCAGTCTGTACTGTAAAAATATAAATATATTTAAAGAATAAATATAGATCACAAAACACACTGTTCTTTACTGGAAAGTCATGGATTCTCAAATCCATTTTTTCTCTTTAAAATTTCTGTTGTTTTAAATGAGTTCATTCTATTGTCATTTTCGTAACTGGTTGGAATGGAATCTTTTAACAAGTTTATTTACAAAAGGCTCCTCACATTCCAGAAATTCATGAAATGTCCTTTTCTCTTTTCCCCAATTAAGTCATTGTTATATTCTCTATTGTTCTTAAGTGTATGCTCCCTGCACGCTTTAGGGATTAAGTTCTGCCTTGTCTTGACTGGTTAATGGGATCAAAGAATAGGAAAATAATCCTACCTCAAAAGCAGTAAGATGGGCTCCTGCATTCAGGAGGCTGCTGATGCTCTCTCCGCAGTTACTGTTTTATTTGCTGTTTGAATGTGTCATGAATTAACAGGCAGAAAAAATATTGGATGAAGTCAGAATCGTTGGATTTTAAATACTTTTTATGGTAAACACATCTCATGGTCCAGATACTTAAGGATGCCACCGACAGCATCTTTCCTCATTTTTGTGCCAGTATTTCAGCAGAAAGAAAACATCTTCCCACAGTATTGTAATGTTTAAATGCTTTTTTTTCTTTGTTGTTGTTCTTTGTTAGATGTATCTTTTCTATTTATTGAGATTCCACAACTGAAGAGTGTATGCTAAAGTTAAATTGCACTTGCAAGTTGAAGATTGTGGCATGTGAAAATTAGTTTTGGCTAAAAAAGCTTTAGTCTTTAAATGAAGTTGTTGGAGCTACTGAAGTTTAGTGAAAAGAATCATATCCTGCAAAAGGTTTCCCCTTTAAATGCAATTCTAAGGTTTTTCTACTTATAGTAGTAGCGTATTTGATTCCCCTTATGTTCAAATATTTGTAAAATGCGTATTCTACACTCCTTCCTAGAGGTGCACCAGCTTCATTACATCTCTTTACTTCTGTAAACCTTTTAAATCAAATCTAAAATGGGATTTCTGATGAAATTTGAAAGGTTAGGAATTTCAAGAATGACAGTCTTTATACAAATGTGAGTTTCATTGCTCTAAACACAAAAGGAAATGTTTAAACCGTAATATATCTTACATGAGTCCTTCTGCGTCTTACATACATTATAAAGGATGTTCAGTGTCTTATTACCAACACCTATGTAGTTACTTAAGCTTAAGAAAATAAGTGTACAATGAAATTTGCCTTAAGTATTAACCTGGTGAGCAACAAAGTTAATCCAAATTAACTGTCATTATTATGGGCTAAATACTGGCTCACATTGAAAACTGCAACACTATTCAATTCTTAATCTTGTTTTCAGAAGCAGTACTGAGGGACAAGGTCATTGGAGAGTTAATGTAAGCACACTCAAACTTGCTCTTTGACAAATCACGTAGAATGGCTTGTCAGTGGAACTCTGGAAAAAAAATCTGCTTTAATATACTCTCAGAGTTATGAATCTGATCTAACATTTTTAAAAGAAAAACATTGCAAAGGCCTTTTGATACTGAATGTTTATATACTTTTAAGTGTAAAGGTTGCAGAATACGATGTGGTATTCCCTGTAGAAACCTTTACGATGACAATACAGCGTAGAAGTGGTTGAAAAGTTTATTTAGATAATAGTGTAGTCACACGGTAATAAAAAAATAAAAATAAAAAACCTTTGTAAATCTGTGTGTCTTTATTTAATACAAAAATGTCATCTGTTGCGCTTGGATGCTAATTGTGTAATTGTTATTTGCCTTCTGGACTGGAACAATGCTCAGGGCTAGTTTTAGTAGAGGAAGTGACCAACCTTTATATGTATTAGTCACACTTTCCGTAGTAGTACTTATGAAATGTTTGCTTTCAATAGCACTAAAACAAAACAAAATATTAGTATGGGCTAAATTAAAGCAGGATATCATTGGTGCTCTCAAATCTTGAAAAGCGTGGAAAAAAGTGATGAAAGCCAAGTAATTCTTTTCTGTTTTCGTGCTACCCCACAGACTGCCAGTGCAAGACTCCCTTTGCAAAATATGGAATGCATTTAGCAGTGCTGAGGTCCATACCAATGAGCTCTCCTTTCACTTTTGTAGTTCAAGCAACTTTCGTTTTAGCTCTTAGGATGCTTTTGTCACATTGGTTTAGAAGTTTGTTTTTTGTTTTTAAAGTGCAGATAAACATCTGATATATAATTGGGGTTGTACAAATAAAAAAAGTTTCCAATAACTATGATTTTAACTCCCTTAAATCCCTTCAAGAGTTTTCCTTGAACAACTGTGAATAGTTCAAGAAGCAGGTAAAATTTATAATCTGTATTTTCAGGGTTTTGCATTTTGAAGTTTCTGTCAACGTTGAAGTCTGTAATGCAGCCATAATGATGGAATCTGTGTTTGACCATTCTTAGCAATGGAGAAACAGTAGAAGAAATGAGTTTCAAGTTGAAATAGAGATTGTTTACTCCTCTCTCTTTGAACATGAGTCTTACATTAAATAAGCTTGATTTTAGATCATCTGAGCAGATTAATTGGTAGTTATTTTAAGTTACATTTTTGAAAGGACATGACCTCTGTCTATAAGAAAGAGGAGTTTTTTGAACTAAATCTTGGGTTGTCTAGATTGAGAACTTCTAGCTGGAAAAGATCTTGGAGCGTGAGTAATGGTTACCCCTTTCATTATATTACATGAATCATTTTAGACTTGCATGACCAGTGAAAAAGCATGCATGTGATTGATCCTACAGGTGTGGGAGATGCAGAAGTCTTCATCTCATGAAGCATTCTGAAATGTGCACGTCTGCTGTGTGAAGCTCATTCAGTCCTGCAGTGTCTTTTTCTTTCTAGATCTGTGTTCACATTCAGCTTGTGTGCTTACAGTCTGATTGAGATTTATGGTAAATACTGACATGGGACTCTTGTGGTAGTACTTAGTTTTAAAAATTGAAATTTTTTCAGTATTATACTGGATATACTAGATCTAGATGTAAATAAAAAGTCTGGAAAAATAGTATATCAGCTAAGTTTCAGTACAACCAAGCCCTAATTAAAGTTTTCCTTGGAGCATGGTGTGCCTCACAATACAGGCAGTGTATGTAAATGAATCACATTGATTAACAGTGTCTAAAATTGCCTAACTCGGATCAACTTCTAAGGTCCTTTTCAAAAAATTAGATTATGTATATCATATATATATATCTGCACATGTGCATATATAAATTTGATTCACTAGGAAGAATCTATGGAAAATGAAAAAAATATTGCACTGCATAATTTGTTTTCAATAAAATTTAAATCAGTCTGCCAATTTATAGACCTTGCAGCCAGATAGCGGCTTATATTGTATATCAAAGAAACCTAATGCAGAATGATGATGTGTTCAGTGTCTGAGTAAATATTCCTGAGAGGTTCTGTTTTGTAACTGTTGATACTAGAGACAGAAAGCAAGGACGACTGCAGATTCTTTAACAGGAAAAGTGTTTGGTTCGGGTGATCACTGCCTTCTCAAAATTGTATTCTAAAAGCTCAACTGAATATGTAATTGCTGGTGGGTGATAAAATAACACTTTGGCAAAGAGTATTGTTGTTGTTTTTTTTTAAATTACTTTCTCTGAAGAAGTCTGCACAATTTTGATATTAATGTAAGCCCAGTAAGATAATTCACTACAGAGTTACAGAGTTCAGGGAAAAAAATAAATAAAAAAAATTGTACCAATAGATCTGAACAGTGACATAAAATTCTCTGGTCATGTTGATCCTGTTGCAATATAGTATCTTTGAATTGTGACTTCCTGACACTTAAGTTGTTCAGTTTCTACTTAAGCACTGAAGATGAGTCACAGCCATGCTATTTTCTAACTACCTCAGCTGCTTTTGCTAGAAGGCAGCAATTTTAAGCAGAATTAAAACAGAAACAGCTGAGTTTGGAAAGTGTTGGCACACAGTGCAGTTTCCTGAACAAGGCATGTCGACTGCTTCATTGGTCTACTGTATGAGGACTGGTGAAAACCGGTACCTACAATTCCTGTAGCAAGTCAGGAAAATCAGAGAGGAGAAAAATAATTAAGCTTGCATTGGTTGTGCTTAGGTCTTATCCTGCAAAAAATTTCACATGGAGCTGCATTTGAAAGTGAGAGAATATCACAGCAGCAATTCACCGGGATGAGATGATGCTGTGGAAAGGAGAATCTCTTCCTCCTTGTTCAGCGTAGACAGGTGGTGACAGGTGGCAAAGCTCAGCGTAAACTTGTAAGAAGAGGAAAAACTAAGAAATTGGGAAGGAAGGAGAACTTAATTCTTGAATTTGTATTTCTTTGAAAGTCCTTTTTCTTAGTGTCTGGGGAAAAGAATGCTTTAAAAGGCTCCAGCAAAAATGAAGAAATGGGAGAATAGCAAAATAAAATCAGTGAATAGACCCTGCTCATGCATATGCTCAAGGTATAAAACTGCTTTAAAGTCAGAGGTTTAATACAGGATTAATCATAAGGAGATTCAGTGGAACTGTGTTCTTGCCTCTCCAGGGTTGTAGTACTAAAAAATCGACTTAAATAGCCAGTCAGCATGTGTTCATTTCCCCAAAAGAAACAGTGGTGGAAGAACAGGAAAAGTATGTTTATTCAGAGAAGAGACTCAACATATTCAACTAACATATTTAAAATGCCATTATAGAAGGTAAGTGGTGCCCCCCTTTGCCTACCAGAGGAAGGGAAATTGAAGTTTGATTGCAGAGCAGCAGATGCTATGGTTGACACCAGTGTTGTCTGTTAGATGTTCCAAACTTAGAAGGTGGTCAAGGCAAAAACATGCTTCAGAGTGACTTCATGGGCCATATTTAATGATTTTTCATTCCGAGGTTTGAATCCATAGGTTGAAAATGCTTTTTTTTCCATTTCATTGTTACCACTGCTGTATTTGGCAAATAATGACTTGCTGCAGTTCCCACTGACAAACTCCATCTCAGTGACAGCTTTCCAGAGGGTTATTCAGTGTGATAGTAGTACATATTGTTCAAACGAGATGCCGGCAAGTGCTTTAAAAAGGCAATGTTTGGTCATTGCTTTCCACCCTACAGTAGCAGGATCTAATGGAGTTACATTAGACTAGTCTGATTCCTGTGTCACTTGCTGTAACTTATAAAAAGCTGCAGGCAGCTCGGTTCAATTGAAAAAAAAAAAAAAAAAGTTATCTCATAGTTATGGCCCTGCTGAGTCAATCTCTCGTTGCTGTGAGGCCTGCTTTTTGAATCCGATCGTAGACACATGTTTAATGGTGTATTTCGTTGATCCTTTGAAAATGTTTTCCAGCATTGTTTCTTAATCAAATTTTACAGTAGGCTGTAATAAGCAGTCACAGGTCTTTACCCAAAAAATGTGCAGGATGTCTGTCTTTATGCTTACTTGATATTATAAAACAGGTTTATATTATTATCATAGGTAATAATTGCTGTCAAGTACCTGTGTTTTTACCTTCTCTAAGTTTCTACATCTTCCACTTTTTAGACACATTTTATTGTTTTTGGTTTATGTCTCTAATAATTAAGAAATTAATCTGATGTTTTATGTTAAACTACTTGCAGGACTAGTATCTACTCTTTACATCCAAGCTAAGCCAGAAAGTTTTGTTAAGGATTTCCATACAGTGTATTTTCTGCAGGCTTTATATCCCTTGTCTGGATTTTCCGTGTAATTCCTTTCTGTGTCATCAGCATTGCCTTGCTTTATGGAAAACTAGCTGGATTGCTAATATAGGTATCATCCTCTAAGACCACGGCTTCAATCCCCTCACTGTGCTCAGATAGTCCTTAGTCACCTGTCAAAAAGTTGGTCTTATGGTCTAGTTTCAGTTCTCAACAGAGCTCCAACTCATCAACTCATTTGATTTGATTTTGGTGTTTTCTGATTTTTTTTTTTTTTTTTTTTCCCTCTCCAGAGAGACGGGGTTTTTCTAATTAACGAGGTCAGTGACACTTCTCTTGCTGCCTGTCTGTCACTCTGCTCTCTGGTTTGGGGCCGAAGGCAGATGGTGCTGAGCCACAGGCTGTGCTGCCAGCACGCAGCTTTTGTCCGGCGGGGGCTGGCCTGTGTGGCTCGGCACAGCCTGGTTGGAAAGGTTTCAACCCAAAGCCAGAACCACGTGCTGAGGAATGGTTTCTCTGTGTATCCACACCTACACCGAGCCAGGAACACCCTGCCATTACTCTGCAGTTTCCACTGAACTGGCTGAGATAAGTCAGGTCTCTTGAATGTAGATAGCATAAACTAGTCTTTTCCCTTGACTGATGGGAGAATTGCCCCAAACTATTGCCTTTTCCATTCTGCTCTTAATTCTACAAATAACCTGACATATCTTGGATGACTTTGTCTATATCTAATGTCCTGCTTTAATAAAGGAATTTGTGGTGCCCATCCTCTCAGCTAGGAGCTGTGAGCACAGGGCTAAGCGAGACCCTGGTGACCTGGATGAGTTTTTGGGTGCTCTCTTGCATGTGTGCTCCTCTCTGCATCCTCCTGCTTGCTTTGTGCTGCTGCTTGTGTCATGAGAGAAGCTGAGCTGGCTGGATAACAATGTTTTCTGTTCGTTTGTTTGCTCAAAGTGTTTTCTGTTTTGTTTGGCTTTTAAAGTAATGTTTTGCCGTGTCAGTCCCCTGATCTGGTTAACCATTCACTTACAAGGGGCCAAGGCACAGAGATGGCAATACAGACCTGAGGGTTTGGAGTTAGGGTAGCCTGGCTTTGGGTTGCATTGAAATTGAAAGCTCTGGGGAGAGAAAAATACATGAAGGGTTTATTTTTTATTTTGAATTACAAAATTTGACTTAGAACATCTGTATTTGGAGACACCAACAAAATCCTTTCCATTGCAGGTACATACATCAGATGGTCAGGATGTGTCCCATCAGTAGTTAGAAATCAGTAGAAGGTAAGAAGTTGAAAGCATCTGAGTCTTTTTTGCCTTACTGCATTCTTATTTCAGTAATTTCTTGCATCTGCAATTTTAACTGGTATCTACAGTAACTGAAGTATTGTATCTGGACTTCCAATTGCTTGCACAATGTTAATCCCTATTGCACACAGGATTAATTTCATTCTGAGTTCTTTTATTTTTTTTTATTCCTGACACTCCAAAAGTGAAGTTTTTGTTCCACAGTCTCTAGGGACTGTTTTGCAAAATACCAGCCTTGTTTTATATTTTTGTTGTTGTTGTTTTCCCACGTTACACAACAGAATAGGAGCTGCATCAAAATACTCTACAAAACAGCTCATTTGTCCTATGTTTGGTAAGAGAAAGCAGACATAACATTTTTTACAAACTGGAACAAAATGGAGTATTTTATTTCTCCCTTCCCTTCAGAAAAAATATTTCTTAAATACTTATCAAGCCAGAGAGACTTTTCTTTATGACTGTTTCTTCCAGCTCTATTCTGTGGTTTACCTCAGCATCTGCTTTCTTTTTCCACTCTCCAAAGTTATGCCTGTTTTTGATTAAAAACAAGCTGAAAGTCAGATTAATGCATTGCAAGAAAAAGCAGCCTTGCTAATATCAAAAGAGACCAGGAAGGTAATTTGTCAGTGATCGTCCAGTCCTGGATGTGGTGTTTTCTGGTAGCAGCCTTTTCTCCCAGTAGGACTAGGCTAATATATAGGTTTTGTATTATTATTTTACGCCACAACCATCTCATCAAAAAGCCAAGACACATTCTTTGAACCCAACTGAAATAATTTGTTTATCCTTTCTGACTGCTTTGCAGGCAAATTCCCCACCACAAAATGACTTGCAAATGTATTCTTCTCTTTCCCACTCCACCACATTATCATTTTTTTTATGAACTTTTAAAAATGTTTGTATTTCTCTGAAGTCCCAGTGCTTTGTGATAAACTCTTGCGTGTCTTCAGCTTTCAAACCCAGGAGGCAGTGTGAATAGACAAAATAGATACATTTATGCACTTTTAAGTTTTATATTGTCTTGCTGGACGTCTCATCGCAGACCCTTCCAATATAGGTTGGTATCTGGATAGGATCCCTTGATAGGATCCCTTTCTCCTTTCACCTTGTTTTCCCTAATCCTCATACTCCTCCCCAGCCCTCGGGCCATAAGCAAGTCACCACTGAAAGCCACAAAACGTGGTATTTCATTAAAATCCTCCCAGGAGAGTTTCCAAAATCCTCCCAGTTTCCAGCTCATGCAGGAGAGGGCAGCAGAGCTCAGGGAATGGAGCAGCTGGGGTGGGGACAGTCACCTGCCCGGTGAAATGATGGTGACCCAAGGGTTGTTTTGTACCTTCCCACTAGGAAGCATTCACAAGCGTTCAGTCCTTAAGCGGGGCAGCTCCAAGGAAATAGCCGAGCAGGAGCAATCAGGTTTTGGTGCAATGTATAACCGGCTGCTTGGACAGGGAAGAATATCGAGGGTGTCCAGTTTTGTTATAAGGCACCAAGGTGTGAGAGCTGGACTTGTTTCTAAGCATGAGGCCACCCCTCCCTTGAAATTGGCTTTGGTCTGATGTGTAAGAAATGCTTGAAAATGCATTACAAGTACGATTTTAAACATTACCTTGCATCTAATGCAGACGGGGTAGGGCTTGTTTTAAAATTTGTTGTCGTAGTCAAGTCTAGTTCAGTCTATTTCTGTGTCAAAGGACTGTCTCTTAATTATTCATTATTTACAATAAAGGGGAGATTTTGCTTTCTAGAAAATACCGAGAGCAGATCTGATGCACACAAATTACAGCAAGTGTATCCAGTGCTCAGGTGATGAAAGTAATCTCTTTTTGCATTTATCTGGAGGATCAGAGGATGCTTATGCCAGTAACCCACGGTAAATTGTTGGCAGCGCTCCTGCGAGGCAGCTCAGATCACAGTAGCTTATTTTATGTGTGTAGGAAGAAGAAGAAAAGAGCATAGAAAATTTACAACAGGAAAAGTTCTCTCTGACAGTTTTAAAATTTATATACCTCAACAAGAGCAGTTTTAATTCAGTAGGAAACCATCCCTGAATTGTCAGCTGGCGAGTTAACACATACAGATTGCTTCTTTTGGTAGAAGCACCTAATGTTTATTGCTAGTGATGAGAGGCCGTAGTGGTTCTGACTCGTCAGACCCAGCTCAACAAAAGACACGGTTTTCTTTGCAAAGAAGTCCCAACGGAGCTTTCAGTGGATGGTTTTTATGGGGAGGCTTGTTCTTAATGCAAAGCATCTCATTTGCTAATTCTTCAGCTAACATAGAAAAAAGTGATGGGAAAGCCAGGGCAGTGAGGAGCCTGATGTTGAGAGTACTCTTGCCTTTACCTTGCCAGCATCTCCAAGGAGCTTGGGTCATCCTCCAGCTTCAGCGATCTTTCATTTCCTTGTCCTTTTCACATTGCAGGATCATGAGTTTGTACCTTGCATGTCGCTCACACAGCTTGTCAGAAAAAAGCATAACTCACCAGAGGAAAAAACAGAAGAAACACTCTGTGGAATGTCTTTACACAAGAAGGGTTTGTGAAAAACATGAAGATAAGTATTAGCTAATGCTTTCTTTGAATACAGATGATTTATCTTATTGAAGCAATTCTGCTTTAAGGCACAGAGCTGCTAATGCTCACACCCTGAATTCAGGGATTGAAGAAACAATTAAATAAAAGCAGCCCATGGTCCTTATTGTATTGGCCCCATCCCAACAATTAATTCACCCTGGGATCCTGCTTGGTGTCTGCCTGAGGACCACAGGATGGCAGTGTGCGAGAGCATCACTTGGGCGACAGCTGCCCTCCGCTTCTATTGCTGGAGCTTTGTGTGGTGTGGAGAGGAGAGGAGAGGGGAGAGGGGAGAGGAGAGGAGAGGAGAGGTACCCCCTTGCCCCTCGGCTTGGAAGGCTGTTTTGCCTCAGCTCTTTGCAGCAGTGCTCATTTTTCACTTGTTTGCCCACAACTTTGAAGAGGCACGAGATGCTCTGGGCAGTAAGCGGTGCTGATTCTTGTCTGAAGCCAGCTCAGACTGGTGGCAGTTGCACCCCAGCAGAAGAATAAATTGCTTGTACAAATAAAGATGATGTAAACACGGGTGATGTCAGGAGAGCTCCAGCCCAAAAAATCTCCTGGGTTCCCTGATACAGTCTTTTCTTAGCTCTCCTCTTACAAGGGCTAAGAAATGACTTTCCTTCTCCTAGCCTTAGCTGTGATCCCAGCAGCCATGCTGGGGCACAGGGCTGGGCTACGTCAGCTCCCCTGATTTGTGCTTATGGGCCTGCATATTTTGGGGGTTTTGTCATTCACCTTTCTGTGAATCGGGAATATCTGCTCTGAAAGAGTCCATTTCATTTTCTTTTTAAAACGTGTATTTCTGGCTACTCCTTGCTCTGTAGGTGAGAACATCCAGAGAGGCCTTTCAGCGGGTTTACTCACAGCTAAGGCCAAATCTCACAATTCACCATCAGCTGCTGGGACGGTCTGATAGTTCATGAAGGCAAGGCTAATTAAAAACCGCATTACTGAGATGTCCACAAAACTAATTAAACCAAGCTTGAATGCCGTATCTGATGTTTAATGCGTGGACACCTGAGCACTGCGCATAAAACCTGCAGACCCCGAACGGGACTGTGGAGCGTCACAAAGGACAGACCGGCTGCTGAAGCTCTGGGAGAGCCGTGGTGAGCAGGACAGCTCACAGGTAGGAATTGGGGCAGGTCTGCAGCACCAGCAGGAGTAAGAGAAGAGAGTTAGGGAATGGTTTTGCTTTCTTTATACTCCCCTGTGCTGATTTTGCTCGCTCAGCCTCTGCATTGCTGAGCAGAGGAAGCTGAGCTGATTTTCTCTCAGAGCATCTTCTGTCTGGTTCTCCACCCCAGGTCAGGATGGATGTTGAGGGCAATGCTGGTACTTGGGCATCTTGTCTCCTTAGGTGGGTTTTTGAAAGGGCCTGTGCATGTAGGGCACATGCCATTTTTTCTTACAATATGCAATGCGACAGTAGGATGTTTTGCATTATGTTCATACGAACCAGCACCAAATCCAGGACCCACCCATCTAACTTGGCATAATGTTCAGAATAGTAATGACAATATGGAAAAAGAAAAATCAAAAAAAAAAAAAAGACATCTGCACATCTGCTACTATTTTATATATCTGTGTATTTTTGGCCTTATAAGAGTAAGAATATTTTCATGGCAGCCAAATGTAACTTTTGGAGGGATACATCTTTGCATATTAAGTATATATCTGTCTTTCAACATGTGTCACTGACTTGATTAGCAAAAAAAAAAAAAAAAAGAAAAAGAAACAAGCCCAAGTTGTTTTATTTCAAAATTTCTGCAATTACATTTTTTGTAGAGATATTTGACCAGCTATGCGACCATTCAAAAAATAATAAATAAAATAAAAGTACATTGAAAAAACAGTTCATGTTGAGTATAGCCCTCTGTCATATAGAATTTTCAGTAAGAGTTATGTCAAAACTATCTTTATCTGAACTTCTTTGACAGTAAATAATCCATAGGAAAGTGTGTTTTCCCGGGACTGCTGTTTACAGCAATGGGTTCTCCTCTTCAGGGGCTTGTGGCAGTATTGCCACTTTGGAGAACTTTGTACGTGTATTCATTTGCCAGTCTAAAGCTTTTTAATCAGTACATTGAGAGTAAGCAAGTGATTTAGACGTGAGCTGGACTCTGTGGTTCTTATGGGTCCCTTCCAACTCAGAATATTCTGTGATTTCAGATATTGGCCAACTCAGTTTATATTAAAAAACACATGCCACTTCACCACTAACACAAAACAAAACCAATATTTATGAGGCAGGGATATGGCAGGGACTGAACATTGCATTGCTCCAAGAGCTGCTATCATCCTTGGTTAGGTGCCAAAATAAGCATGGCTGGAGCTAAGGACAGTGACAGTGTTAATGTTGTGCAGCTCAGAAACTATTGTAGCTTGAAAGAACAGAGGAATCCCAGTAGCAGGAGACCTTCCTTTTATTCTTCCTTTTGTTTTATTATTTATTTTTTTAATATAGTACTTTATGGACCATGAGTTAGACATTATATAATTTCAGTTTTAATCACTTGTATTGCTGACTGTTGACTCATCTGTTTTTCAGGATCCCATTTGTTGCTACTCATGTTTGTTGGTTGTTTTTTTTTTTTTTTTCCCGCCTGACATACAGTGGTGCTGGTTTCTTATTTATAAGAAACTTGTAAGGCTTTCTGCTGGCATATCTTCCCCATTCTTTTCCTGTTGTAGAGTCTTTTAAATCATAACATGTTTTCACAGAGGAATGACTCACACTGAGAGGCTCGGTTCCCTCCAGAACTTTTCCTTCTCCTCAGGGCTCTGTAGGGTTTCATCCCAGACTGCTCTGTCCTTAAGTTCCGTGCTTCTTACATACGTAACTTTTGAAGATGGTTTTCTTCTCAGTGACTCTGTGGCAGAGGGTTTTGTAGCACTAATTATCTCAGAATGAATACTTTGTTGGGATTAAAGGCCTTTTGGTTTTGTGATTTTTTTTTTTTTTTTAATATTCTATGTGCGAATCATGGGCTGCTTTTTAACTTTGTATTCCAAATTTTCATTATGAAAAATTTTGTTGTTTTCTCTGAGTAAGATTGTTACAGGTCCTCTGTGAGATTCTAGTTTAGGTTTCAGTTATAAAATTGAGTGAAGAGCTAATTGCTTGGGCTCAATCCCATACTATTGTTCCATCCTCTGACTCAATAACTAAAATCTTTAAGCTGAGATAGCTGATGGGAACATTGAGGTGAATAACCTACAAGAGAGCTTTTCACGTTCACTGTGATGCATTTCCAGGATGTAACTGAGTGTAGCCTTACTGCAGCCAATTGTACACCAGCTGAGGATCTGCCCAAAGATTTCTTATGCACCACTCCCTCACTAAATTCATTCATGCTAAGTTATTCAAAAAGAATGACGTGAAGGGGATTGTGGAAAAGAAAAAAAAAAAAAAAAAGGAAAAAAAAAAAAAGGAAAAAACAAACAGCAAAGCAAATTCATATTTGCTTTGAATGTTTATAGAAAAGGGTTGGATTCTTTCCTGCAACTTTGGCAGGTTCTGATTCAGCTCTGGCAGTAATTATTCAGAGCGGAGATGGATTTTGTATGAGAGAGAGAGAGAAAATACACATAATTCACAGGGAGTCTTGACAGGCTATGCAATTAAACTGATCTCTGACATCTCTGGACAGTGGGAAAGGATCAAAATGAAGTTCATATTTGATATGTAAAAATTCTTAAGGTCGTGGTCTTCCAAGGTGGGATGTGATTCTGCATCTGCCTCACAGTTGCTGGTTAAGCAGGAGGTCATCTTTTAGAAAGATGCCCAATCCAGATTTGGAGCCTTAAGTAAAATTACAACTTCTGCTAAAAAAAAAAAAAAAAAAAAAAAAGCATAAACTGTATTTCCAGAATGAATCAAATGAAGCCTATCTGAGGGCATTTCTGTGTGTCGGAGACGGAGAAGAGCTGCTGGTGGGTGGCCAGGCCCCGGCCCCCACGCAGGGCCAAGCAGCTGGGAGCTGGAGGTGCGCTGTTGGAGTCACCCCACTCCTGAGGCTGAGCTGACTTGCTTCCTACCCACAGGTCGTGTGGGCACGGTGGGGTGCAGACATGTCCCAGGGTTTCATTGCTCTCTTCCCCTGGCTGCACACTTTAATCGTTGTCCACTACAATTCTCTTCAAAGTACGGGGGCTCTTTTCGAAGACAACGCGTGTAGTGAAATTCAGCGTTTCTGCTGCCTTTGTGTTACCGAGTTATTCTGTTCCTTTTGAAGACCCCTGCTGAAGTGCTGCATTTGAGTTTTGCCAAAAGGGTTGCTGATCTGCTTCCCGCTTAGGCGTGCTTTCAGGAAAGCATCATTTTACCAATGTCTGTCTGAAAGCTGAACTGAGATTTTCATTGTGATCGTATTTCAGTTTCTGAAAATCATTTCTGAGCTTCCCAGCAGCGGTGATTCTTTCAGCAAAGACTTTCATCAAGCAGCCTTTTGTAATATCAGGCACATTATCTACCCAAAGCAGAAATAAATTCAAAACATTTCCCATGCTGCTAGTTGATAGAAAGTGATCGCTCTCATGTGTCCTTAGTCACACATTCTGGTGGCATTTCTAGACATAAATAATAGTTTGATTTGTTATTTTTCTAATAGGTGTCAGTGATTAGAATGGAAGCTAAATTCACACGTGCTGTGTTGCTCTCCATTTCTGCATGCAAGGCTCAGAAGCAAGCATCCTTCACTGCTCCCCGTCTATTCACATGTTCAGTACAGAATAAAACAAACTTTCCAGTGATAGTTGTGACTGATATCTATAAGGAATGTGTTTCCCTGTAGATATTGTTTACAGAATGCTTAACAGAGAGCATGAAGTTTTTGGCATGGTGCAGCAAGGACTCGCTTTGTCCTATGCTATCAAGTGAAATCCAGAACATGAATTCAAACTGAAATGGAAACATTATGGAATCATTACTGTTTGTTGATGGATCTGTTTTTGTTTGCTTTCTTGCTTGTTTATTCTTCTGTTTTGTTTGGTTTGGTTGGCATTTGTTTTTTTTTCTTTGTTTCTTTGTTTGAATGCAGAAGCTGTCACCTCTCCTTACTGGTAAATCCTAAAACCTAAGTGCTGTTTAAAACATGCCAGTGTGAAGAAATTAAACTTCCATAACAAACTAGTAAGGTAAGAAAGTATATATACCTCCATATATACCTCCTGATATGCTGGTGGGAGAGAAGTATTCTTGCTATCAAAACACCCAGAGCTGCTGAGACTAGTTTTCCAGAGCTGGCCAGATCCGAGAAGACTTTCAAACATACATAAAGATTGACTTCCTGAAAAACAGGACAATTTCACTAAAAATAAACAATAGAAATCATCTTAGGGCAAGGCAAATTAAGTAGCTGGATGAACAGAAAGAGCACAGAAAGTTCTTCTTGCTTACAGAAAGTCCTGACTCTTCCAGTGCTGCCTGGCTCCATTTTAGTTTTTCTTTTTCTGAAAAGGTAATAAATAGGAATCTCAAATAAAAACAAAAAAAGGGGGGGGGCGGGGGCGGGGGGGGGGGAGATCCCTGCTGCTATTTTTTACCTTATAAATCCTTTCAGATGTACAGGAGCAGTATCATACAATCAAGAGGCATAAACAGAGGGATTAGTCCTTATTGAGGTATTTGGTAATCTCATTTCTGGATGTCTAAAGTCTATGAAACTGTATTGCATGGCAGCAGGAAAGAAATTATAAGAACTGCTGCTTACAAAGCCTTCACTCCAGAATTTTACCTTGTCACAAGGAAACAGAAATAACCTCTTCTGTCAGGGATGTTCATAATACACTGAATTTCTCATTTATTGTAGCAGCTGCTGTACTGAGGAACAGTATGTGCTATCCACAGATGTTTGATCTACAGTGTTATGTTTTATATTTCTTCTGCTAATTTTCTTCATCTTCAGACTGCTTATGGTCCACAGCAGACTATGAGCTTTGTAGAGAGCCTTCTGATCTGTTTGACCAGAAAGTGACTCTTCCATCTCAATTTGCTAAAGCCCTACATATTTCTTTACCATCTTCTGAATACAAGTTATTACTTTTTACATTATGTACTGAAAAGTATTCATAACTTCGGATCAGTTCACTAGCCTGCATTTCTGTTGACAGATGTTTGTTTGACCCTGTGGTCCAGATAAAGAAATCATCTTTACTGTAACCAGACTTCATCCGGAGCAAGCAGGTCAGGAGGTGAAAGCTGAATAAAATTTCATTTTCACTAGAAAATGCAAATTGTTTGGACTGAAATTTTCATAACAATGCATCTGATTCCAAAAGCAGATCTTATGACTGAGATTATCATGTTTAGGGTGGGACTCAGTCAAACGAGGACACCAGAGGCAAGTCAGCAGCCCGGTGGTGCCATGTACCTATGAACACCTGACGACTGATCTGGCCACCAAGCTCCTAAATCTCCTGAAGTTGTTGTTTTCCCATTGCATTTTTTGGGCAAAAATCCACAGATAACCTTTTGGTTTTCTAAACTTAGCGATTGTTGAGCATAAGTTCCTCTTTCCTTGGCATTCCTAATTTAAAATCCCCTTGTTGACCTCTCTCTCTCGCCACATTTTCTCCAACAGCCTCTCTGCAGCCAGAATGGAGACTCGGGCTTAAACGCTATTATACCTTTGCTGACTCAGTATATCAGAAAAGACCTAGGCAACATCTGCTTGTGATCCTGTAACCAGATCAACAGACTTTGAGCCAGCACTGGGACATGAAATTAAGGTAGGGAGTACAAGGCCTTAGCCAATACTATTCTCATCATCTCCAGAAGTTTCCTCTGAAGTGGTTTATCCACACTCCAAATTGGATCAAGCCAAAAAGGGAGTGATAGCTTTAAGGCATACACAGTGTATATTTAATAAAAGGAAGCTTTCAAGAGAGGAATGTATGAGCTAATGCAGTCCAAGAGCAAGAGTAACTCATGCTTCAACAAGCAATATGCATTTTAGTGTCTGTAGCTGATAACTTGCCCCTACTTGTCAATGCTAATTATCTCCTGCTAAATGAAAGTTAGGCTCTTAGCGGTCAAGAGATTCAATGCTTAAATGAAAAACTCCTTAGTTGCCAGCTAATAAGTTTCTACATGTGAGGGACATGTAAATATGTCTATTTAGTACAAGGTCAGTTGGTGCGCAAGCTCCAGCTGGATAGTATATGTGTGACAAAGAAGAACAAATCATAAAACAAGACACGTTTCAAATAACAGAGCCAATACAACATGGCATGTGATAATATCTTTGTCATTGGGCATTCTGAAGTAAAAATTGCCAAGGCAGATTTTGTAATCTATGCCAGAGATGGCTTTTTTAAAGAAGCAAAGACACACACACAATAGGAACAGCACAGCTGGATTGTCCAAGGCCAGAAGATTAAGTGGCTGGCTTCTCATGGTCTCTTACACTACCATTTTCTGTCTGCATTAAATATTTTCACTCTCTGTATAAAATATGTTCTCTAGTGCAGCTTAAAAGGCATTGCCTTCTGAGTCTCAACTGGCATCGAGACATTTCATTGTGTCCAGCCATAAACTCCTCCACACAGATTATACATCTCAACTACTAAAAGCTTTTGTAAAAATAAATAAATAAATAAATAACAAAGGCATGCTCCTGAGATAGAGGAAGGAAAGATGAAAAAACATTTTTGGCTTTTATAAAAGATGTATTTGGAATTAAAGCATCCCATTACAATGGTTATTTGGAAGCTGTGACGAGGATTCGTGAGGTCTTGTCTTGGAAACCTCTTTGGATGGAGACCACACAGCCTCTTGGGGAAACCTGCTCCACTGACCTTATGAAGAACATCTTTTCTATTGGCATGTTAAGCCACTTGACTTTGGATATTTGAAATCATGAAACAGATGCAATCACCAATATTGACTGATACTTTGGTACTCTTCCATTTTTGTGAGGAGACATGACTCTCCACCATTTATCTTTGGAGGCAGTGCTTTGTCACTAGACCATGCTATTTTGGGAGAGGATTTATCCAACCTATTTTGATGGAGCTATTGCAACTAAGAACATATCTTTCTGTGAAGTAAAGTGAGTAGGGTTGTCTGTTGGTTGGCCCCTTCTTGAAGAAAGCAGACAGGAACTGTTGCTGGTGTTTTGCTTTTCGGTATTTCATGTGGGGCATGAAAGCAGGTGTGCTCTGCTGCTGCCTGATAAATGGAGTCCATCAAGTAGGGTAGGAAAAAAGAGTAGCTGTTTTGTAGTGCCAGATGGAGCTCTTGCAGTCTAAACCCTGTCTAGACTCAAGGAGCTTTCCTAATGACTTTGGTTGCCTTCACCATTGCAGAACAACTGATCAGGGTTTCAGAGGCTTTAAGCCTGTACTTCATATGAGCTACCAGCTGTGACGTTTGGCTAGGTCATGGACCTCACTGTCTGGTCTGTACTAGGGACAGCACAGGAGTGTTTTGCCATTTGTTTCACTTCCCATGCTGCAGTAGTATGGCAAAAGACAGAAAAGTTGTTCAAACTAAGTTTTAACTTCAAACACTGAAAATAGCTGAAGAGCAGCAAAAGCATGCTCTGGAGTAGCAGTCTATAGAGCCTTAAGTGTTTGGCATGCAGGTATTTGATGTTTCAGTAGGACTCCTCACACACTCAAATTTAAGCATCTGTTTAACTGCTTGGCTGACCAAAGCCAAGAACTCTGAATGTTGTATAATCACATCTCATGTTAGTACCTGTACAAGTATGTATTTATTATTGATGCTGGATGTCTGGAAGTAATTTGATCTCTGTTGATAAGTCCCTGGGGTTTGTTTTCTCTCCTTCTCTCTCTCATTTTCTTCTTTTAGAATTTAGCTTAATAGATCATATACAAATATCAGTATCTATTTGTTGGTGGGAATATAGGAGGTAGACATTTTGAGCTTATTTGCTTGTTGATGCTGACCAAGAAGTGGCCTTAGGAATGGCATGTATGTATCCAAAACACCACGGACTTCTTTGTACCTACCAGTCATTAGGCTATGGCTATTGATTAACAAATTCTTTGAGGAGGATGTATTTTTATCGTAAAGAATCACAATGTAGTCGTATATTTTGGTACTCTTTTCCATGCATAGTAAAGATTTGTATTATTGTTTACATGTTAAAACTAAAATAATTGCCTCGTTCTCTGACACAAAGAAAACTGTTGAAAGATCTTAATATATGCCAAGGTAACGGATGTGTTTACGACTGACTTTAATCTGTAAAGATTGACCAGATAGGAAATTAAGGCTAATGTTTTAAAAACAGGGAAAAAAACAAAGGGGGTTGGGGCGGACTTTTTTTTTCAGAGAAAATGCAACTGTAAATGCCCAGCACCTTGTCTCCTCCTTCGCTATCACCACTTCTGCTATAGCTTGGACAATGCCATTCAGAATTTATGCTTGCCTTTTCCATGATGGAATCATGACTACTGCATCAGCCAAGAGGTAGGTGAACTGGTCTTTCTTGCCTCCATGGCTCCCAGTTCACCCAAGATTGTGTTGTTCACTCCAGGCTCTTGTCTATTCTGTGCTGAGATATCATCCACTTCTGTTGTTGAAGATGAATGGTTGCACAAACCTTATAGAGCTAAAGGGAAAGGAGGAGACAGTTAGACTTTTGATCACAAGACTTTGGCAATACTTTTTGGTCTCCATCACTGTTGTTTCTGTCAGATGGAGTCAACTCTCTTAGAACTCTTCCAAAAGATGTAACCACTGTGCTTTGACCAGTTAGTTAGGCACCTTTGATAACAGGGGTTTAGATATTTTACAAAGATTTCCGTGCTATGCAATTCAAAGGACCTCATTTCTGCAAATATATCTCCTACGTGGTACACTTGGTATCAGTAGTAGTCCCATTGAAAAATGAGTATACAATATATATTTGTACTTGCTAATAATGTATTAGCATTAGTTTTAGTTTTAGCATTAGCATTAGTTGCTGCTTGGTTTCCTAAAAAATGTTTAAGAAATTGCTTCTCTATAAAGCAATGTTAGAGCAATTCATTCCTTCAAAAATATTTGAATTTCCATATAAAGCACTTTGTTTTTTCAGAGTGCTGCTTAACAATTGTAATGGCATTGTTGTGTCCACGCATGAGTGCAAAAACAGATGCCAGCAGCATTTCTGTATGTATGCATGTGATTAATGTACTTGGGATCAGATAGTGTGGCTCTTAACTGGACTGAACCTAACTTTAATTTATTTCAAGCAGAATTCTCAGAGAAAAGAGGAGCCTGGCATGAGGAACAGGGAGAGGGCACAGAACAAGGTCCTTTACCTTCATCTTTCTTACAGATGCCTCCAGAGATTCATTTTATTTTGACTATGATGGTGAAAACAAATTCACTGTTTATGCAGGTTGAGATCTTATCAGACAAACTTTAGTACAAAGTGCAGTTAAAATTCAACCTATAAACCCCTGGAAATAAAGGCTTATAAGGACATTGCTGACAGAATGTTTAGTATTGCAACAGAGTGGATGCCAGCATGGTTGGCTAAAATAATCTTGTTTTTTAAGGTAAAAATTTGGATCTGTTTTTTACAAGTGATGTCTTGAAAATAGAGGGAAAGCATTACTTAGGATGACTCATAAAAGTGCTTTAAAAATGCTGTTAAGATTTAAGGCATAATGTAGATCCTATAAATCTACGCTGCATTCTTTCACTGGGAATGACTGACTTTTATGAAAACTAGGGATTATAAATCAAGAACCTAAATAAGGTGGTGCTTTTTTTTTTTTTTTGACATGTAAATATAGATTATACATTAGTTGAGCCCTGCCTTGATGCCTTGTGGTTCCACAGGGGCACACAAAGTAAGCATTAGTCTCCTGAGCACCAGTTTTACTTTATAAAAGCTGGTAAGCAAAAATATAGTATAGCATTGCTCTTGGGAGAAACATTTTTAGTGGTTCAGGAGGGGAAATGTTTCACTGTGTTGCTCAGTCCTCAGTTTTTTTCCTGCCTGTTCATTCATCTGCTGTGCAGATCTGTGAGTGTGTGCATTTTGAAGGAAATGCTTTTATTTCTGAAAGCACCGAGACTTTCTGAACACAAATTGTAACAAGGAGGACAAACTCCCCCCACAACTGCAAGCAAGCACACGTACACACAGGCATGCACCCTTTTCAGTGCTCAGAGGCAGAGCTTGCTATTTCTGCAGCTGTTTTCAGAAGCAGTTTCCATGCCAAACTACTCTTCAAATCCACTCAGCGTCCTTAGGAAATGCCAACAGCTTTCCATCGCGCTATCACAAATATATTTGACCATTTGCATCTTTGGCCTACACCTAATTTGTTTTTGTGTTGTGTCCCTGTCTGCACTCCATAATTTTGGGGCACAGACTTGTGCAGGGGATGCTCCTCAGCCCCAGGCCCCTTATCTGAGCCACGAGCAGCCTGATGCTTGCAGCAGCCAGCTTGCTCAACCTGATCTGCTTTATGCTTCCATGTCGAAACAAGGAGGGCTCTTTGTGGCTGAACTAATATAAAACATAGCTCGACTAGATGGCTGACTTTTAAAGAAAGGGCATCTATCACTTTTATGTGGCATTTCAAAGAAGAAGGCATTTAATAATGTTGTAAGACAAAGAAGGGAGTCTGTCTTAATGTACAACTAGCCGTCTAATGATTAACTTCTCTTAATACTTAATCAGCTTGTGGTAGAAAGAAATAACAGCGCCATGGCATTGTTAAGCTTTGTATTAAGGAGTATGTTGCACTAAGGTGATGCAAAAAATATGTGCAGGTGGCCTACAATAATATGTGATTTGGCTCAAAAACAAAATAAAATAAAACAAAAAAATGCACACAGGTGATACTTGCAAGCATTTAAGTATTTAAAAGGGGGAGAAAGCACTGGGTGCAGACCATGACTTCCAAGTGGAAGGCTGTGTCACCTTCCCTTGGTCTCTAGGTCCAGTGGGGGAAACCCCGAAGATGAAGGTATGATGGGAACATCATACTTTTTTTTCACGTCTCTAAGCCAGCCTTATGGGCAAATACTTCCTTGAATGTGTGTTGATTTGCATAGGATAATAGTTATTTTCTCTCCATTTCTACTTCCTGGAGAACTGGCAATTTTATGTATATTCTTTTTAACTGCTATGGAAGTTGCAGATAAACCTGTCTTCAGACATCTAAGGATGTCTAACTTTCATTGTTCTCACCCTTGAGTCATATTTTTGCTGAAAAATCTATGTTCCTTCATACGTCTAGTTTGTTTTAACTGAAGCTTTTGAAAATGAGGAAGAACAGGATGTGTTGACATGCCAGTGCATGGCCAGTAAGTTGAAAGACCCAACATGGATTTCTTATGGAAACCATCATAATATGTAGTTTCAACTGAAATTGTGTGAAAGTGAGGTAGTTGTAAAAATATAAATATTTTTTATGTTGTATTTAAGAAACTGCACATAGTAACTTTGTGCCTGCTGTGGTTTATAACAGCAGCAGCACTCAGCATACATCTTACCATGTAGCTGTGCCCCGGAAAGTGCAGTATGCACCATGCATTGAAATCAAAACACAAACTGAGAGCTGAGTGCCCCCAGATGGAGATCACCTAGTGGCAGTTCGACTGGGTCTTGCTCTGGGTAGAAGGAGTCGTTTTCTTTCTAAGACCCATCTGGACATGGCATTTCGGACACTCTCACCATTATGTGCTTGGGTGGGGGGTTGACAATGAGCTGTCCCTCTTGCCATTTGAAATCACAGCTTGGCTCTGGCCTGCTTACGTTTTGGCCTAAACTTCTTCAAAGGTATTTGAACTTTCATGAACCCAGCCTGTGTTCAGGACATGGGACTGTGATTATTAAACACTTTTTCAATGTCTCTAACAGCTTTCACCCAAAGACCTTAGGACACTTGAACGCACTCATGATTAACTGCACACTCTGCACTCTGTCCCAGTAGAAAACACCTGGGAAAGCCGTGTCAGCTCTGAATATACTTTCCCAACATGAGGACACAGTAGAGTGGGACCTGGACCGAAATCTAGTTTAAAATACATCAGATGCTTCAGCAGTTCTGCTTTCCAGCTCTACATTTTGAGTGACCCTTTTCTTTACCATCATTTAAATCATAATAACCACTTCCAAATTCCAGATAAAACAGAGATATGGTGCAATATACAACCAAATCTGTTTGATGATTACACAGTGAGATGAACTATTGGTGTATAATTTGAAGATCTTGCTTCCAGCGTTTTCTTTTTCCATTACAGGATTTTAGAGGAGAAGAAAACAAAGAAACTTTCCTACTGCAACATATTATGCTGAAGAGTGAGCTCTGCTGCAGTTTCAGGGTAATGGTGGTCAGGTAGGTGTCACCAATATTCCATATTCAGTCACTTCCATTCACCCAAGTAGAGAGCCAGCACTGTGTTTGTGTTAGCTACCGTGCCTTGCTCCAGGAACTTTCTGCAGCATAAGTGGCACTAAGGGACATGGTTTGGTGATGGGACTCGGTAGGTTAGGCTGACAGTTGGACTTGATGATCTGGAAGGTCTTTTCCAACCTAAACGGTGCTATGATTTTATGATTCTATAAAGAAGTCCTTGCCAACTTCTTGAAAATCAGAACTGTATTGGTCTCTCCAAACCACAGGTGGTGTTTAGGTGGTTAGGTGGTGTTTTCTTTCTTTTTTTTTTTTTTGGGGGGGGGGATGAAAGGGGGGAAGGAGTTGAGTCTGTGATGTAGCCCAAACTGCAGCTGACTTTGCTGTCTATGTAACTGCGTTTTGTGTCTGAAAATATCTGAAAGCAACTATCAACACTGATATTTAAAAGTCTACTTCCTCTTTTCAGTCTTTAGGACATAGCTAAGCATAAAATCACAGAGTTGCATGACCAAAGCTTTCTGCCAGCTTTTTTACGTGACTGGGATTTTATAGCGATATCACACTTAGGTGTGACTGACAATTCATAAAAAACCCAGAAGTTAGAGGTGGAAAAGACTGTTAGGTCACCAGCTCCATTTCCCTGCCAGGGTGGGATATACTGCAGGTGTTTCTGCTCTAAGACTTGTAGAAGTGCTGTGCCAGTGCTGGTTGTCATTAATTATTGTATTTTTGAACCGAAGACTAAGTCCTTGGGGTTCTGAGCACCAGCTTCCAACAGCAGTGGGAGTCCCATAGCTGATTTCTTCCCAGACTTGGGACATCACCATTTGAAACACGATCTCCTGTGATCTTTTGTCCAGAAGACTGGAAGACAATAAAGTGCATGAATGAATTGGGAATAGTTTCTGTGACTAGCGAGAGTTAGACAGTGAGTTGTACCTGCTCTATATGATAGCTTAGACTGTCTTTGACTATTTTTAAGTCAGGGAGGAATTTTCTTCTGCTATAGCATAGTTCAGTCACAGTTAAGTGTGGTCTTTCCCTCCCTAATACCTGAGTGCTATACAAATCACTGGGGTCTTTTATTATGATATTTTCTGCAAAGGATGTTTCAAGCTATTCATTACTACCTAGGTATTACATTTTGCTTGAACTTGTAGGGCTTTTTTTTCCTTGTCTTTTTTTTTTTTTTTTCCAAGTAAGAATGAAATTCTTTTGCTCTTTTATGAGACTCTTAATGTATCTGACACAAAGAAAATAGAATTAAAGCAAATAGTAATTCAGTTTTTACCACAATATGAAATGCTGTTTGCTCTCTCACTGCACATCAAATGTTGACATTAACTAGCAGATATGCCACTTCCATGCCAGGGTTTCATTCCTGGTATGTGAGATCAGACTGATTCTGTGAAAATAAATATTAAAGAAAACATGCTCAGTAAAGTGCTCAGCTCATAAAGGCCCAGTGCTAAGAAATCTGGGCAGCTGCCTCTACCTCCTCTGAGGCTTGCTAGCTTGCAGCTCTTACTTCCCAAGATTTGTGTTACAGTTGTATATTTTGCGGGTAGCCAATATGATCCCATTTCTGTTTAGAGTTATACAACTTCAGTTTCCAGTTCCCCCATGCACCAAGCACTGTTTTTGGAATGAGCTCTTTTCTAGATACCTCAAGTATCAGTTCTTTCACTGTTTTTCAGCTGCTTCCATTTCATGATAACCTGGAACTTCCTCAGCTTGCTTTGTTAAAAGGTGGAGACTTGTGAGGTTGGTAGTGGTGGTTGGTTGGTTTTTAGTGTTGTTTTCAGTTTGTTTGTTTTGTTTTGTTTTGTTTTTTGTCTTTCCTTCTCTTTTCTGTCTTCCATAAGTTCTAGAAATAACCTTATAATCAGACCCAGCACACTGCAAGTCTACTCTTTCTTCAAAGGTGTACAGAATTTGAATGTGGCACACATCCCCCTGTCTGATCTTTGGAAGGTTAGTCTTTAGGACATACGAAGCTAATGTACTAACAGAATACTCTCAGTGATTCCCCTGAGCTGACATTCTTGGCCATGGAGCAAAGACTGGTTCTACATGAGGAAAGTAACAGCCAAATTCAGCCTTTGGTGGGGACAGTGACAGCCAAGTCCATTCAGCCTTTGGTTATCACCTTTGAATATATCTAGTCAGATGAAGTGGACCCATTTTCTGCTGCCCTTCTCTATTTTCTTTTCTATTGCTCTTCTTTCCAGAAAGAGAGGCAGAAAAAGCCACAATGTTATAGAGAATTGAGATGGCTAGGTGAGCCTGGACAGACAGAGAGAACATCTCCGTCACCACCATTTAGTAAACACTACATAGCAAGTTATAAATTTCACATTACTATAGCATCAAGAGATCCGGACAGGGAGAAGCTCCATAATGTTAATGCAGTGCATTCCGTCTTTTCTTTTAAGATTTCCCAAATATAGGTCTATCCTTTAAAGAGCTTCCCTGCAGGTAGACCCTCCTCATGTTCAGTGATGCTCTCTCAGTGCTCTGTGAACCAGCTTCTTTCAGGATCAGGGGCTGAGGAGAGACTAGATGAAAGCAGGTAAGTGAGTAACTGTCTAATGTGAAGAAAAAGGAGAGGGAAATCCTCTTCCCTGGGGTTGCATTTAAAGCTGAATAGGGAGTTCTGGGTTGAAAGGTTAGAGAGAGAAATTATTTTTGTTTCAGGTGGAGTTCTTGTTGGAGGAAAGTGTTGAAATGAGAGAGCTTTGGGGTTAAGAAAGTTTCTATGATCAAGTAAGTGGTAGCTGAGAATTTACATTAAATAATTTCACTAAAACTAGTGAGCAGGGAAATTAATTTCCTTTCAAAATGATGTGGCAGAAAGGCAAAGCCTTGGGTTACAGCTCAAACAAAAGGAAAAGGTAAATGCTTTGCATTAAATTCCTTGTGCATTTCATAGTTTTACAGACAGCTTTGAAATTTATGGTGTAGATGCACTGGCTTGAAGTACAAGCTCACCTTGCCTGACCTCCCACATAACACCAGCCTTTGAATCTGACCCTGTAATTTCTGCATCAAGCACCTCACTCTCTGTTTGAGCTATAACATGTCTCTTAGATATCCATCTAGTCTTGACTGGAGACTGAATATAAAGGAAATCCATCACATCCTTAGGTAGCTGTGTTTAAATCACTAAGATAAGCCTGTATATCTAAGGCTTTTTCTGAAGACAAGACAGCAACAAGAATTTGCTGAAGAGGCCAGCACTCGTGGGAGGGCGAGCATCTGCAGATCCAGCCATTAGGTTCATAAAGCTCAGAAACGGGGGGAAAAAATGAAGTATTGCTCTAGGTGCCACACAACATAAATGTAATGTTGTTCTGGAGAGGACTTAACTTTGTTTAGAATGCATTTCTTTTTAAAGGGCTTTCAAAGACCACTGGAGTAAGTTATTATTTGATTTTCAAGACTGATAGTTGGGAGACTACGCAGTAGTGCTACAGTGAGAACAAATTAAAAACTCTAAGAAAAGGGGGGTGATGTTACCTGTGAAAACAATTCTATTTGTTTTTATACTGCCTCTTTACAAACCAGCTTTTTTCTGTCCCAGCTAGTTAAAAAAAAAAAAAAAAGTTATGACAATATTTCACTTGTGTTTTTGTCACTGGGGGACTTTCAAGGGTTTATTTTTTTGGTTAGCTGTAGCTTCCCTCTGTAGAGAATGAAAGAAAACACATTTCTATCTTGCTGTTCCCTGTACTCTGTGCACTCTGCATGGTTCCTCAGTCCCAGAGCACCTGCCCCTTGCCACTTGCTTGCTTGTACGGGAGACTGCCAAGTGATCAGCTTACACATCCCATCCTGTAAACAACAGGCACATTTCTTCTCCTCCTTCCTGGAGGACAAAGTACCCCATGAGCTTTGCGAGGCAATCTCCATCACTAAGGTTATTACCCCTTGCGTTAGGAGATGCCCCACCCAGCAGTAATGCAGTGGCTCAGGTGACGTTTCACAGCATCTTTTTATTTCATGCTGATGATCTCCCTGTGATGTTACACTCTAGTATTTACAGACATCAAACCCGATTTTTTTTTTTCTTTCTGCCTGTATTTGTCAAAAATTAGAGCCACAGTTTGTCAAACCTGGGCATGAACTTTCAGGTGGACAAGTTTCAATAGAACTAGGTGGTATGCTTTCTATATTACTTAAGTTGTATAGTTCTTACCAAAGTCTGAACAAATCTGCTGACTTGAACAGTCCAATATCTTTGTATCTTTGTATATATATATTTTTTTTTTTCTGATAAGTTTTAACATGTTAAGGAGTTTTCTTGTCTTTCTGTGTTTTCTTTTATCTCCAAATCTGTATACTACAAGCCTCTAATATTCTTATTTTTTTTTTCTCTAATCTTTTTCTGTCTCCCACTTCCCTTAATATAAACCTCCTGTTCCTAGTACACATCAGCCAAAGTGTAAATTCCAGACAAAAATGACCTGTGCGTGTGGCTGCAGGGTGCAGCTGGGGATGGGTGGCAGCAGCCCAGTGCTGAGGCTGCCTTGCGTGGTGGTGAACCAAGGTGCTGCACAGGCCCCAGCTGCTGTCCATCACTCCACTTGCTCTATTTTCATTGCATTCCACTGGAAAGAGTTTCTGTAAGGTATATGCTCATTCTGTGGAATAAGTCTTGGGTGACTCATTCAGAAATAATAATAGGATTTCCTCTGAGGGCACATGTATGTTCTTTTCAATGACACTACTACCTTTGGATAGCTGGTTACACTTTGTATTCAAACAGCCTTAACTTATATATTTCCCATTCTATTTTTTCCAAGTCTTTCATTTGTTGTTCCATCAGTGAGATCTGTGGAGTTTAAATCTGGCTTTTTAGTAAAGCCTGTTCCATAATCTCTTATTAGATTTGTTTTTACCTGGTTTAGCTTTCCCACTGATAGCTCTTTGGTTTCTTTGTCTTCTGCTGTTTTTCCAATTACAAACATCCAGAAGAGATTTTGCAGTATTTAAGATGACTGAGGTAACCCCTAGGTTATATTGTTCCACGTGTTTCTGTGTTCATCTAGACCACTTGAGCACTACATTTGCTTACATACTTTAGAAAGAGCTGTTCCACATTTTTAGTGCATCTTAGGATAGAATGACCACTATTGTTCACAAATGACTGCACAGGCATCTGAAAGCTATTCTGGCTAATTTAACTACAAAAGTACAATGAATCTGAAAAATATGAAGGAACCTTTCTTAGGTTCAGGAAAATCTCTTTCAAGGCTAATGAGATTCCCTCTGCCTCTCAGAACACTACTCAAACAAGTGCTCTAGTGACTGTTGTTTTTTTTTGTCTCCCCTTCTCCCTCAAAGAAGCCTCTTAAAAGGGGAGTGAGTGGGTCACCATCAGGTCAAGAGCCTTTGGTTATGAACGCTACCTTTCATTCACTTGAATACACCCCGCATAACATTGGGTACAGCCTTGTGGCACCAGTCATTAGATGTGAGGTAGGGCGTTTATAGACGGCAGTGTTAAGTGTGTGGTTCTGTGGCCCAAATTTCTATGCCGTGCATTATTTCTCCCTTTCCATCCAAATTCTGGTAAAAAAAATGATGCAGATCAACTTTCTTAAGGAAGTAGAAAGTGCTGTATTTATTTATCCAGCAGTTATTTCAAGTTCTGTGCAGTTTATCCAGTGGTATTTCAGATACAGTTGGCCTACACCTTGTAGGTAAAAGTATATTTTCAAAAGCTTCTAAATGAGAAACTAGAACTAGGTATTTTATCATTAAAACACTCATTATACCTAAGATTAAAAAAAAAAAAAAAAAAAAAAAGAAAGGAAAAGGCTGCTTCGATACATGTTTCACAAAGACCAAGGTAGCTAGGAGGAAAAGAGGAATGAAAGATTAAAAGATGAAAGAGGTTGTAGGTTGTCATCCATTTATCGATCATAAATTTTGCACAGAATAGGCATGTGCTCTGTAGAATGCTTGGCTACAAAGCTGTACACTTCAAGGAATCTATTGTACCAAAAATATATGTAAGTTTTTTGTTTGTTTGTTTGTTTGTTTAGCAGGTAATGAGGAAAAAATGTATAGATTACTGTCATATGCAAATTTTAGAGAATTGTTCTTTCAGGTCAGGAGCATTCTGGTAGATGTCTATGGCTAGCAGTGCTCATATCTGTGAGCTGTTCAACAACAAAAGTTTTATCAACTTTTTAAGGTACACTGTAAAAAATGAATTTATTTCTCCAGACATTGACAGTTTAAACGTTAGCAATCTATTTCAAGCTAAGTAACAGTCTAGCTTAGACAAAGGAAAGAGATTGACACCAGGTAGAAATTATTCCCACCATAGATGGCTGCCTGAAGACAGGCAGGGTGGGTTCTAAAGTGCTCGTTAATCTCTTTTCATGCATGAGAAGCAAAGGACCTACCATGTTGTTAGGCAGAGCACTGGAAATATGAAGTAAAATGTTTATTTTCCAAAAGCAATTAGGTGCTAGTGAGGTTCTGCCTGGTTTTGGGCATTGCTTCTAAAGGAACTGGCTAGAGTTTGGCATGTGCTAGCCTATCCAGTATATGACGGTATTAAAAAATAAAAGCATTGAATTTGTAAGGCAGCATCAAAACAACTCCCAGTGGTGTTGAAATCATATCTTGGAGGGAAAAACAACAACAACAACAACAAACTTATTTTGCTCCTACAATAAAATTAACAGAGCAAGGTAGATTAGTACTGTCCAGTATAATCATCTGGCTTCCAGTTCCCTCCCAGACCACTTCTCATGTCTGACTTATTTGCTCATGTTGAGAATTCAGAAACAAATTATGTTCAGCCTCTGTCTACTTTAAGCTGGATGTATTTGGGGTCTGTTTTAGTAGGTCCTCCTTTGATCACTTGTTTTATTTTGATGGCTCAATAGGACATCAGTAATTATTAGGGAAGCAAAATGAAATTAAATAAAAGGTTTTCCAAAAGGTTATGGGAACTATGGACTCATAGCACAGGAAAGCTTACCAGATTCAAGTCAACTATACAGTTTGTAAGCACAGAAGTGTTTTAGGAAATTTTCTCTCATTTGTCTTAATTTTATGTATCACGAGGTGCTTAATAAGATGCCATATGTAATGCTTAAGTGACCTGCTTCTACTTTTACAAGTGCAATTACCTAAAGACAAGCTGGGTTTTGTGCGGTTTTCTGCTGGGATGTTGAGGAGACGGCAGGTGGTAATGCAGCCGGTGCCAACTATTACAGGGCTGCCCTGCTGGAAAGTGAAGTGGAGGTGAAAAATGTTACCACATCTCTGGGTCGCCTTTCCCCTCTGAGCCTCCCCCTCTGAAGGGAAGCCTTGCTGGTCAAAGGCTTGCATTGTACCCATGACCGATCTAAATAACATAAAACATGCCCTGGTACAGTGTGGGTGGGCAGTTAAAGCTAAGGCAAACACACTGCGTTGCCAAGCAATATTTTTTTTAAGCAGTAGGCAAGATGCATTTCAACAGATGCATTTCAAAAGAAATAACCACAAAGATATGGGAAACACCTGCAAACCTCTGTTGTGTGGGAGTCTCTAATGTGGGGGCCCAGTGGGAGTGCAAAACCCACCTGTAACATTTCTGCAAAACTGATGCATTGGCATCTGCAAAGCAGGGGAAAAAATGCATCAGTTGATTGGGCATATTTTGTTTTTGAAAATGAGCACGAGTTCACACAATTCTCCCTGTAAATGTTGTGTGCAAACTGCCTCCCCAGTATTAATGGAAGAGGGTGGGATAGGGGAAGGGCCAGAAAGGGTTGTGGTCCCTGCCAGAACAGCCCAGCATGGCACACCTGCACCCAGCTGTGTGACAACACACTGGCTTTTTACCTTTTGTATTTTAAGATTTCAGCCTCAAGATTTACTTGCTAACATCCTCAGAGAGACATCTGTGACTCACAGATGTCAAACTGGCAGCACATTTTCATCAAGCACACTTTGCCTTGGCTAGTTTCATTTTTGTCTTGAAAATATCATCACCTTGAACGGGGAGGAGATGATCATATCTATCGGAACAAGTAACTCTATATATACCGAGTTTATAATCATACGTAGATTAAGGCCAGAAGCGAATATTATGATCATTTAATCTGACTTCCTACATAGTACAGACCAGACTGAATTGGTAAACAATAACATATATTGTAGTAAGACATACATTTAAAAAAAAAAAGAGTGATGAAGAAACCATGCATAAGAAATCTCATAGTGATTGACTGCTATTGAGTACACGTTGTCACCTTTCTTCCTTTGTGTAGCTTCAGCTTCCAGTCTTTCAATCTTATGATGATTGTTTGATACGCTTAAAAAAATAAAATCCTCTAATATCACATTTGTTTATCCTTTTTGCTCAAGATTAGGGTCTAGGTAGTGACAGGTCACCCCTGAGGGTTTAAATGGACCTAGTTTCTATAATTATTCCAAATTTTCCAGAGGTACCTTATTCTTGCATCTGTCTTTTGGCCTCTCCAGTGTTTCAGTAACACAAATTGTAGACAGAATTCTTCCAGATTTTGTCTTTTAATTTCTCATTCTTTATAGATTTCTTTACAGATTTACCCCTCAGTTCTAACATGATTGTCAGAGTGGAGCTAAAAACTTGCAGAAACTGGGAGCTGCCCTATGGTCCTGCATATAATAGGGCTACTTTCACAGCTCTGCTTTTTCTGAGGACACCTTTCCAGCTGGTGAGTTTTGGTGAAGGGCAGCAAGCATGGCGAGGCAGAGCAGCCTCTGCTGCAGCTCTGGCTTGATGGAGGAATAGAAGGGAAACAGGGCAGCCCATTCTCCTTGGGCTCCGGTGCATCCTGGTCCTCTTGAGCACAGCCCAAACTACAAATGGCAATGCCCTGAAGGAGCCCAGTGCCAAGTGGGTCCAGTGCTATGAAAAGGTTTGACTTAAATCATCTATCTCTGCTACAACTCTTAGAAAAATTCCCCAGTCACTTACAGTGCTAGCTCATGTCACTGTATCCCTATAAAACCCATCACAGAAGTGGTCTGAAGTCATGGCAATAATACAACTTGGAGCCGTAGAGGTCTTGGACCATGTAGTGTGTTTGTTTCGTCAAAGACCTTTTCCTGGACTCTAGCTGCAGGTTCGAGCTTGTATTTACATCATATTTTACAGCCTGCGTAGCCTCTCTCACCCTGGTCCAAGCAAGCTGGAGGTCATGTATCCATGAGTGGCATGGGAGCACCTCTAAAGGAAAAAATGCTAACAGTCTGAGGTAGGAATGGAATAAGATTATATTTGTCTACAAAAACACTACGTACTCATGCCCACTCCCCTCCCCCTCCCCCCCCCGAAAAAAAAAACTATAAAAGTTTATAGGATATACAAAAAAAATAATAAAAAAAAATTACATCCCTGCATCAGCTGAAGCTGATCTACATCTTTATAGGCTTGAACAAACACCCGGTGGAAAGACTCCTGTTGGATGAGCCCCTGCATGTGGTTCTTGTCAAAAAACTACTGTACAGATTTCACCATCATGAGACATTGATTTGTGTCCTGTGTCTACATACAGTCAGATCTATTTACTTTGGTCTTTAAATAACCTATTGCTGTTCTTTAGGGGGTTTTCTCAGTCTTGTAGAAGGCAACTGGGGGTTCTGGCTCACACAGTGTGAGTAAGAGTTTTAGACATTCCCATTGTAACTTCTTTTTAGAGAGTATGACCTAGAAAATATCAGGCTTTACCTTTGTTGAGCTCTCAGTGATATGTAGTAGCAAACCCATCTTTTTAGTGCTGAACCGAACAGGTTTGGTCTAGAAATAATTGCAAGGCAATAAATAGGGAGCCCCAGGATGCAATTTTCACATTTGCTTCTACTATTTCACATTTGTTTTCACAGCAAAAGAAAGATCTCCTCCTTTATTGGAATAATATGAAAAATAGAGAATTGAAAAGCCAAAAGAGACCATCTAAAGCTGAGGGGATGCTTACTAACCCTTTGATTTTTAAAGGCTTAAAAAAATGAAGATCAAACACCTAACCACTTGAAGTTTTCTCCCATTGGTTGTTTTCATAGTCAGAAATCACAAATGGATATATCTTGATCTTTCATTGTAAGAAAGAGAAAAGATGAGATATATCCCTTCCCAAGTCCCATATTGTGATTTGAGCAAAAAATGTCACTGTCTTGCAGGAGTCAGAGAATTTTTCTTCTCAAAGTTTTCTCTCTCAGGTAGACTTTCCCCTGCTGTTATTTTACAGAAAAAAAAAAAAAAAAGAGGTGTGCAGTGCTATGCATCTGTATCCAGTAAAACACCACTGAATTTGCAGTCCGGAGGCTAATCTCTGGGATGTCAGAGGTGAAATAAATGTCCTACTGGTAATGGATGTCTTCTTGCTCTCCCCTCTGGGATTATGTGACTATAGGCAATGTTACAGTTGCAAAAAAGGCAAATCAGGAGAGCATAATAATTCTATAATAATGATGTAAAAGAAATAAGAATATTAAACAATTCATTTCCTCTACATTTCAGGGATTGTTCTCAAATTGTAGTCAGTGACATGGTGAAGATCCACGCTGCCAGGGAAAAGAAAGTTACAGTGAAATGTTGTTTTGCTCATGGAGCACTAATCCTGACGGTTTGATGGTTGTTCTGCCTTAAGTGGAGCAGACTCTACTACTTAGGTTTTAGAAGACTGCATAAAATGGTGGGTTTAGATTCATTACGGTATTGATAAGCAGAGAAACTATTTAAAATGTTTTCAAAATTCTTTTCATCTGACACATATCTGATAAATCTTGGATTAATGGATCATTAATACAGGATGTCCCTGCAGCCACAGATTCTGTTCCTTTCCTACTGGCAAGTTATAGCATGATAAAGGTATGAAAGTGCGAAAAGCATCTTTTCTATCTTGCTTGCAACAGTGAAGTGCTGGAATACCAAGCAAATAAAACAAGGCCGGCTGCCATGAAAAGCCTGTCCTGCTGGTACTAAAAACTGGAGCTATGTAAAGAAAAGTCATTTCTCTTTGCATAGAAATTGATGGTTTTGTTATATTTATCAAAGGAACGAAATGATCCTGATCCTTAACTAGAGTTTAAATTCAAAAAACACTAAAAGTGACATTGGAAATGGTGTAAGATGGCCAAGAACTTCACACTGGAATTTGGGTCCTATTTGGTGGAGGTCTAGTTTTCTAATAGTCAGTGTCTGGATATCACTGGAAGCCATGCATGGAGAAGGCTTCCCTTTTTCCCTTCTCTCTCTTCTTTCAAGGGTGACAGGTCAATAGCATCCCAGGGCATACTGAGCTAATGCCAGCAGTATTTCTCCTTTGTGGATCAAATAGAAGGAATTGGAATGAGCCTTCCTCAAATTCTCTTTCAGGATCTCCTCCAGGCAAAACTTTGAGGTTTGCATAACTCTGACAATCAATCTGCCTACTTTGGCAACAAAAAAGAAGCCTCTTATTTTTGCCAAGCAAAAATATATTTCTTCTTAGTAACATCTTTCATTGCTAATATGTCATTTCTCTTTCCCCACTCCCCCCTGCCTCCCCCCCCCCCCTTTTTTTTTCTCTCTCTTGCTGTGATTTTTCCCTCCTTTAAGGACATTTTTACATATACTGTTTCAGGCATGCCGAGACAAGAGTAAGTTCTAAGCAGTAGTTTATCAGAGTGTATGAATTTGATGTGGTCAAACAAAACATTTAATTCAGTGTTCTGAATGCATTGTTGAAAACTGAAAGATGATAAGAATAAATGGAAAAATCAATTTTCCTTCACTTCCTGAAGTACTCCCAGAAGCCTTGCTCAGTACAATCCAAAAAAAAAAGAGAAAAAGAAAATAAGAATGTCACTTTTCGATTAATAAATAGAACTGTGTTTTTAATACAACATTGCCAGAATAAAAGTAAAGCAGCTATCATCTTCATTTTTGATCAAGGCAAAGAATTTTTGTGATGCTTTTCATTTTCTCATGTGAAATACTACGTTTAGTTTGGAGCCCATGATAGCCACAAGGATGTCAAGATGTGGTACCTTCTGCCATTAGAACTTTGTAATAACAATTAAGAAAGCTTAGATCAGGACCTACAGGATCCTTTGGGGAGTTTCAGGAGACAGTTTGTGTCTCAGAGATGGATATTTATTTACTTCCTCCACAAAAAATATTAAGATGCACATATGTCTGCTCAGAGATCCATCTGTGTCTGCTTCTTGCAACAGCTCTTGTGATGGGTTCTTTCAAAATTCCTGAATGTAGCAGGCTCTATAATGATAATCTCAAATTCTTGGCAATTTTCTGTGTTCTGGTGTGTTTTGAAATATCACAGATATGCCCTATCTTTAAATCCAAGATGTCGAGAAATTGATCGTACTCCCCTGATTCATGCTTTAATCTTTTGTGGAAGAGGAAAGAGCCCCTAGCTGTACATTATGAATTTAAATCAAGACAAGTTCGAGGGGCCATACAAAGAGGGTAGCTGCTCAGATAGGTTAGAAAAAGGTCAGGCTGGATCACATCGATCACTAGTTACAGCTTTAACTATACAGAGGAAAATCACTAAGGCACAACATCAGCAATGCACAGCTTTCATCGCACCTTTGTCAACTCTGTGGGTGATGGAGTACAGGTTGTAAGTCCTTGATGTTAAATATGGTAATGCCCCATGGAGTTAAAGTTAATAATAAAGAGAGGAACAAGAGAACACAATGTTGAACAAAAGGGGCAAGATGAAGTGATTTATTGGCAGGGCTGAATTTTTCATTATGATGTAATGGAGAAGAAGTTTTTAAAACATCAAGAGATTTTATATTTTCTATGGCTAGACATGAGTTCTTAATAGTAAGATGAGTAGGCAGAAGATGTTCTTGTCTTACACTGCATAATTATTCCATACTGAAAAGTATCTATTCTATTCTCTGTTCTCGTCAAGCATTTACTCTCATAAATTAAGCAGACAATAATCACCTACAGCTCCTCAAAGCTTCCTGTTGTGTTTGATGTCATTGTGTTTAATTCATTCTTTACATCAGGGTTAAGCCTGGTTTGCTTCTTTTTAGTGCTGCCTCTATTAATTTTTTTTAGTTGTTGTAGTGTACAGATATTTTTTAGAACTAAAACAGAGACATCATTGAAACAAAAAAAAACCTCTGTAATAAGAATTGGAGAGTAGTCTTGCTCTCTTGTTTGAGTAGATCACATTCATGAAGAGAAACTGTATAAAGAGCAAAGGGTTCACTCTGTCTTTTAAGGAGTAAATGGAATCCAGAAACAGATTTTTGGTATATTACATCACAAATACAAAGTATACCACACCATACAAAGAGATGATATGATCTAGAACCTATCTGTAATACTAAATTTCATCCTTTTTTTTGTTATGAAAAAAAAAAATTCCTAAGTGGAAGATGCATCATTGACCACCCAAGACAGAATCAATGTCTATTAACTTTAACTTTCCAGCCCATAGTGACATTAACTGAATTAAAGATATCACTTAAATATAAAAAACTTCTCTATTTTTCTTACAACCTGATAAACCTTAGGGTGTACAGCTGTGTTCATTTTTGAGAAGGTAGTGGCAGAAGGTATGTTGACACATAGCCCATTTAAAGGCCAATCTTGTCAACTATCAATGCTGGTCATACTAAAACATTCATGGGGGCAGAAGGTGTAATCCAAGTTCACGCCAGCCCCATTTGGATTTCTCTGGAACCTAATTTAAGCCTAACATTACAGAATAGTGGCAAACAAACAAATTGGTTTAACAGGATTCACCTTGACCATCAAATGGATTTAGGCTGTTGTGTAGGAACTTCCAGCTTAATCTTCTGATTTAAATGATCCTCACTACCACACAGAAGTTGTCTGTTGTACCAATAGTTTTTCTTGTTATCCCTGTGGAGTCCTGATAGAGGAACACGCCTGCATTCTTGAAATTAATTCATTTCTTTTTTACTCAGTGTCAGTGTATTTGTCATTTAATAAAGGTGAATTAGACCAGAGGAGCCATTTTGTCGCCTCCTAACATCACTGAAGCTGAGTTTACAGTCCGGTGGAGAAGCCGTGGGTAAGTTTTATCATTTGCCACTTCTCAGCTGGGCTTTCTCATCTGAATGGCTAAAAACCTCATGCTAAATAAGTTCATTTTATGGGGGTTATAAAAATCTATCCCAGTAAAACAGACTAATTGTTCCATCTCTTCTAGACCATGACTGCCAACTAAAATTATTATAGCTGTTCAGATTAAGGATATGTGATTTACATTAGCAGCATATGAGGGGTTTTGGTGTTGTTTTTTTTTTGTTTGTTTGTTTGTTTTTTGACTGGAAGTATTGTTCACTGTTGTGCCTTCACATAACAATAAATGAGAAAGGATATGACAATTAAACTTATCAACAACATTGCTGGGAGAGATAAAAATCAAAATGGCAAAATAATATCCCTTTATTCCAAATCCGCAAAGGAAATAAGTTATGCTAGCAAAGTTTGTGTTTTGCTGTAATGTTTACGTTGCTTTTAGGTTGTTAGTCAGCTAAGCTTTGCTGGTGGGGCAGGGATTTCTTTTCTGTCTTCCTAACGAATAAAAAATTGCCAGCTAAACCTTCATGTGAAGGCAGGATCTACGTGACATATCTCAGCTGAATGGTCTCAAAATGTTTTATGTGTCTCAGTCTCACAAATGTCCCTTAAACACCAGTTTACCACAGCTGGCTATGTAACTGCATTAGATGGTTGGTTGTTTTTATAGGTAATTTTGAAAACAGTAGCAGCATAACATACAAGGGGAACCTTATTCCTCCAAGAAACTCTTTCAAATATTGTGTTGCACATATATCTCCTGTTACTCTCTATTTCTCAAATAACCATTCTTGTTTGTGGTAATTAGACCTGGAAAACACCAAGAATTACAGACTTGTAAGTTCAAGTCCAGTGCAGCAGAAGTGGAATTCTTAGAGATGCACAAAAAGGCAGAATCATGGAGATAAAAAATAATTATATGCTTGGTAGTTGTTGCTAAGATTACCTAATTTTGTCAAATAGAGAAAAAATAAATAAGTTTCAAGAAGTAAGTAGAAAAAGAGGTGGATGGTGGTTTTTCTCAGTGGATCCTATTTTGTTGGCCTGTGTTTTCAGCTTTCAGTATTCCTCTAGTCCCACTTTTGCATGTGGTATTATGTGACCGTTTACACGTGAAAGCAGATGCTGAAATTTCTTTGGATGTTTAGTCACCTTGAATTTTCCTAGGAAATAATCTAAAACTTTTCATGTGTCCTGAATCACATTTCAATAATCCAGGACTGTGATTCAGCTCTTTCAGGTCCATTGCACACCCTGAGTGGAATAACCTCATACAGACTTCTGTCAAAACATATGGAGATAATGCAGTGGGAAGTGGAAGGATTAGCGATAATCAGCCCCTTTCATCCCCTCGGAGAGTGGTACCAGATTCTTCCCCCACTGGAGCTACTTAGATCACGTTAGACAGCGTGCCTGACTCTAAAACTGCTGAGCTTCTGCAGTCCCGTTGACTCACTTGGAAGTGTAGGTTCTCAGCTGTCTTGAAATTCACCAAAATCTGCTGGCTGTCCCACAACCCCACCCTGAGCTAGCGTCCTCAGACATGGTCACCTTGGTATAATGACATTTCTAGATAGAACACAGCCTTCTGTCCACTCCTCCCCAGTTCCCTCTGGCCAATGGGACTGGCTGGATTCAGGCTCATCCCTTCCCTAATCCCCTTGGGGGTGCTGAAATTTAGGTGAAAACATGGTTTCACCAAGTATTTCACCATGAGCTCCTCGGGCGCATAGGATTCTGATTGCTTCCTCTGGGTATTTTGTGCCTAACCTTTTGTTATAGTGAGCCACTCCTCAATAAAGGCTTAAATTAGCACGTCTGGTATTAGATTGAGTGTATTTATCTTAGGCTAAGATGGGACAGTTAATAATTGTGCAGTAATTGAAACATGCCTTTGACATCGCCTCCCAGCTGACTAATTGGATAGTGTCTAGTAGTTCACTCTCACTATATTTTTCTGGCTATTCTGTTCAGCCTGAAAGGTAACTCCCCAACAGTATTAAACTAAAACTAAATTGACCTGTCTCAGAAACCAAGGCATGAGTTCGTATTTTACACTTAGAGACATTTCTGAACGAGTTAAGTGAACGAGGTAAAAGTTTGTGCTTTGGTGCTTGGTGGAGCTCAGTGACTTCTTGTGTCACTCAGGGTTCCGAAAGTCAGCTTTGTTGCTGCTTTGCTTTTATCACAATTATTTCCATCGGACAATATGGGTTTTAGAGCCCTCCGTATCTGAATACTAACATTATAGTCTCTTGCCATATGTAAATGAGTATGTGAATTGAGAAGTATTAAAATCAAGTTATTGAGGTAGTTTAGAGCATGTAACACGCCCTCCATAACGCTATTTATAAACATAGAGAGAGAAGTGAATGGCTCAGTTAAAACAGCCAGCTGACTATGTGGCTTACAACATATAAAGCACTTCCCTCATAATGTTTGCATTTGTGGGAATATTTTTTTCCTATGCTTTGTCATGCATTAATTTTAAATGACTGTTCTCTTGCACGATAGCCTGTGTGGCTGTGATACAGCTGGCAGGCAACCTAAGGCATTCTTTATTTTTTAAATAAATAAGTTAAAAAACAATGATTGAAACTGTGACTATGTAAGTCAGGTTATTTATACTATGTTTAATATAAAGAAAGCTATAATGCAAACTTGAATTCACCTACAGATCACTGTTATCACTTCATCCATTATTCTGAAAATGTTTCTGCCACAAAATGTTAGCTGACTACCCATGACTTTTCTTGGAGGGGCAGAAGAGATTTTTTTTCATTGAAGCCACTTGTTCTTTTCCTAAAACCATAAAGAACAGGACTGCATGTTACTCTGTATACATGCAGATTACCTGAATAGTTTAGAGATCAACACCTGCATGAATTCACAGCTGATGTAAATCAGCAAATCTCCATTGCCTCCTATCTAGATGCAATGTAGCTTTTGGAAATGCTAGGCATTGTTATCAAAAGTCTAAACAAAAGATCAGCCAAGGTCCTCAGACACCACCAGCTTCCTGCAACTTCAATGGGGAAACATCAAACCCCTTCTATGCAGAAATTTCATGTAAACTTACTTTGAACAACTTAAAGTATGATTTATTTTTTCACTACAGAAATGGTATAGCGACGTCAGGTATAGTAGAAAAAAATATGAATGTATTTATAATTTCAGTAATATACATTACTTAATACAAATGCTATTCCAAACATGCTGCATAAATCCACACTTCAGTTCCTTGCAGCTGAAGTAATCCCAGTCCCCTGGAAGAAATGGAAGTCTTGGCTAACCTGAGCATATCTTGCACCTCCCAACCCCACCCTTGGAGTGGGGTGAAAGGATTTCAGAGATTTACTGTGGCAACAAGCCTAAGCCCATCTATTTAATTTCAGAGCTATTTCATTTTTTGCAATGGTAAAGCACACAGCTTTTCATTGTGCATCACTTTCTGGAGTATAACCTTTCTTGATTAAGGCAATAAATAAATGCAAAACTTCTGTACCCATGCCATTGACTGGTTATGCTGATGGTCCATCTGCTTAATCTGCTACTGCTCATGCTGTGATCTTGAAGGCTCTCCATCATGTGACATATTCAGGTTATGTTAAATTTATATCTCAGTTTGTTTCAGGTTGAGATTTTTCATAGTTTTTTTAAGGGGTTAGAATGCCAAATTCCCTCCACACTGAACTGGAGTAGATGTGAAAATAACATTTCCAATTCAAAAAGGGTTTTTGTGACTCAGCTGAAGCATTTCACTCACTCTAACTAAAAACTTCCAGTACAGAGCCTGTTAACATATTTACAAGTGGTGTTTACTGAACAGATGCTGCTCTCACATGTCATCAGGAGGAAAGTAGGTGATAAAATTCCTTTCACTGAATCAATGCAGTTAGTGCAACTTTTGGGAGGGAGTGACAGATTCCTTTGAGTCCCATTGTGCCCTTCCCAGCACCAGCTGCCTTTCCACATGTAAGAAGCTATATAGTAAAGACCCATGGGCTTTTTTTTGTAAATCATGTTGATTTCCATCTCCTAAAACAAGGCTAACACTTGGTTGAAAAATCACCTTTGTTAATAACGTCTATTTAAAAAAAAAAAAGGGGGGGGGGGGAGCTTACACATATCTCTTGGTTGAATGATAAAGATGGTCTGACTGATTTTCTTTCTGTAAAAGTTAATTATTTGTTTTCACCTCTCCATGTTTCCATGTAGTTATTGGAGTCCCTGAGGACACCGTATCTGCAGCAAACAAATAAAATTTCATCTCTTAATCCCTGAAGCTCAGCAACTATGTCGTGTTTCAAACACCTGGAAGGCAAGAACAGGTGTTGTCATTTTTCTTCAGCACAATTTAATTTTTTTTCAGAGCTATTAATAACTAGAATGGTAGATTTCTATCCTTGCATTCTGATTTCTTTCACAGCTCCTGGACGGTCCCAAATTATGTAAAATTTCGGTAGGGACTGTCGTCTCTTCCATGAAGGTGGCCCTGGGGACAGATAAAAGCAACTCCAGAAAATTGGACTTGTAGCCAGATGGGTTACCAGCTGGCAATCTTTTTTAAAGTTGTCATGGGTAAAAGATGAAAAAGGAAAAGAACAGAAGCTCATCTAGGTATAACTTCAACCTGCTGCATATGAGGCTTTAAAAGTATGATTTACTGATCTCATTGTAAGAACCTGCATTAACTTATCTTCCTGTATAGTAGAACTCATATGTGCATATACAGTGCCCCTACTTTCATCATCTAACAAGAATAATTTATAGATTAAGGCCTGTAGATGACTTTATTATACAGTCACCAGCTTCATGAAGCACAGCCTGCTTTGAATAAGCATTATCATCCCATGGAGGCAACTCACAGAATGATAATTCTGTCATTTGCCATGACTCTGGTCATTTGCCAATTACCATGAAAGTTCTTTGTCACACAGTAGGACTATGTGCTGTGTAACTGAGCAGTTGAGGGTTTGTTTTGTATATTATTTTCCCTGTTTTGTTGCCTTTGGCAAGCACATTGCTTTTGACTGCACACCTACACTCTTTAGCAGAACTTGATATGCTGTCTGTTTTGTGTTCGTTTAGTTCACGATAATACCATGATTAGTATTTGCAAGAGCAGTACACGCCAGGAGTGTGTTACTGCTTTCATAGAAGATATAAATTAATCAGAACAAGGCAAGATCAAGGTTACTAAAGTGACTTGGTGTATTGACAGACAGTTAACGTAGAATGGGGACCATGTTATTTGTTAAATATGCTGATCATTCTTTCCAGTTCACATCAAGCTAAATCCAACTTCCTGGTAAAGGAATTAATTCAACTTCATCTTGCATGGCAAATACTCCTATTTTAATGTGTGGGAATTCCTAATCTTCCTCTCTCTCTTCCCTTTTGTACACATTCTTCCTTTTTTCTTGAGATAGTAAATGTCATATGAAGCAACATGTAAGAATACACTGGCTACTGCTCCTGTTTTTCTCCAGACCAGGCCTGTGATCTCAGCATGTTTCCCTACCACTGCACAGAGATATCCCTTCCCTGCAATACTTCCAAGAAGCCATTTGCTTGGGAATTACTACTTAAGGGACAACAACATTCCTTGCCAATGAATGTGACAGCCTAAGTCATTATAAATTCTTTGAACTTCACAAGAATAACAACAGATGTAGTTGAATGTTTGGATGCCTCACAACTTGCTACATCCAAGTTTAGGACGTGTGTTTTGGTGCAAGTCCACTAATATGATAGTAGGAAATTATTTAGCTATAGGTGCCTAGAGCTGTTTCCTTTTTGGATTACAGATGTTAAAAGTGACTGCAAAAAACTAAGTTATGTCTTTAATTTGTTTTAAAAATAAAATGCTCCTCCCTGCCTTTTAATAACTTGATACCTTGTGCTCTTTCCAAAGTTCTATAAATGGTCTTAAAAAGACAACCCTGAATCTGTGAATGTGTCGCGTTGATTTAACATCTGGAAGTAATCTCAGGGCTGTCTATGCTTGCTTTCAAGACAGTGAAAAACTAGGCTGTATGATTTCTTAATATTCGTACAAGGAAAACCTAGTAGCATCATTGCTAGTAAATAAAAGATTACATTTTCTACGCTGGAGGTTGATGTTTTAATGTTTGGCTTTGGGCATTTCCTGACAGTCTGTTACTAATGCAGAATGTTAGTAGTTATTTGTTTTTACTTTGTAACTAGAGGAGGCAATCTAATGCTCATTAGATAAACTTTATCGGACAGTCTCTGCCGTATTTATACTGAATACTCTTATTACATGTTTAGTTCCATTTATTTCATCTGTTAAAATTAGATATTTCCACTCCATTCAAAAAACATCCATGTTCTTGGCTAGCAGGCCCAGAATTTGAAGGTAACCATTAGAAACCGTTTCTAAAGCAATTTTTTATACAGTTTACTATTCCCATCTCTTCTATTCAGGAGCAAGGATTCACAGAGCACGTGATACCAGTCCCCATGCAGAAAATCAAGGCAAAGGACACTCTGACAACTGCAACTTTAAATAAAGTAAAAAACACAGAGGTAAGAAAGTGAACATAAAAACATTTCATTGTATATAATAGAATATGAAGATAAAAAAGCTCCACATTTAAAAGTCTCTTTGCACATTACTTTGAATTGTTTTTTGTTTGTTTGTTTGTTTTCTGACTGGCTGCTTTTGGACCTTTCTTAACTGACTTAAAAAAAAAAAAAAAAGAGTGAGAAAAACAGAAAGGAAGTTTAATCCCCATTTTGACATTTGCCATATACTCCCTGGATTTATAGTCTAGTGTTTCAGAGTGCTGTAGTGAAACACCATCTACACAGAAGAAATTGAACATTAGTGTGCTCACAGCACTGTGACTTGAGGAAATGATTGGGAAAAAAAAAAAAAAAAGGCTTTCAATTAAACTTTTGAAGAAAATGGGTAAATAATTGTTTAGATACATTTGCATAGAGAATGCCCAGAGCTTTACACAGAAGGCATTGAAAATTTGGAATGTCTACTTTTTATGTAAATTCAGGGTTATGTTTTTTTCTCTCTTCCCCCCCCCCCCCCCCGGAGGGGATGCATTTATTTATTATTTGGTTGGGTTGGTTTGTGTGGTGGTTTTTTTGTTTGTTTGTTTTTGTTTTTTTTGATTGGTTGTGTTTTTTTGTTTGTTTTTATTTTTTTCCAGCTAACCCAATAAATACAAAACAGAATAGAAATTAGTTTTAATAGATGTGCTGCATTCACAGAACATGCAGCCTGTAATGCATACAGTGGCACTGCAGCAGTGATGGGCATCTTTGAGGAGTTCCTTTTCACATACATTGTTCATTTAGATATCAACAATATTTGTCGCAGATAAATGGATGATAGAAAGCTAGCCAGCTCAGCTTTTATTTTTATTTTTTTCTAGATTCTGCTAAAACAAATTCAAGAATACAGTCTTTGTTAACTATGTGCTCTTGGAGAAAGCACCAAGATCAAATCAGTGAGATAAAGGATATTGAAGCATAGGAAAAAAATACCATAGCCATAAAGCAAGCTCCCAGGCAGACTTGACCTTCACAGATGTATGCTGAACCTCCTGCTGGTTGCTGGACATATTAGAAATGACCCTCAGCTGATTTCACAGCAGCCATCAGATAGTGCTGATGTTCTTGTGTTACAGTTTAACTAGTGACCTGAAGAGTACCACACCATCAAATACAAGATCTCACCAGGGCTATGAGGAATTTCTTCCAGTAATTCCTCCAGAAATGGAAGTAGTGGTTCAGGATCTCATGACCTACATTGTGAACTTAACTCATATTGTTACTGAAAGCAGTTTGTTTGTAGAAATTGTTTTTGTATTTACTGTTCCAAACAAAGGAAATTCTTTGTTTTCTTTCACTGGAACATTTTCTTGGAATATTCATTTGTATATTTTTACTTTCTTTCTGTTTGTATGTCTGGATGAGGCATGGAAGAAATTTCAAAACAATGTATGAACCAGGCTTTTCCTTCCCAATATGACATACTAAGCTTCAAAAGACACTCATGTATGTGCACTTGAGACTCTAGACTCTAGTGCTAAGCTAGCACTCTTTGGAAGTGGCCACAGATACAGGGTTCCTGAGTTTTGGGGTGTCCCATTTGATGCAAATGGGTTAGATTTTCAGATGATACTGTGACATTTAATTTCCTAAGCATTTTGTTTGCTGAAACCTTCTGAAGATAGCTATTTCAATTTGAAAAATCTTAACAAATACAACGCTTGAAAATACTTGCTTATTAGTAGTTTTGTCTTTTCCAGATGTGATATGCTGCAGTTTCTCAAAAGTGAGTAATAGATTTATTACTTATTTTGATGCATTCTCTTGGCAGCCATGTGTTTTTATTTTCTGGTGAGGTCTTATGGTGTAAAACTATTAGGAGCTTTCCCAAGCGCCCAGAAAGAGCCTGACAAGGGAGTTCCTTGTGGTTGTTCTATTCCTTCTTGAATGTGATGATACAAACGCAGCATTTCATAGCAGCGCATGTGAAATGCATGTGATGAAAATTTTCCCAGGGCTCCCAGTTCATACATGTATCATACACGGGCATGGAAGGGATTTGAATCCTTTATCACATGCAGACACTGCAGGGTTTGGTAAAACAGTTTCACTTTGAATATGGATATAAATGTTCTCACCAAATTATTTTTCAAATGAAGTCTTTGGACAGAATTTAGATGAGCTAATCCTTGTAAGTTATAACATATGCCATACCAAGTAGAATATAACATGTTAAAACTTTGGAAGCCTATTAAGATCCATGGCATTTAACCGAGTTTAATTTAAATTTTTTTTTTTTTGAAAGGGGATTCCTCTTTTATGAAATAACAGCAAATTCAGCTTTTCCAGCGTTATGCCTGTGTGTAATGGAATCATCCATCAGCATGACTGATGGTCATCCAGGGCTTCATGAAAGAGGTTCTAGCAATTATTGCTAGCTCCTGACTTGTGAGCAAACGGGCATAAGTCAGGAGAGTCCTCCTCTAGCTTTGTATCACGTCAGTTAACTCTACACATAGGGATATAATTTAACAACACCGTAGCCAGAAACTTTGGTGCACTGATACCTGAGCTGACTAGTAAGATAGCCCCTTTTATCTGAAGTGTAAGACTATGTGCCCTGTGTCAGCATTAACTTAGGGCTTGCTGCACATTTTCCAACTGCATAGCATGGATGGGCCTTATATATTACTGGAAATAATATCAGCTGGAGAGCAGGCTTTAAAGAAAATCTTTTTCTAGGTTTCAGAGTCTGGATTCAGTCTGTAATCAAGGTGGAAGTAACAGGAGAACAGAAAGGTTTTTATTCAGTCTAGAAAGAAGCTTATTCTTCAACAGTGGCCTACTCTTGTATCTAGAACCTATATAATTATAATAGAATCATAAAATATCCAAGTTGGAAGGAACCCACAAGGATCATCAAATCCAACTCCCGGGTCCCCAAAGGACCACCCTCCAAAAAATAAATAAATAAATTCAGACCAGGTGTCCAAACACTTCTTGAACTCTGGCAGGCTTGGTGCTGTGACCACTTCCCTTGGGAGCCTGTTCCAGTATCCGACCACCTCATTATGGTACTGTAATTAGGATTTTTGTTCCATTTTATACCACACTGACACTCTAATTAAAGGTGTTCAGCTAACAAAGGAAACTAGATTTTTTTTTTGTTGTTGTTAAAAAAGAGGATGTTTATTTCTCAGTGGTAATTTTAAAAAACTCTTGGGTGGTAAAATGGAAGGACACTTGTACTCTGGAAAGGTGAAGAAGAGAAAGGATCCTATAACGATAGAAACACAAACCTAAAAGAGGAATTTGGGTAGAAATAAGGTGCCTATGCTACTGTTTTGCTATATCTATACGTCCCTTGTATTGGTATAAGCAGAATGCAATTGGTTGCAGAGCCTTCCCACAGCTGGGTGTCTTTGAAGGGCTTAACTGAGGCAGTTAAACAGGATAATCCAATAAATGGAAATACAGGAGAAGGTGCTTTGATGTAATAATTGCATCTTGGCCTCGGTTATTCTTTTTTTATTATTATTTTTTTCTCCCCCCGTCCTGAGGTTCTACAACATCCTGTAATTCATGGGGGTCATATCTCTGAGGAAATGGTACTTCGGATGAGTATGACTGCAAGGATGCACTAGAGAAATGGAAGACAGAGAGTGCTAGACTCCACAAGTTTTGAGGAAGACGATAGCACAAGAGCATACCATGGTAGACTGCAGACAGCATCCTGTTTTGTGATACTCTGTTCCGACCAGCCATGGGGAGGTATAATCTAGCCTCCTGTTTTCCATAATATTGCTATCTACCAAGTAAAAAAGGATGAGCAGCTCTTGAAGGTATGTGAAACTGCATGGTAGAGCCAGCCACAAGTTACAGCATTCTCAGCTCACCATCTGATTTAGCTTGAGGAGCAGAGATACAGTTTCTCTGTAATCATGAGGGCAGTGAACATGTTTAAACTCACTCACATATAACTTCAAATTGATCAAGCAAAATCATCCAGGATTTTGTTCATTATAAATGTATTCTAGTTTACTGAGCAATTAGCAATTCACTATTTATGTGTCATCATTCAGGAATTCCAATGCGCCTTATTCTACAGATTTTTGCCTTGCTTTGGAAATAGGACCAGTGTACACCAGCAGGGCACCAGCCAGTACTGAAAAGTTCAGGGAGTGACCTTTCTGAGAGCTTGTTCCATGACCCACTTTGATTGCTGAGGCACTATCACAAAATCCCTGGCCATTTCCCACCTGCTGTAAATGACACTAAATATAGAGCTGACACAACAGTTTACTAGAAAACATAATTACAGAGCCATTTTTCTTCAATAAATTAATGTTAAACAGAGGTTCCATTCAAGGAACAGATGGCAAATACCAGGTAATACAGATACAGATTAAGCAACGTTGGCAACAGTTGGTACATTTACACAAAGCACAAAGATAGTAGGTGCTAAGTGTTCCTTAAAAATATGCTTGAATCATGAAAAACAAAATCCTTTCATGGATCTAGTTCTAAATTTGTTCAGATGCAAAGGCAGGGCAAAGGGCTCCCAAGATTTCTGCCTATGAACATGTAAAGTCCACTCTACTAAATATTTTGACGGTTTTCTTATAATTTCTGTTTTTACTAAGTTATGATATCAAACATAATTTGCTTGAGCAGGGAAGTCAAGTGGCTGGAGCACAAGAATTACAGCTGAAATGTTTGTGCTTTTCCAGGAGAAGTAACTGCTGTCTTTAGATTAGTACAGCAAGATCTCGTTTGCCTAAGAAATAACAAAGATTTCAGCCTTTACATGATATAGTGCAAACTGTTGTGTGAAGCAACAGACTCCCCACACTTCAGCTAAACATGTAAACACAGCCTGCATCAAAATACCTTCTTCTTCACATTGCTCATATCTGCTGAATTGCTATTTCGTTTCATGTGATATCCATAGCCTTCATCAGTGTAGAAGCAACCAAAAACCTTTTTCTTGCATCGCCTTTACTTTCCCACAGGTCTGGATGGGGCTGGTAAAGTTTCAGTCCCTGGGATTTGGATGAATGCTTTAGGACCAGCCTGGGAGAGAATTTCTAGGAAAAGTGCAGCAGAAGGTATCCCTGCTTCCTTGATTGGCTTGGCAAGTGTCAGAAATATGCTTGTTAAAAACTTGTTTTTCCCTTTATATTGTAACAATATCCAGGGGAATTTCCATAATTACTTTAAAAAGACTTTGGATATGAATTCAGCTGACCTGTTCTCTGTCAGACCCTACCTCTCCTCTTGACACCAGCTGTGGCCAGGTGAAGGAGACAGTGGAAAACAGGCTGGGGCGGACTGGACCACAGTGTTGAAAAAGGCTATCTGCTACATGGTTGGATCTTCCCAAACGCGAGAAACATGATTTCAGGCTCTCTTGGAACCCTCATGAAAGAAACTCAAAGAGCAGCAGCGACTCAAACAGGGAGAGCTTGTCTTTTCTGTTTGTTTGTTTCACCTTTAGTCTGCTTCCCTCATTTTCTTTGTATGTTCTCTCCCTGTCTTTGTGTGTATTTTGAGGTATGTAAATGTATACAAGTGCACTTATACAGACAAGAACTCTTGCTTTGAAATTATTACTCAAGTATCTGGGGAAGAAAAGCCAGTGAATGGATCTTATACACTAAAATAAAATAAAACTAGACAAAGAAAAGCTGGATTTATTACAAAACTAAAAGCCCAGAGCAATGCATGAAAACCAATTTGCTTTAACTACAATAATAATTCTCTGAGGCAGATTATATGGGCCCCTTACACATGAGTTACACTTCAATAGTAAAATGCAACTCAGTCTAGCAAGGAGATACTGCTCCGATGTTTGGAGCTGGTAAACTCCCTTGCTAGAAAGAACATCTCTGAGAATCACTAAACAGTCTAGCAGCAACTTTTCAAACACACAAGATCATAGATTTTTCAGCTATACATTTTTGGATTTTTAACATTACTCATGTACTTACAGTAATATACAGATATTATTTTCCAAAATAACTACAAACTTGCTTGTTGTTTGCTTCCCTTGATTCAGTGAATTCACCTGGGTAACATCTAACCAGCACAAAAAAATATACGTAATTTTGGCTAGCAGCTTGAATAAACACATCCCTTCCCATCCAAGCTACATAAACACGTTGGGTGCTGCCTGCTCTAAAACACCTTTACTCTTTCTTAGGCATTTGTATAATCTACTGAAAGATGCCTTGGAAACTTTGGAGGTTCTAGCACAACCGAAAGTGCTAACTCCAGACATTTAATGTATTTTTTTTTCTCAGTCTCCCTCTCTCATGTTCCACTTGGAAAGAATTTTTACCACCATTTATTTTATTTAAGCCCCACTTTAGAATTAAATAAGGTTATCATTCTCCCAGTTTATTTTTTCCTGTCCCATCTTTGTTTTCTGTCCTTTTGGAAGACTGCTTTTCCTGTTTTCCCACTTGGCATGCATACAGTAAATTTTTTAGTTGCCTCCTAGGCTGCAAGACTAAAAGGTCCCAGAGGAGTTGGGTGCTTGACTGGAAAGACACAAGCAATGTAGAAACCCTACTTCTCTGTGTTAGAGTTAGCAGAAATGTGTATTGCAAGGATTTCAAAAGGAAACTACAGTGTCATAGGCACCAGCTTCCCAAGAGCTATCTCAAATCCCTTTACCTCCTTTGAAAACCCCCAGTTTGTGCATTTGACTCATGTACATCGTGACATCCTGGCGTAAGTACTTTATGAATAATTGTAATGGTCTGAAAGACAGCTTGTGTGAGAGCTTTGCTCATAAAACACGACACCGGTCACGAGTCCTGCTGTGGTCACAAGCTGTGGGATAGCACAAATTTATCATAGCAAATCTCTTCTTACAACCATAAGCAGCAGCAATGTGGAGTGTTGCTCTGGGAGGTATATTCTCATCTGGAAGAACCATATAGATAGCAAGAAGTAAATTGTTTATTTTTTAAACTATACAACAATTAATGAAATAACAGCAGTTTACAAAGGTTACATAGATTTATTTGGTGATTCTTTCAGGAATTCAAAGCTGTTCTGGAACTTTCTCATTGCTAAGTTTAAGTCAAAATTTTTAGGATAAAGAAAGATGATATTGAGAGCCTCTGCTGAGAAAAAAAGCATTCAGTTTTGGGTGGAGATTTTGCTAGTGCCAAAAGAGACCAGACTAACCAATGCCACTCCTGGTTAGAAGGAGGGTCAGGGATAGAAATTTTGTTGCATAGTTATTTGTAGAAACTAGAACAGTTCCAAAAGAAGAAATTGCCAATCCAACAACCCAATGGCTGAGTATAAAAATGGTAGTCAAAGGACTTGAACTAAGGTTATTACAGCTGTAATCTAACAAAGTGGCAGTCATCATCCCTATTTCTTAATTTCAATCAGTTTTGGTATGTCTAAATTGAATCCCAGGAGCTCCTCTGTTCCTGCAGATGTACATTACTCCAGTGACTGCATCTTTATGGGAATCCTACACTGAGCACATGTATTTCTTATGCTTCGTGTGCTAATGGGTCAGATGAAATCAGCTAAATGAGAAGCCCATTTGAAATGTCTTATCAATGTATTGCCTTTGAAGTAAAGAAACCAAAACTAGAATTTAGGGCAGAATTGCTTAAGAACTTAGCCAGTGACTTATTTACATTATTATTAATGGTAGATTTAAAAGGACAGTCACACCCAAATTGAGCTTTGCACTATACACATACATAGAAAGATGAAGTCCCTGCCCCAATAAGCAAACAATTGGAAAGAATTTATTTCCTCATCTCTTTATTTCTTGACAACAATGAAAGTTTCAAATGTAGACACTGAAGATTTAATTTCCATCTCCAGTGCTAACTATATTGATATATACCTTTCAGTGTACTTCTGCCTTCATGAAACAAGGAAATGTTTTAGATTTATAGTTAACTGAAAAACTACTGATGACACGTTGACACAAGTAATTCATTTTACTATCTGTCCTAACAACTTTTTTTTTTTTTTCCTGTTAGTGGTTTTCTTTCTGGTATAAGTAATGGAAATTATATGTTGCAATAGTTAATTAGTATATATTCCATATTGTGAGCCAGGAAAATTTCTGACTACCTGTAAACTCTTCTTACTGTCCTGATTTTAATCAATTTCTGTTTCTACACTTCAGTAGATTTTATTAAAATAAAATTTCTTATTAGAGATAATCAGGATATTTCTTACCAAAAAAAAAAAAAAAAGACAACCTAATGCTTTTTAGGTGGCCTAAGAACAAAGGAAGTCTTTCATTTCTCAACTTCTCACACAATTGTATCACTTTGGTCTGATCCTCTGACCAAAGTTTTAGACGCTTAAATGGGATTGAAGCAGAATTTAGGTGCCAAATCCCGAGAACAGGATGCCCCAGCTCTTGCATGGGCCTCCAGGTGTCCAGGATCAATGTCACACTTTGACAACTGGCCAGTCATTTCGGCCCTGTCGTTGCCTGTGAGAATGAAGAGCAGAGCTCTGCCCTGCTTGGGAGCAGAGATGTGTGATCAGCTGTGATGCTGCTGCAAGGACATCCCAAAAGATCCTGTTTTAGAGCACAGCAGTGTCGAATGTTGTTCTGGAGAGGACTGGTGTCTACTGTGGACTTTTCCAGTCTGACTCCAATTATGGCTTTGACCAAGTTCTTCACAATAAAATGTTTTAGTGTTCACAGTGTATGACAGATTGCTGAGCATCTAGCTTCAAGTCACATCAATTTGAGTTGCTGATGTTAAATAAATAAATAAATACAACTCTACAGCTTCACCTGTAGGTGGCAAGAACTACGGCTCCCTACTTCATAGCCCAGAGCTGTAACCAGCTGTTGGAAGTACCTTAGCTACCTCCTGCCTCTGACACACAGCTTTTTCTAAGGCTTTCGCGGCACAATACTTATGCTCTTACTTGTAAAAGCAAAACTTTGATTATACCATGTTTTAGAAAAAAATCTTGATGAAGCTACCAATCCCTTCTAGCTAAGCAGACCTTTGTAGAACCAGTGAGCATATTTCTCTGAGAAAATTCTTTTTACTTTGAATTACACTGGGCCCTTTTACTTATGACTACTATAGAAGGTATTTATTCTAGAAGGTATTTTTTTGGTAATCCAGAGCTTCTCTCTGAGCGTTACGCTCATTTTATGTGTTCAGACTTTCCTGCACATGGATTGCCAGCCTGGAAGCAGGCACAGCATCTTGAGCAGCAGCATTTGAACCAGCTGCGTGCTGCGGCACAGGTGAAGGGTGAGTGGCACAGTGCAAAGGCTGCACCCTCCCCACGTGTCCCCTCCCCGGTGAGCCCTGTGACTCACAGGCACGTGCTCCTTGCTGCTGCGGCAGGCCCGCAAGTCGATGCAAGAGACGATTTGCCTCACCCAGTCAGATCCCCAAATTAAAACCAAGACTGGCAGTACATCAAGTACCAGAATGTGTTCCAGGTTTAAGCAAATGCATAATGGCAGGTGTACGATGGAATTTAGGTCAGGCAGGCAAGAGTGATCAACAACACTGAGCCACAGGCTCTAATTCTAAATAATCAAGAGACCAGCCAGGGGTTAGTCCTGGCAATTGAAGTGGCACACTGAGAATAATTGCATGTTTGGAAAAACATCCCCTTGGGCCTTTATAGTCAACCCAGATCACTAGAAATGATTGTGATAAAAAGCTTAATGAAATAACCAGGGCTGCTGGTATCTGCCAGAACATCCTTTGCAATAATCCAGGCTCTGCAGAAATGTTTTGGGGGAAGACTAAAGGGTTCCTGAAGAACTAAAACATTGGCAAGTGCAGCTATTTTGATAACTGGGATGCAGACATTTTGAAAGACTCCTATATAAGAAAAAAGGAATCTTATACATCAGCTTTAGCAGAGCACTCAGAGAGGGGAAAAAAAAATCTTAATTACTATGACTGATGTCAAATATTTAAAAACAGTTATTTGGAAAATTGCTGTTTATTTCATGCAGGTGCTCAGTGAAGCCTTTGCAAGAGAATGAAGATATCTGTAGAAATCTAAAACACATAAAGGAAATATCCTTAGGGTTAAAAAGTAGGATGTAATGTAAATTATTCATAGCTGGAAATTAGTAATTAGTCATTCAGTGACAGAGGAGACAGGAAGCCTAGACAAAGTGTTCATTAAGAGGTTCTAGTCCCCTTTTCAGGCAGGCTGCAAAGTGATAACTAGAGTCATCCGCCAAGGAAAGGCAGCAACACACCCAATTAGGGAGAGGTCATCTTGCAGGACCAGGCTGCAAGTCAGAGCCTCCTATGGCTGTGTGAACAAAGCTGTGTTCTCCATGGGCCCAGCAAGAAACTACATGAAATGCTGCAGACATCGCCCATAGCTGAGTGAACACTGAACAGGGAGTCTTCTGCTCCTTGAAAGATGTCCTTCAGCTAAATCTGTGGGATCACTCACTTAGGATCACGGGAAGCTATAAATGTATAGCATTGGAGAGTCACTGTTTAATGCTGTTCTATTGCTCCCTTCAAGCACAACGGGGCAGGGGCCATAGTGACCTAAGAACCATAAGTATTTATTAATTATGGGGCCCACATGCTCTCTGGGAACTCAAGATATCTGCTCCTGGAAAGTAAACAGTTGGAAAGTATTCAGCTCAATGAGGAAACTGGAAATGTATGAAAAGCATATTGTAATAAACAGCACTGCATGAAAAAGCCAGTTATTTTTTTTAAACGATTCTTGATGTTTTAACATTTTTAGAGGAGGTTTTTACCTAACTAACATTCACTTGCCTTTATGTGGTTTTGTTTGTTTGTTTGTTTGTTTGTTTTGGAGGGGGGCTTCTTTGGTAAAAATTTTGAGGTTTGAGATAAATAAACTAGGAAATATAATGAAACTAAATAATTTTAATAAAAATAAATAAATAAAAACATTTAAATAAACAAACTCATCCCCAAAGCATTTGCAACTTTTAGGGCTAAACTTTGAAAAAAAGTAAGTTTGAAAAACATGATTAAAAAAATCTGCAAAGTTTTCATTTTAACCTGAAAAGGCACTTTTATTTTAAAAGATTGTTAATAACATATATAGCATGTAAGTTCATTTAAGCTATTAAAATAATTATTAATTATTAAATTAATTGCAACAATTTGGTTTTATAGGTTCAATCTATGCAATAGATTTAGAGTGTTACGATATTTCCTAGGGGATGAAAACCTCCATTTGAATTCTCCAACAAAGGATCCTGAAAGGATCCGACAACTATATTTTAGAGTTTTCAGCAGTAAATCTGCTGTAGCCACTCTAATTTTACTCTGTGTGCACAGTATTAACATGGGTTTCACCCCTGGCTGCTATTGCTTACAATTTGAGAAGCAGGAAAACTGAATGAGTGTCAGCTGTATGGTTCTCAGTGCCGGAGGAAATTTAAAAACTGTGTGTATTTGTCACCTGCAAATTCTCAAAGCACTAGGTAAGGGCTGAGCGCATATTTATACTACGAAACTTAATTAGGGCATTACTTATGTAATCTACTTATTTGGTAGAAAGGCAAACCATAAAGATACTTCTCAGCACACTGTGTATAAGCTGTCTGCATGTCATACAGCCGAAGAGAAAAAGTACATGAGGTCGAGGGCAACTATAGTATACAAGGAAACAGTGTTAAATTAGGGCACATATCTGTAGGTCAATAAATGGTTTCAGCAGAGTTGAAAAATGAGGGAAAGAAGATTTAGGAGACACAAATAATTATCTAATGAAGTTTTGGCATGCAGACACTCTCAGTATAGAATCAGTCAAATAGCTTATTTGAACTAAAGCTGGCCAGTTTTTGCTATATGAGTAGCATAGCGGTAAGGATCATTTTTACAGGCCAGAGGGAGGAAATTAGAAGATTACATATAAATCAACAGAATTGGAAAAATGTAATAATATAGTATTCTGACAAATACTGTTTTAAAATACATTCACTTATTTAAAAGCCTGTACCAAAGCTGCATATAAACTCACAAGCTACCAAGAGTTTGAATAAGAGACTCTGGGGCTTTACTCATAAAAATGTGCTGACATGGTTGGGTCAAATTTTTTCCATTAAGTTTAATGGTAGAATCAGAACGTACATCCATGCATGGCTTGAAAAGAAAAATGTCCAATTTGTGAAGTCTGGTACCAGCCAGTGAATGAGTTTAAGAGAATGGGAATTTAACCTAGGGAAAAGCTCCTGTTTTTCTCCCATAAAAATGAGTGATTGTATTGTCAGCAGCAAATTCAGTGCTATTCTAGTGACTGGTAGAACTATCATGTTGCATGCCAACGTAAAGCTGTTTACAAACATAGACATATTTTCTTCCTCCTAACTTTATTTTCTTGACTGTGTTTATTTTGAAAACAAAAATGCCACAAAAAGTGAGAAAGAAATGGAATGAGAGTCAAAGAATTATCTGTGGTCAGCCACCTCAGCTTAGCAATTTTCTACTTTTTTTAGTGTAAATGGACTTGACCACAAAACTCTAATTTGATTTTAGTTACCTTAAACACTTCTGGGTATGAAGAGCTGGAGTTCTGTTTCTGACCTTGTCATACCCTTTGGGATCTGCTGAAAACACATAGGCATGTCTAAACAGGGACAGACCACTGTTGTTTTGAGACCAGCCTGGTCTCAAACATAATCCAGCTTTGGTCCAGAAGCTGGGTAGCCACTTTAGAGCCATTATAATTCCTTGGTTAAGGATTCTGTATTGTTCCCAGAGATGTAGTTTAAAACTGACTAGGTCAGAAGGTAGGCAAAACCATCACTTCTGCACCAATTTGTGTAGACTCCCTTCTAGCAAAAAAAAATATGGATAGGAGCTATTATTTGTGGTGCCATCACTTTTACACCTTTTGGTTCCTTCATAGCACTGTTTTAATAAAAATGTTTTTAGTATTTTCAAAGGAGAAGGAACAGAATAGCAAGTTCATAGTGAATTTATAAAACCATACACACTGCTGTAAGGACAGTCATTTATTTAAGTACCATGATGCTAATAAAATAAATTTTCAGAACAGCTTTAAACCTGGGGAGATGATTATGATACAGTCCTCAGTAAGATCTAAAGATCATTCAGGCATGTAAACAATGGTCATGTGAAGTATAAATGGGGACTTTGGCAGTTAGATTCCCTGTATCTCTATAGAATTGCATACGGCCACAGGGATTATCTACTCCAGCATTCATAAATCTTTTAATCGATATGTTCCTGAATGCAGTTACTCTAGTAATACTCCTTTAGAATCTTTTATCAGAAATATAATAAAAAGTAGATATTATTCTCTGAGAGTGATGCCACTAACCAGAAAGCCCTTAGAACATTTGCACTGTAAAAAATAATTTTCCAGAACTCATGTTTTGTCAATTTTGTAAACATTGTACGTAACAAAATGTACCATTTCTATGATGGAAGTTACTGAAATGGCAATTTAAATTCCAGTTCCCATAATCTAATCATTATATCATGAAGGAGTAACAAAGCTTGATAAAAAGTTGCCTCAGGATTTTTATGTGTTGATCGTACCCATGCAGTCATATATCTCCCATTTCCCAGTGTAGAATTATTCACATGGGAAAATCATGAGGTGATGTACTATTCTGGTCACCTGAGACATTTGTTCTTTACAGTAACTGGAAAAGAGCTGAAGCATGACAAAGTGGCAATCACACAGTAATCATTCTCAGCTCCCACATGGGAAGCCATCAGATCCGTTAAGACTCTTCCAGAAAAGAGGCAGCCGACAAGGGTAATGACAAGGTCTATAAAATCGTGAATGATGATATGGTAGATGCTAAAGGTTTTCACTGGTTTAAGAGGAAATTGGACAAGTTCATGGAATAGAAATCCACTGAGGGTTATTAAATCATTGAAACCACATCTGAAGCTGGGAGCAGGGAGAGTTTGAGTGCGGAAATCATCTGTGCTTGTTCTCTTGCTGCTCTTTGCCTATGGACATCATCAGAGGGAGTGCTCTTGGATAGTCAAACCGTCAGTGTAACCCCGTCTTTAAATTTTTATGTGATGAAAAGCTGTGGAAACTGCTATCAGTTCAAGCCTTCATGACCAGTATGACTCCCCTCTACAGAAAGATATATATATATGTATATATAATATTTTGATATATATAGATCAAAATTTGATAGTGATATGGTAAATAAACAAGTTTATATATATATATGCATATATAATATATATAAATATATAACTTATACATTATATAATATATAAATAATATATAAATATTATAAATAATATTAAAATATATAAAATATAAAAATATTAATATAAAAGTATTAAAATGTTATATAAAGTATATATAATAAAAATATTATAGATAATATCACAAACAATATGTAAATATTTTATATATTATATAAATAATATAATATATGTATGCATATATATATAAACTTGTTTATACATATATAAACTTGTTTATTTGCCATATCACTCTCAAATTTTCAAATGGGTATTTGAACAAATAAACAAATAGGCTAAGATTTTGTTTTAATGCCCAAAGTTGCAATTTTACTGGAACTGCCTTTGAAGAACCAAAACAGACAGCAAATATTTTTATGAGTCAATCTGCTTAAATGAAAATAGGACTGAGCTTTGCATAGTTTGCAGTCTCTGCTTCTTTGATGCCTGAAGAGAGAGGTTCAACCATTTGCCTACTCTGAAATAGGACCATGGGAAAAGCTGTTTTTCATAATCCAGTTATGGATTATGTTCTAAGCATTCTTGAGAAAGTCGTTGGGGATTCTTGACGATTCAGATGATAAATTAATACAAACAATCACTGTAGGAACACTAGATAGTGTTACCAAAACCAAAACTGTTGCATGGTATGAAATGCAGGTTTGCTCTCACTGCGATTAGTGACAGTGACACCATCACCTTCAGAGTTGCACGAGTCTCTGCACAATGCCTTGACGAGGGTGAGGCAACTATCTACCTCTAGGGCACTGCAGGTAAGAGTAGAAGGAGAGATTTTAACCTCAGACTTTACCATCTACCCACACAAGCCACAAGCCTAAGGAAGAACTACACTGGAGAAGCTACTTTCACTTCAAATACAATCGCAGATAAGATGAAAGTTAATCCTTCACTAGGGAGGGATGCTAATGAATTGAAACTCTAGATAATACCAAGAAAATGTTGGCTCTGGGAACATACAATGGGTGGGCCAACTGCTTACTAATGCCAAAATCAAGTACAAATATTTAAAGACAAAATCATCTGGAAATTACAGGGTTAGAGATAAAACAACTAATAAAAAGAGATAATTTGTACCAAGATAGTGACAGAGGTGGAAAAGCCCTCATTTTATTGACTGTTCTTATTAGAGCTATAAAATGCAAATGCTGTGCACACATGTGTCTGCCATCTGCAGGGCCTGGCAGCCTGCAGGCTGGCTGCACGGGCAATCAAATTTTCACATTATGAATGATAAGAAAGCAGTACAGTGGCAGAGGTGGCTCACGACATGCTCTGCCACGCAGGTGGTGTTTACAGCTAAGCACCTTTTTGGAATGAACTCTTGAGGTCAAAACAATCCAGGGAGTCATTTGAGCAGAGAGGCAAACAATATTAAAGTAAATATGAGCTCATTGTAACCCTGGCTGCTCAGGCCGTTGTGTTTATGGCAGACTTCCCAAACAGAGCAGGTCCCCTTTGTAGTCCTGCAACACACCTGCCACTTTTACAGCACAAGCTCACACCTCTGTTTTCACATTGGCAATTCATCTGTATGCCCTGCTTGTGCTTGCAGGTTGGGCAGCCAAAGGAACGAGCATTCACACTCACAGTTAGTATCACTTAAATGCATTGCATAGCAGAGAAATAGATTTAAAAATTAGCTTGTAGAGGCAAAAATCAGGTCTATTTAAAAGAAATTTTAAAAAATATAGAATACCAAGTCTTTGAGAAACAGTAGTGTACATCGAATGGTTTATAGCTGTTACTACCAGACTGGAAAAAAGTTCTGTATTTGACCTCAGCTTTCAGACACAGCTATGTTCAAAGATGTGTTATTCGGTGAGATTCAGAGCAGACCTTCACTAGAAAGTTGAATCTGGACACACCTTGTTTGGTGAGATCAACTCTGTAATATTATAACTCGATTTAAATGTGTGAAAAATAGATGGAGTTGAAAAAAATCACACCAGCTAAAGAGCTGCCTAAGTGAAAGGTCTTTAATTCTGAATACATGATTTAATGTTGATTTAGAACAGTGCCCTGCAGTGGTATCAGAGTTTGTGTCTATTAATATTGACCAATATCTAGTCTTTCTAGACCAGTTAATTTTATATTTTCTTCTGTATGGTTCTGAGCAGAGCTACAGTTAACAGTAACTTACTGTGTTACCAGTTTCTGTGCAGGCAGAAGGTATTCCTGGCTCTTTACATCTTTTGCAATGCATCCACCTTCCCCTTTAATTATTTTATTTTTTTGTAGTTTTTGTTGTAGTAATCAAAAAGTGATGCTTCTCAGCAAGCAAGCTGTGTTTACAAAGCTCATTGAGCAAAAAAAGTCTTTTAGAAAATATTTATTTGTGAAAACGATATCTTGTTCTGAATATGACAGAAAACTCAGAAGTGAAAACCTAAGAATTTTGAGCTTTCATCATTATTTTAAAGCGGCAGTTGCTTAGGACTAGGAGGGATTGTTGCTCTGTTCACTATAATTGAGTGCAGTCAAAGACCTGACTCAGCAAAGCATAGCTATCAGTAAGGAAATAGCTTATCTGCTCAAAATACTGTGAAAAATACAGTGGCGAGACCATGGCAGATATTTTTAGATACTTACTATAGAAAATAAGTGCATGGGAAAGATATAAAGTAAATGATGAGGAAGACATTTGGGTCATCTTTTAACTGAATCAAAAGCAGAATTTTGTGTAGCTAAAGGTCAAGTTTGGTAAACACATTCGGCTGCTTAGTATCAGGGAACCCTTACTCATTTTCTGCTTGAAGGCAGCAGATAAGAAAAAATGCACTGCCAGCTTTTTTCAACGATGCTAGATCCTTAAAGCTGCTTTTCGACACAGATGGAGCAGAGATGGGATAGTCTCCTCTTTCTTTGTAATAATAGCTATCATTCATAGGAATTAGATTTCCCAGGGTACTTCACTACTTCTCATGTATATACATTTACATATATATAGTATGTGAAAAAAAAAATTATGTATATGTATGAAAATGCCCATTTAACACGGACTATTCAGTACCTCCTTTAGAGGGCTTCCTGGGCTTCATGCTGCGCTGCAGGACAGAGCGTGCGCTGCACGACTGCAGGGATTTATTTCAACTTGCATGGCAATCTACTGTGAAATTTTGATTTTTTTCAGTGCTCAGTGGCTGTTCCCAGCAGGAAATGAGTTTTATGAATGCTAATGATATACGATTGGAGCCCACTACACAGCGCTTTTCGCTCTGCTGTGGAGGAAGCCTCATCAGCTCTGTGCCAGCATAGCACGTCTCCTTCCCCCTCTGCCCCAAGGGCTTTAGAGAAAGCCCCAGTGCCTGCGTAGGATTAGTATTAGGAGCAGCAATCTGTGGAGCCTTCTGGGGCAGAAATAGCCCCCTCCAGCCCAAATACATCAGTGCTGCAGTGTCCCTGCTGCGCCAAGGAGGGGGTTCTTTGCAGTCCTACCCTCTCCTTTTGGCAAATCCCCCAGACACGGTGGTGTAGCACCACTGCTCCACACAAACTGCACTTTGAGGAGGTCTCAAAGGACATGGAGCCAGCCCAGAGGACACCAACATGGATGGCCTCGTGGCCACCGAGCCTGTACAGGATTCTTGGTAGGGCACAAAGCAGGCTGCCCTGCAAGGGCAAGAGGTGCTGCCCAAAATATCAGTAGTTTGAAGACGCAGACAAAAGGAGTAAAGTAAAAATAAAATAGGACTTACTAATCTTACCTGACAAAGTTTTCCTGGGTTTTGACTGTGTATTTATTTAATCTTGGACATAAAGAGAAAAGTGATATCTTTTTTTTTTTTCCTTCCATTTTATTATTTTATTTTATTTTATTTTATTTTATTTTATTTATTTTATTTTATTTTATTTTATTTATTTTATTTTTATTTTGTATTGTACTAAACTATTAAAATAGGATTCACCTTCAAGAAATACTCATGGGAAAAGCATTTCGTGTTGAACCAAATCACCTCTGCAGATCTTCTGAGGGGAAGTAAGTTTCAGTTTGGTGATCCTTTTTTCCTCACAAGTGTTTTTTTAAACTAGTGGGCCAGATGAATCAATGGCACGAACGCTGTGTCCGGTGACGTGGTGTGGGTAGATCAGAAGTCACGGTGCCGCAGTATTAGAAGGCCAAGTGTGTTGTGTGCCATCAGCACAGCTTACAGAAGGGTGAAGGTGGCTCTGTGCCATGTCCCCAATCCCCAGGGCCAATGCCCTGTCCCAGGGGAAGCAAACAGCAATCTCTCAACTTCTCTGTCGACTTGCAATACCCGAGTGAGTGGTTGGAGCACGGCACATCCCAGGTGTCTCTGCCCAGAGCACCCCTCCTTGCTCCTTGAGTTATTGCAGTGGTGGCATCTGGATGGTGTCCCACGGGGCCTACACAGCACAGCACAGCTTGGTGTGCCCAGCTGAGCACGCGCATCTCCCCCGGTACTCTAAGGTGCCCAGTATAGTTTAGGGCACATCACAGTTAACAATAAATAGTCTTGTAGATAAATATTATGCCTCTCCTTTAATCCTGTGGAATAAAGGATGCACGGAGAGCCTAAACAACTCACCTGAGCACAGGCAGGAGTCTGAGGCAAAACTGTTAACGGTGCCCTAAGCATCCTGGCTGCCAGCACAGCGCATCGAGTGAAAGGATTTCTCCCCTCCACAGCGTTAGAGGACAAGCAGCCAACAAACAACATCCATCCCTTTTTAAAGGCCCCCCCCCCGGAAACAACGTGAAGAAATTCCTCAGCAATAAAGTAAGATGGAGAGCTCTGGACTGCTGCTGTGCCAAGCCCCTTATCGGTTTACTTGTTGATGTTGAACAGCCGTGTCTCCTTCAAAGGGGAGCAGAGGAACCAACTACATATTCCTAGGCTTTTCCACAATATCATTATAGTTAGTTGATTGCATTTGAGGAGCATGTGGAATCTTTGTAAGCAACTTTTTCTTCAGTGAGTCTCACACAGGCTTCAAATACCTCCTCACTAGGTAGTCACATCAGGTGGTACCATCGGATCAAGGGTGCCTGCTTCTCTTCTGGTGTAAGCCAGCAGAGCTATATGGACCCTCCCACACACAGTCCTTATCCTAGCCTCTATGAGCCTGGCACTGCTGCAGCTGGTGAGGGAACTATCACTGGAGAATGAGAGGTGGAGAAGAGGAAAGCGTCATTGCTGCGGGACCAGATGAAGGCATGAGGTTTTGTATTCCGGAAAATTTGGGGTGAAGGCTGGGATTAGCTCAGAGATGTTAGATTTTGCTCCAGACTCATTCATTCATTTGTTCCTAGCTAGTTTGCCTTTTAGTGACTTCTAAGTAGCATCTTTTGATTTATGACCTTAAACTTGCTCCTCAGCTTCCAGACCAGTGCTCTAGACCAGTGATGGTGTGATTCTCAGATCCACTGGCCTTATGGTGACAAGTGCATATCCCCTTAAAAAAAAGGATCAATCCTGCAGTCTGCCTTTGCCTACCTATCACAACTACACATGTAAGATGAGTATAAACAATGTTTCACAGTAGATATATTTATATGTGTACAGAAGTCATTTTTAAGCTCTCCCATTGGTTTTGTGTGCGTTTGTACTGCATTACGAATCCTGTCCCAAATCCAGAATGGGATGATATGACAGCAAGCCTCAGGGCTGATACATGGTATGACGTCCCCTGTGAACATGCATGGCAACAAAAAGAATAAAAATAACAAAAACAAACAAACAAACAACAAGCAAACAAAAACAAACAAACAAACAAACAAAAACAGGTTCTGCATTCAGATTGTCTGATAATCTCATCTGCCTTTATACACACAGACCTCACAGGTACGTCAGTCTGAATTCTGATTTGTGCCTCTGAGAACTGGGACAAATAGAGTTCTCACGTGGTAACTATTTTTTCCCTTCATGCACAAATACTAGTTGATACTAATAGCTTGATTTTATCTACTTGAAAACAATTGGTTTTGGTAACTTTCTTTCTAAGTTTTTATGTCACTGGAGTTCTGATGAATTCAACAGCCACATGACAGCGGAGTACAAAGGGTACATTTCTGTCTGCTAAAGTCAGTTCTAGAAGACAGCTACTGTTGACTTAAACGAGACATAATTTAAGATTACATTGCTCATATTTTTTAAAATGTATCTGGGTCTAACTAAAAAGGTTCTGTACCACTATATAAAAACTGTGTGTTTTCTTTGATACTGATTTTAATTGCAGCTAATTAGACTGTTTGCATACCAACTCTGTCTAAGGATGAGAGACTGATGATATCTGGTAGATGATACATATTCCAGCTGTTGGAATGGTGTGGTGTCTGGAAATTAATTTAAAAAAAAAAAAGAGAGAGAGAGAATGAAAGTAACAAAATACTTAGGTTAAAATGCAGTTAAAATGTCACAGTCATTTAATTCAAACTGAACCTACCTAAAACATTATTTTATCATGTTCCTTTTCACCATCTGCATGAAAACCTTAGTGCATAAGTCTTATCCCTTTATTGTTAAATGACACTTTTTGAACCAGTCATGAGTACTTAGTAGTTTAACTTTGAATTGCCATGCTTATTTGTTAAGTCAAGAGTACTAAGTAAAGTTTAAGCTCCATATAATTGAACACATCAAATTATATAGGCATGAAAATGAGACTTACAATGGAAGTGGCAGCTGATGCTCAACTGAAATAGATATGTTGGAATAACAGTTATGTACCTGATTTCTAGTTCTCTAAATGAGTCATTTAGGAAGGGGTTGCCAGCTCTGTAATTTTAAAAGGTAAAGGTCAAAAATCTTATTTACAAAAACACGTTCCTTGGTTATTGCATATGTATCTCCAGTCAGCTTTAAGTGTAAGTAATGAACCTGAAAATATTTTAGGGCTGATTAAATTAAAGTGAATTTCATGTTAAAGCATGTTAAAACACACCTACAGAATAAATAACAAGCCCCTGAAGGAAATTTAAATATAGAACAAAGTGATTAATACTCTAAGCTGATGAATAATATAGTTTTATAAAAAGCAGACTCATGAATCAGTTTATTAGCACCTATTCATGCAATCAATCCATGTGGGTGGGCCTTGCAGCTGGAAAAAACTTAGCTGACATCTCTCAGCCTCTCTGTGGGTGTAAAGGTTCATGCACACCCACACACGGATGCAACTGCAGAACAGGGACTAACCTTTTAGCCCTCTTTAGTCATTCACATCTCAGTTGGATAATGCCAAAGAAAGTCAAATATCACTGACCTCAGTGTGCATGAAGACTTTCTGCCAAGTACAAGAGAAATCTATAAACAACAAACAAGACTTTGCTCATATTCTCAGTCACTTCGTTAGCAAAAACAAGAAGTTATTATGACTTGCAATTGTTTTCTTATTTTAAACACATTTTAGTTACCAAGTATTGAGTGTGGGACTTCTTTTAATTGCACATTTTAATAAGGAATATTGGGAAAGCCAAAAAGGTCAAAACAAGCTTCTCGGAGTAAAAACTGTTGTCCTTAAAAGCAATTCCTACTGGGAAAAAAATATGATGATTGAGAGGTCAGTGGTGCTAGGGCAAGCACTAGATAAGCCACAAGCTATTTGAAGTAATGCTTCCTTTGATCTGCCAGGCCTTTCGGTACATAAGGAAATCCAGTTGTGTCCCAGAGGCCTTGATAATCTTCCTAATGATATGCTTAGGATGCTTAAGGTTGAGGTTAAAGAGGCCTTTCAATGCAGCTTGACTTGCAAACTTTTGGTACAAAGAACTGACCTTCCCCTCAAAGATATTTGCAAAGCATCAGCTCACATTAGCAAATGTGTGGGCAACTGTACATGGGAGCTCAGGCAAGAAAAGTCACGTTAAAAAGAGAATTTTTAGATTAGCTCCACCATACTTTAGGATTGTCACAGGGCTTTGTAAACAAAGTATGTTAAGAAGGAGGATAGTTTAAAAGTTTTGAGAAAAACAGGAAATCAAAGAGTTGATTTGGACAAAATCTCTGACAAGTAGTATCAGACAGGGTGGTGAGCATAGCACAAATGTTCTTGGAAAGACTTGAGCATCTACTTTTTTAGGTCAACTTTTAACAGTACCTTGACATTCACTTAAAATCACAGACAGTCAGGTGTGAGAGCAGTATCCAAATATGACTAAAGAGCCTGCAAGTAAACTTGGGAGGTATTAGTCATGAAGGTTCAAAAATCATCCACGAAAAAAAGGAAAAGAAAAAAAAAAAAAAAAAAAAAAAAAGGACATGTGGTCCATTTGGTCACCACTGAGGCCTGAAGAAATTATTTTTGCTAGAAAATTAGCCTTCAGTGCCCTGCTCCTGTGCATCCTATCTACCTGAGCAGAGCAAACCAAGCATGTCTATATTCTTCAACCCATTTGAGGTTCAGAAATTAAGACAACGACCAGCATATGTGCCTGGTTAGTTAGATGTGCTCAGACTGTGCCTAATACATATGAACACTACACTTGGTATGGAATTTATGGCAACTTTCATTACAAAAAGGATTCATCATTTGCATTGCTACACAGGCAGGGCTCTTCAGCTAGCAGCCTGTGGAAAATGTGTAGCTCCTAAGGGATAACTGAGAGGCCTGTAAGTTGTCATAGACTCCCAGGAACAAGATGAGACTCTCATCAAATAAGTGCTAATGAGGTAAACAGTTTCCTGAGATGTGCAATTGCGAGATGCTGTCACACCACGATAGTATCAGAGATGACCAGAGAGGTGACAGAGAGAGGACACAACAGGGTAGAGCCAGTGCATAGGCTGCAATGGAAATAAGACACTGCTGGTAGCTGCTGGAACTAAAGAGGCAAAATGATCCATGCAGTTGGTAGGAAGCACTTGGATACGTGGACTGAAGGCTGGTGAGCCACATCGTACTGCAAGAGGGCTGGGGATCAGGTGCCCCCATACACAGTTGAAGCCAGAGCAAATTCTCTTCTCATGAGATTGTTGGTGCAGCTCACTTACTCCCAGCTTTTTCCAAGTGGGCTTTCTTAATCAACCAATTAAAAAAAAAATAAATGTATGGAGCTTGTGGTTCAAGTTCTTGCTCAAGAAACAGAAAAGCCCCTTTCTTCACCTTCCTCTGTTTGTAGCACCTGCACCCTACTTGCTAGTTTGTGCCATGTGGGACTGCCAACCACGACCCTGAGGAAGAATAATATCTTTAAACATATGCTAACGAATCCTGTTCAGATACTCTCACTTGCCCAAAGACTATTTCGTTGTTCCATGCAAAGCAAAATACTTTTAACGTGAGAAATTCCCCACTTCAGAAAACCATACATTTCAGTGGTTAGGGCTAGAGCATGACTGTGGGAGGTCAGTGTTGAGTCACCTCGACCAAAGGAAAGAAATGTTCCTGGGGTTTTACATTACAGGTAAATTTACATTACTTTAATCAGTGGCCTATGGGAAATGGCTGAAATACACATTTTGAATCACTGCCTTGGAATTTAGGTGTCCTGGCTTTGCTATTGTTATTATTTATTTGGTTTTGTTTTATTTAGGGATTTGAGGCACTACATTCCTGATGGACGTGCTAGTGTTTTCATCTGAAATGATAGTGTGACATCCTTCTTTCAGCTGGCCTGTTTTTATGTTTGATTGCAAGTGAAAGTAGTTTCTGTAAGACTGGAGAAGTCTGAGCAAATCTACACATGGCTGACAGGCAGGGAATACTCTGAACCCTGCTATGACTGCAGGCTGAGGTAGGTACCAGGCTTCTTCATGATGTTAAAGCTGTTTCCGTATGTACAGGAGTAGGGTTGTAGGCAGTTTGGAAACTTCACTGGCAGAAGCCCCAAAACCTAGAAAAATTAGACAACTGCAAATTTTACTTGTTTTTTAGGGGTATCTAAAACAGTAAGTCACTGCTATGCATGTAAAAAATCCAAATTCAGAGTTTCCACCACACTTGTTCCAGCAACAATTTTAGTATTTGCTGTTCAGAAGGATTACTTGGAAATTTTAGCAAAAATACTAAAAATGTTCATCCTTCTTGTTCACTGCTTAGGGAAACCCCTCCTAATGAGCAAACTTGTGTCTACAGTCAGTAAAGTAGCATCTCTTAAAGCTGTGACGTAAGTTGTTAAAGGGTAAATATCCTTTCGTTTGTAGGCTTCAGGGCTAGTGGTGTTACCAAGATACCCTTTTGCAGATATAGTCTATTGGAAAAAACAGAGGACTGTAAGTTTAGAGAGAGCCCCAAAATCATTAAAAGATGTGAGAGGCCTGTTCTTATCCAGGGCAAACACTTCTTTCCTCGTGTTGAGCAAGTTTCTAAGGGCTAGCTCCATGTAAACAGTCAAAGACTAAATAGGGCTGCTAAGTCAAAAGGTGAGATCATGGAAACCACTCATCATTTATTGCCTCACCTCAGAGGCCTCTGAACTACACGTGCTGTCACTTTTTGATTTTAAAAGTTTCCTCTGGTTTTGGACCCTTTTGCAAACCCAGGATTGCCTCAGCCCTGGCCCAGCCGAGCAGCCAGGCATGTCGTCTGCTCCACCGAGGCTCTGAAGGTCGACATTCCCCACTTCACCCCGTGAGGCCTCCAGGAGGGAAGCGTTCCCAGATTACATCTAACACATGCTGATACATTACTCTGCTCAGAGGAAAGCGTAGTGATGGCCACTCTTTTTCAAAAGTTAGTCAGAAAGATAAGTCAGATTGTTACTAAAATATATATATATATAGAGAGAGAGAGAGAGAGTATTATCCTAGGAAAAAGGAGCTCTTCTTGTCAAGGTAGATGAGAAAAACCATATATTGAGCTTCCAGTACTGTGGCCAACCACCATGCTCGAGGTTCCTCTGGGTTGTAATTCTTCTCCAGCCACCCTGCTGAAGCTGCGTGAGCATCCGACAGTGGTCAGCTTTCTGTGTACTTGAAGGGAGAGAAAGGCAGAGACCTGGAAAACAAAACCATGACATTAGGAAAAGTGATTAAGAAAAAGATAGAAAAACATTAAAAAAAAAAAAAAAGATAGAAAAAGCGATCTGAGTTCTTTAGCGCCTAACATCAAGGAGATTTAGGTGCATACACTCCTTGGAGGATAATCAGAGGGAACTAGTATCCATAAACAGAAGTTAGTCAGATGGTCAGAAAATCACTGTTAACTTCTACAGATGGTGTTTCTCTTTGGGACACTGGGAAGGACCTGAGAAGCTGCTTGTCCAAGATTTAGTGTTTGGCTTTGCTAAATGCAAGACTCTAATGCTGCTCAGAATCTAGCCGCTCACACTGTCTTGGGAGTGAAGTACCTGTAGAAACCAGATCCTGAGCATTTCAGTTCATCTATTTATGTGCAATTGACAGCATGTTGAAAAATGAGAGAGAACATGCCTCCCAGAAGTTTTACGTTTATAAAATGTAAAAATGGAAGCTTATTAACACTCTAGCTCCCTCATCATTATTCTTCGAGGCACCTCTTGTGGGTCTCAATGATTCAAAATAAAAAATGCCACCCATGTGGTGGTACCAAAAATAGGAATTTCTTATTTACTTGAACCAGAAATGATTCTCAGAAATATATCTTTCTGCTGTGTATGTCAAAAACTAAGCTGGCTATAACTGAGGTTTCACAGACAGATATAAGCATATTGCTACCCTGTAAATTATCTCTACTATAGATTGTTGTTGTCCTTGTGGCAGTTTCTGCAGAGCGTTTGGGAGTCAATGCTGTCACTTACTGGCTCCCACATTCTCTGGGGAGCATATGGCGCTCCGTGTTGTCCATATGCCTGTTTCTCAGAGACAGCGACTCACCCAGAAATGTTTGGAAATGTTTATTTGTGTGGCTGTATATGAACACGGAGATAAGTGTGTGGGTGCGTGTTTATATATTTAACTATGCAGAAGTAAACTTTCTGGATGGAAGTTGGCAAGGGTCAGTTGAAAGTGCTCTACTGAGATGGTGGCTAAAATAATAAAAAGTCCTTTTTGTGTCCTCACAAAACCAGTGCCTGACACTGTTAAAGCATGTAATTTGGGGGGGTGGATATATAAAGGGGATGAATATATAAAGAATAATATTATATATCCTAATTAACTGATCAATAAAACAAAGAATGTGCATTGGGACAAATCTTGTGTTTTTGTTTTGTTTTGTTTTGTTTTGTTTTTGCATAAAGAAAAAGATTTAGTTGAATTTAAAGAGGAGCAGGTTTGACCCAGAGAGAAAACAACAAAGAAAGAAGCAGAGCTGGAACATGCGGATATGTGCATTACCATAACATAAGATGTAAGGCACAGCAACCATGGTCCATGCATGCAGAAAATCAAACAAAGGAGAAAAGTTCAGAGCGCCTTATACTGATGAGGATATGCAGTTATGTGGTCAGATGGGAGGTCTGAGTGCCAGGAGGCTGCCGGCATCTAACACCAGATGAGGATCTGAGTCATCCTGGGCCAGTCACATGAGCTTTTTGTGTTTCACGGAAACCAAAATGAGCTAGGCAGAACCTCGCTGGAAACGAATACTGAAGCTAAGAAATGTTTTCCAAGTCAGCTCATGAACATAAAGATTCCTCTGGAAAGTACCTAACAGAGCATTTAGTAAGAAGACTCTTTCAAAAACCTCCAAAGAAAGTCTTTGCAAAAGTACTCTGATGTTGCTGCGAGCAGTTTGGTGGCAGCCCCCTGAAAACTCTGCTCCCAGAAATCTCAAGCTTCCAAATTCCCATGAGACTGACCCTTCAGAGATGCTGGAAATAAAGTTGGTATTTTCTGAGCTTCTCAATATTTTATTAAGCCCTAGGCTGAGGAGGCTAGAAGAGAGAAAAAAATCCCTGTGTAAATGTTTGGTCCTACTGAAGTCAATGGCTAATCTTGTACCAAGTTCTGTGCGGCAAGATTTCTTCCTGTACTTTTAGTATGTAAAAATACATTACCCAAATGAAATTAGAACTTCACTGAGTTCTGATAATAATAATAGCAATCTGAGGTAAGTTTGAGAAGAATCAAATCTGAATGATTCATAGATTCAAGTACTATTGATCTTCCCCATTAGTAGTTGGCCTCTGATGGCATGCAGTTACTTAATTCTTTGTATATTTATCGTAGTTGCATTGGCTGTTTTTAAGTGCTATGTGTTTCCACGCTCGTAAGTACTATAGACTTAGAGTCTATTTACACTGGGAAGTTTTGGGAAGTATGTAAAACTGAGCTGTGTAATGTGGAACAACTGTTGTGCAATGAGTGCACACAATTTCTGGTTAAGCTTCTTCCATCTGAAATACTCTGCCTATGCATTTAGGGATTTTTCTTGCTGCAAGAGTATAAAATATCTGCCAAATCTGCTTGAATTCTGGGTCTTTGGAGTCACACACACACAAAAAAAAAAAATTCATCTCTACTCCATCCATCTGTTTTTTTACAAGTCAGGGCTGTTTTGCAGCACTGGGTCAGAAGGGTGGAGAAAACTGTTGAGCACTGCGAGCCAAACAGCTGTTGCACAAACCAAAGTGCTGCAGAGAAGGGCTGGTAAGCAGTGGTAGATGCCAAAGGCGCCTGTCCTCATAGGAAGGCCACCGCTGGAACACAGCTGGGGAGACTCTTCCTGAGGCCAAAGGATGCATTTCCCAAGGACAAAGAGGAGCCGGCATTCTGTGTAGGGCTGATGCAGTAAACGTGACAAACAAAGGAGCTGCAGCTAAAAAGGAAAATGGGACTTCCCAAAGGAGCAGACAGAAAAAGAACTAAATATGTAAAAGACCTTGAAATGATGAAAGACATTAATGGAAAGTGATGGAAAGGGGGAGGTCATTGGCACATGGCAGTTGACAGGTGAAAGCTGATTTCCTTTTGGGTTTCTGTTTAGTAACAGATGTGGCAGGAAGTTCCAGCAGGAAAAAAAAAAAAATCACAGAAACCACACCAGGAGTGTTGAGAGGTGCGGGCAGAACAGTGTCTGTCACAGAAACAAAGGCAATATTTGTATGCTTTGAAAGGGCAATCTCTGATATACATGACAAGAAATGTAAAACGGCTCTTTGATTTGAGCCACAGACAGTCTGACAGCTTTCAAGGCACACAAGATTGGATCAGACCCTGTGTGATACAAGAGGTCTCCTAAGGGAAAAGTAGACCTGCTTTGTGGCATCTCGGTCGAGGCAGGCTTGAGGCAGACCCAGGGGCTCGTTCCCTGCAGAGGCAGGCTGGGACTTCTCCCTTCCCAGCTGACACAACGGGCAGCATGCTACCATTGCACGTGGATCACAGCAGCAAGGGTAAAATTGAACATCACTACCCCAAAACTGAGAACAAAACCAATGGAAACATCATCCACCTTGAGTATGACTACTGCTCCTAATCACCCTTCATGTCCCCCTTTAGGAGAAAGGGAAATTTAAATTTCTTATTTAGGGGGAGATGAAGAGAGATTAGGAGGAGCACAGTCAGCCTCTGGGGGAGATGAAGAGAGTTTAGGATAAGCACAGTCAACCTCTGGGACCCTTTCCTCACCCCTTTACCTGGAAGTCAGATGGCCAACCAAGTACAAAACTGAACTGGGAGCGCTGCCCAGCCACTGCCTGCTTTTGGCAAAAGCCGGTACCTGATCTCAGCTTCTCACATTCTGTCATCAATGACATAGGAACACAGCTATAGTAACACTAGTGCCCTACTTCTTGGGCTACACCGTGACTGGCCCTGTAGGCTGCTGTGCTACTTTAGAGATCGGTTGTAAAAGCAGTAGGAGACTTGGTGACGACTGGGAGAAACAACAAGCCAGTTCTAATTGCCTAGGGTGACATGCAGATATATTTAAACATCGTAAGGCAGCCCAGCTGGGATTTTCTCACCAGCATTACATGTCTGCTATCTCCAGCTTGAGGGCTACAATTGTCTAGTTTATATTTCTGCTTGTCAAACATAAGCCTGAGTGTGTTCCCTAATGCTGTATGCCAGAGAGGAACAGGCGTGAATACAGAGATGGAAATTTCCCAAATATGTTTGTCGTAAGACCACGTAAGTGGAGAGAAGTTTGATCCAGTTAATAATTAATAGCACACTTTTTAAGTAGAAAAAGTCATCCTGTTTGTTATAATTCATTGTTACAAAATGTGATTATATTCTGTTGAATTTATGAGGGAAATCCTCAAAGCTCTGCTTATTTTTTGGTGCCAGAAGACTCAATCTTGCTATCCTTAGCAATAATTTGTGATATAATGAAGAATTTGGTATGATTTACACGAAAGAGTTTATATCTTCAATGTAAATAAACGCTGTTCATTTTGTGCCATTAAGTCTTGAAAGCTGAGCTGAGAAATATGTTTTAAGATGCAGTTTAAAAAACAGTGAAGATCAAAAATGATAAATAGCATGACAATCTTTTGGGAAAGGATGTAAGTCTTCATGCTTCTAGGACATAAGATAACCTCTAATTAATGGGGGCTAGTAAGAATTTTTCCTGTCAGCAAGTTATTTCATAATTGCCTTCTGTAAGGCTTCCTGTACTTTTCTCTGAAGCAGCTGTTATGCTTCTGCAGGAACAGTGTGATAAAATCAATAAATCCCTGATCCAGTCCTATATTTCTGTGAATGTCTTTTTTTTTTTTTTTTTTTTTTTTAATGGGAACTTTCTAGCAGCCCAAGATCAGCTTTCTTTATTTGTGAGGCACAGGCTGCTAAATCCTAAGGCAGAAGAAATGACTTGCTTTCTTTAGTGATGCCTTCACTTGTGACAGGAAAAAACAAAACCCAAATGCTTCAACTCATGTGTGGGCAAGCAGGAAGGAAGAGAAAATATTTTTTTTCAGTGACTTTGTCTTGAAAAGCAGTTACTTGTCTTGTTAATATGGACACGCAGCACACATATATCGTATCCTTCTAACAGGATGAAATAAATAGCTTATGACTTGTGAGGTTTGTCTCAGTAAAAGAAAACTATCCCCAACCAGCACTGGAGCTTTGGAGCTGTGTTTAGTAAGCTTTAGCTGTTGTCTACAACTCTATTATTTATATTTTTCCTCTACTATTTCCACTTGTCTTAATCAAAACTACTTTTGGAGTAAAATCTCATTTTTGCTTTATAATAGTTAAGCCTCCAAACCTATTGACTGCAATCATAGAGAAACATATGTCCATCAGTTCAAAGATAGATGGAGAAAATCTCTTTCTGGAAGTGCCTTTGCCCTTTTATCTGTTATACAAAGAAGCTAAGGGATTGGCTTAGGCTTAGGCTGGCTTAGCTTAACTTTAAGCTAATTGAAAGCCGGCTAAATGAATCATGTCTTATGTGTGTAACGTGTCATTGGGAAAGAGAGTTTTAGATCTCTAGCTGATAATGTAGTCTAAGAAAATAAGATATGTCCACCTTTTAAAGCATAGAAAGTGGACAGGGGAAAGGGAACACTTCTAACGAGTGATAAAACTGTGGCTACACACACCTTGTTTTGGAAGGTGAGCCCTCATGCAGTTCAGGGTCTGAGCCAAATAAAGGAAAACTTCACTGGATATCTGGGCATGAAGGAACTTTTGCTGGTTCTCTAGGCAATCTGACAGGGGGACACGTTACTGAGGTATATTTACAGTTTATCCCCTCCTTCACTCATCAGTGTCATTATATTGTCTTTTTTTTTTTTTTCTTGTTTGGACATGCACCAGGAAAAATGAATGTATTCATGTTTCAGATCCCTGTAACTTCTAGACGTTGCACTGATAGCAAGTTACTAGCTGTAAATAAAAAATTCAAATGTTTCTATAAACTATCATTACCCATCAGATTCCACGTCGGCAGGTACACAAGAAATTGTAATTAAGATTCTACCGGGAGGCTGAGCTGACCCCATTCTTGCAGCCAATCCAATCTGAAGAAAAAAAATGCAGCAGTTAGGGTTAACACTAGCAAACCAGCTATGCATTCCCTCCAGCCGTAATATCTGCAGAAAACTCATTTCATATTCGGTCTGCACTGTTTAGCTTACAGCCTTGGTCTAAATTCTCACCTGGTGTAAAGAGATGTTAATCCACTGAATATTGATTCTGTCACTTCAGCACCTGGCTCACGATGCGGAGTTCTCATCCCTTTGTGTTTCATGAGAGCTGCACTGCCACCTAACAACTCTAATGCACTTTTTTTTATCTTTTTTTAAAGAATACTTAAGGAATTTTGGGAGTAAAACTCTAGTAAAAATGACATTGTTGCCTATTTCCTTATGACAGTTCACTGCTCACTCCATTCATTTTTACGCATGAACTATGCATAGTTCAGGGCTGCATCACAACTTCCCAGGAATAAGTGTGCACTGAGGAGAAGATGATGGCTCAGCGTTGTAGTTTGCACCCCTGCATTAATTTACTATGTCTGGTAGTCAACAATGCTGACACTTAATGGGAGAAAGTGATCCCTGGTGTAACTCCAGTGACCCTGGGGAATTACCCCATGACAACTCCCATCTACTGAGCAGCAAAAGATAAACTAAACAGGACTGGAAATTTGGAACAAGTTCAGACTTCAGAATATATGGAGGTTTGGGGCTACAGCAGACATTCTCTTATCATCCTCTGTAAAGCTGCACTCCCTTCCTGCACACAATCTGGTAGTTTCTAATAATTCGAAATACACAAGCAACATAAAACCTCTTATTCCTGCTTATGTGAATGTTATTTTATGTGACGCAAGCCATTACTCTTAGTACTGAATTTTGTTATTTGCCTCTAGAATCTGGTGGTTTGGCTGCAAGACATTGACTTCCATCTAAAACAATTTACCTACCAATTACTTTAACAGCCAACATTTCAAGCAATTAAGAGAATTAATGTATTTTCAGATTGTTAAAAATATATCTGTGAAGAGCTTTATAACATTTCATCGCAAGCTGCTAAAAGTGGCACGTCACTTCTCCTTAGATATTAACTGTCAGAAAGCTCCACTAAATGTTTTATGCTCCCACACATACATATATAAGCCAGTTACCAGAATTGCAAATGCATTTAAATGGAAGACAACCTGCTTTATTCTGCAAAATGTTTTTGGTTTTTTTTTTTCTTTTAAATAATCTACCTGTGCTCCCCTTCTTGGGTGATAAAAAAGAAAAAAAATAAATAAAAGTATCTATTCCACGTATATTCCTGCTGGATTCCATGTACCCAATGCTGCTACGATAGCACTAGAAAGTTTTTCTTTAGCCATGCCTTCACTCAGCTCCTCAGAGAGCATCCCGTTGTTCCTTTGGGCAGAATTTAGAACTAAAACTGCATATGCTGAGGGGTTGCTGAGAATTAAAAGATGTTTTGCATATGCATAGAACAGGGGTGGAAAAGGGCATCGTGATGTGGAAGTGGGCTCAGTTACATGGGGATGACGGACACACTGCACACTGACACACCGAAGCTGTAGGCCAGGATCAGCAATTTGTGTACACTACACAATTCTGGTGTAAGAGGTCTTTCAATTTAAGAGCGTATTAAAAAAGATTGAGGAGCATACCTTAAAGTTATCAAAGCATTTCATGATTATGAGGAGGACTTTAATTTAGGAAGCAATTACTCTCACATTCCAAAATATTGAGAACCTGAAGGCATTACAATTATCTGTGTGCGCCCCTATTGTGCTTTTTAGTAAGACCAAATCCTGGATTCTGAACATTTATGTTTACTCTTGTTTTACAAGAGCTTTTTCTCTTCTTGTGGCTTAGAGAGTTCTTATTACTCCCCAGTTTTCTGGGATTTTATAAGAGGAATTAAAAAGAGTGATGATAAACTCCAGCCTGGGACCTCAGAAGATGTTGCAGTGACCTTGCTCACATCCATGTAAAACAAATATTTGGTTCAGAAAAGGGGTGCACTTCTAAATGCACTGCAGATGAATGCAGTGCTGAAACCAGTTTTATGCAGGTGCAGCTCCTTCAGTTTTGGTGGTGTATCTACAGATTCATTGGCAGAAGTGAATAAGTACACTGCAGTTTGAAAGTACCGCTACCACTACAGATAAAGGAACTCAAAGAAAGCCATCTCGTATTATTGAGGGTGAAGCATAGGAATTAATTAAAAATATATCTTTTTATTTATATATACACATATGCAAAATGACAGAGAGAAAGAAAGGATCCATTTCTGTGCAGTCAAACTTCCCTTTACAACGATGACAGTTATTAATTAGTATTAATCCTGCAAATACAATGGCCAGCATTTCTGTTCCCACATTAGCACTGACCTAAGGATACTACAGAGCTGTAAGCCTGGGCTTCTATTATCAGACCTAAAGCTCAGGATCTGGAGCTGTGAAGAGCCAAAGCTTTTTTAGCCTGAGCAATGAAGGGGCACAGCAAGAGCTGAAATCTGTGATTAATATAGTCTGGTTAATAACCAAATATGGAAAAATGAGCAAAAATCCAGCAATGAATGAGTCTAAGAGAAAAGGAAATGGCTGGTTTAATTAGGTTTTAAAGGATGATTCAGAACAACATAAATCTCAATGAAAGGACAAAAATAATTACAGGTAATTAATGCCAAAGTATCTGAAGCTAAGGAATTTAGTTAGCCTTGAGCACAATACATAACACACCCAGTTCTTCCTTCTGCAGGTAACACAGTGCATCTGGTAATTTAGATCGTGGAGTTTCTTTTACATTTGTAATTATTTTTAATGGTTATATTTCTTTTGCCATTAGGGAAACAGTGCTGATATCACAACTAAGCAAATTTTTCTACAACATAGAAACATTTTTACTTTATTATTCCTGGAGCTAAAATGGCATCAGTCAAAAACAAATGGCATCAATCATTCTGCCACTTTGTAGATTGGTATAAAATTAGTAAGATGAAAATCAGGCTAGGTTCCATAATTTTTCTAGCTCTGTCTGCAGTTCAGTAGCTTTCCTCAGCCAAGGATTTATTTATTTATGATAGTACGACAGGTGTCAAAAATCTAGCTCTTTAATGGCCACTTTTGATATCAGTGTTATGGCAAAAGTTTAGCTCTGTTTTTGTATATTTGATTCTTTGTGAGGATCTGTTCCATGCCCATACCTCCCAGAGTAATTTCAAATGCATTTCTTTCTTTCTAGTGATTCCATTGAACAAGCTAATATGAGAAAGGACTGCAGGACCATGGTCTGAGTGGACTTCATAGAGAGTATTGATCCCGTTGAATGACACATTCTGTTTTCAGTAATTCAGACAGAAAATCTGTTTCTTTTGTGAGGTCCTACACCACATATTTCTGTTTCTTTGGTTTACGGGAGATGAAAGCTAATGTACATAGGCAGGCTTCCCCTTCACCATTTAGAGCATTTCATAAAGCCTATTTTACAAGAAAAAAAGAGATGGAATTATGAATTAGGGCTTATATTTTCATACCAGATACTTGCATTTATGCTAAATTATCTATTTGGAAAGCAACAAATTTTCAGATTTTTAAACCACAGATAGAAATGATCGTACCCTAGCTGTGAGCATGCAAAATCTGGGAGATGCTCATTTTGTAAAAAAATACTACAGGAGATTTTTTATGATTAGGGCTCTTCCTTTCTTACTATCGTCTTTGTCCCACTCTGTAGTATTTCTCTTTTCCTCCCTCTATTAAAGCAGAATCCTTAATATTACACCTCTTGACTCAGCTACCTATATTCAAATGTATCCTTAGTTATCCATTTAGTGAAGTTATGTATTTTTAGCGATGTTAAATCTAACTTGGAAAATGATCCCAGCCCTTGGAGATCTTCTACCATGATGGAGCAAAATGAGCCCCATCAGGGACTGTAGGTAGATCCCATTTGATTGTGAGATAACTCTAAAGGGAATTTTGATTGGAAAAAGAAAAATAAATCAGTCTTAAGTTTTTGTTGAGTGCTGGTTGTGGAAATATTTCCTTTTGTAGTCTTCAAAATGAATGGACAAGCTTCTGCTCCCTGCTCGGGCAGGCTTAGGCATCACAGGATTGCCCCTTGTCTAAATGACAGATGGCACAGACAGTGAATTGCCTAAAACCAGAAAACAAGGATATAATTTTCCCACTCAAATCTGTGAGGGGTGCTCGGGTGCAGACGGGACAGCTGTAAGGCCTGGTGGCAGTCAGGCAAGCACCAGCCTGCTTGGCAATTACAGGCACACTCCCCTGCACCGTGCGGCCCCTTCTCCAGCCCCCGGCATGAAACGGAGCCAGGGCTCCCCTGGGCTGCACGAGACCCTTACCACGACTCCAGCAGTGTGGCTAGGAGAGAGCCTGGAGAGCCTGTGCCCACCACAGCTGCCCTTACCACGGGATGCACCCATGGGAGCCCGCAGCCCCGGGTCTGCTGCTGCCTCTGCACAGCCCCACCGTCCACCACCCTCCCGCAGCCCCTTCCTCGCTCACACGCGAGGTACAGAGGTGTTCAAGCAGCCTCCGGGACCATGACGTGAGTCACTCATGGAGAAAGGCTGCGTCCCATCCCGGTGTGCACTCCCCCGTCAGGGCTCTCAGGCAGGAAGCAAAGCAGAGCAGCAAACCCCTGGGCTGCCCACCAGGAGCGGATGATCGGGATATTCACTCCGCAGGCTGAGCGGGAGATAAAAGGCAAGCGACGCCAGTGCTCACACAGCTTCGGGAAAGGCATTTCTATTCTGGGCCAGGGGAGACTTTTGAGAAGCCTCAGAGGGGTTCAGGCACAAAATTGCCATTGGCAGTCAACAGAACGAGCCCTCAGAGGGCACATATGAAATGCCATCTATGACTGTGCTATCAGTTGCACTGGGACATAGCAGGAAACGCCTGCTGTGCTCCGGCTGTTCGAGTACCCAGCTCTGCAGTGAGGCCAGTATTCACAGTGCTGCTGAAGGAACTGGTGGCAGTTGGCTCCCAATCCCCAGTGAAGGAAAACAGTATGAGAATGCCCGAATATGTCATCTCTTCAGACCAGGCACTGTATAATTAAGCACATCTATTACATTGGCCACTAAATATTGGGTTATGAACTCCTGCGTCTCTCTGAAGAGTAGATACAGATCTGTTTCCTGGGCCTGTGGAAAGAAATAGAGAAACTTGTATTTTGACCATATAAATGTCAATGCTTGGATTTAGATTTAGTCTTCACATTTAAAAAATGGAAGTTAGGTAAAGATGTTTCTCTTGCTTTGCTCTGAATATGATTTTTGAAAGCCCGAAGAAGTCAGAATTTAGGCACAAGCTCAGCAAAACATAAAACCTCAAAACATGCAAATAAATCAATCGTCTATGTTATATATATATCAGTAAACATGATCCCAAAATAATCTCGGGTGTAGTTTTCAGACTTTCATATTACATAAACTGAATGCCCTGCAGTGCAATTGGACTGACTTGAATTGCAAAGTAAAATAAATACACCCAGGGATGTGTTTCTTGTTGCTGTTATTTTACTTTTCCTTCTACCTTTAAAAAGTTGCATTATAACTCATAACACTTGATAAGTAAAAATTAGAAGTGTCATTTTAAACAGTGAAGTAATTCAATTTTTGTGCTGTAGATTTTTAACATATGTCCACAGGAATGCTCTTGCCTGTCCTAATTACTTTCCCCCTCTCAAATATTTAAGCAAGGATGGGACATGCCTGAGAGATGCATGTGAGAGCTTTTTTTTTTTTTTTTGAAAGAATTTAACCTCTGACTTTTACAAGCAGAGACTCGATTTCTAGATATGAGCTCTTTGCCTGCTTTTCAGTAAATTTTATTTTACAATCATTTGTTGAAACTGTATCCAAGTCTTTATTGTGCATGACACTTGGAGTTCTTTTTTATTGACTTATGCTGCTTCTTGCCAAAGTCAAAATGTTGGAAGCAAGGCCACTGGCATGTGGAAAAAAAAAAAAATGTATAAAGAATAAAATTACTTTGGGTGGAAACAGAAGAAATGACACAAAATAAACATTTCTCTTTTTATGGTCATGTTTACATCACAGACTGTAAGAAAAATAACAGAACTAAACTAAGCTTGTTGTTGTGGGAAGATGCAGGTATTTTCATGCATCTAATACTTTCATAGGAGTCTCATGACTGGGCAGAAGGGCAGTATACTCCTGGATGGGTGCAATGGGAAGAGAGCTTTATCTCAGCACTGCTTATTGCTCAGACCTCTTCTTGCCCTTAAATTCCTCACAGCTTGTTTCCTTTCCTATCATAATCTTCCACCTTGGCTTCCCCTTTTTATTTTCCCCCTTCCTTCTTTTTCTGAATTTGCATTGGTTATTTGATGATACGGATTATTTGAGGATATGAATTATTTTAGGATTATTTTCCTGTACCAATACTTTTTAAAGGCTACTTCAATTTACATATATGAAAATAGAGTAAGTTCATACTATAAAGCAACTTTGCAGGAGATTTGCTTTCAACAGATATTCTCAAATTCAAACACTAATTCCCAGATAAAAGCTTCCTTATATTTAAATCTTCCCTGAACTTTCTACTTTTCCCATGTATAGGAGACTCAGGCCTTAAAAGGGAGGAAGGAAGGAGGCCAGCTGAGATGAGGGAGATCTAATGACTTCCCAGCAATGCCAACAGCCCCAGCCAGTGTTTGCTGATTCTTTCCTAGCATGGCCTGAGGTTTGCAAATGCACCAAGCCACAAACCCACAGGTGATTTTGCAAAGGCTAGAGCCCAAGATTTTATATTTACAGTCACAGAAGCAAATACTTTACACATTTCTACTATGCCTTTATACGGTTCAGGAAAGAAAAAGAAAATAAAAAGAAATAAAACATACTGCTTTCAAGGCAAAAATCAGTAAAATCCATCATCTCACCTGTGTTCATATTGAAATCAAATCAGAGTATGAGTTTCACATTGTTTTGAAGCAAAATCAAAAGAACCTTTAGTACCGCCCTTAAGAGGCATAAATCCAGCAGAAGTCCTGGTGTTACAGTGTGTGACCAGTTATGTTTGTGCACTAGCAATGCCTCAGCTAGCTGGCTGAATGCTCACATAGGGAGCTTAGCCCATCTCACACTGCCCTGCTACGTGCTGCCTAAGAGTCATGCAGGTAGGAAGGCTGGCTTAGTTCTCAGAGCTCTGTAGGATAACAAATCTGTGTAAATCTGTCTTCATGGTTTTCATCACCTGAGAATGTACTCAGTCTGGCAAATGTGAAGACAAACTCCATAAACAGAAATACACATTTTTTTTTTTAGTTTTCAAATTATTACCATCTGTGTCTTGGGAGTGTTTCATATCTATAGAAATACCTGGACATTCTTGCACATAAATGTAGCTGGAACGTTTTTCAAGGTGAAGCTGCGTGCTTCTATGGTTGAGATGTCTTTGGTATGCAAGTTAGTAAAGGATTTTCCCCAAGTACCTCTGCGCTACACTATCCAGGGTAGCCACATCCTGCCAGAAAGGATTTTAAGGAGGCAAAATACAGATCATTTTTGACACTAACCGCCCCTCTCCTGGAAGAGCCTTACCCTCTGCCCAGAATAATATTTTCTTTGGGCCAGCAACTCAGAAGCCTCTGTTCCCCCTCCCCTTGAACTCAGCTCTTGGGGGGAGCAGGGAAGGTAGAAACAGTTGCTGTGAAGCTTAATAGCATCTTGATGGCTTGTATAAATTTAGGATGATGCCATGCCCCTCCAGTGTGTGCGAAGAAAGGTGCTGCTCCACCTGCAAACAGTGCTGCCCAGCAAGGCAGGGCCCACTCACCCAAGCCCAGGGACAGCAGGCCCAGCAACGTGAACGTGGAGCTAAGGAAACGTCTGTGGCACAGCGATGGCCACAGGACTTTAAGAACAGGGTCAGAAGCAAACACAGCTACATCTGATAGGAGAATAAAGCACATCATGCTGAAGTAATGAGACTGATAGGTTAACAGCTTTGGGAGCGAAATACTTGTGATCAGCAGCTAAAAACATAATTGCATTTCCTGAATTAAAAATAAGACTTTTGGGAGGAGTCATACTCGTTAGCTGAGTTATGCTGGCTACTTCAGCTGCATAGTTGGTATTCCAAGGAGCTGCCTGTTGCTTCCTGAGACTCAGACCCAGGCACCTGGACGTGTTGCTGAAGTCCAGCTGCTCGGCCAGCGTGGAGCCGCGCACTGCAGGCCCCGATCTCGCTGCAGGACTTCTCGTGGCAGCTGCTGCTGCTCCGAGGCGAGCTGACCATCCCTGCGGGTCAGGGGTGACGATGCCACCATTATATCTGAGACACACACAGGAAAGAAATTCTGCCCAGCTGCATGCAAATGTTTCCTTGTCCTCTCATGGCAACTGAGGTAAGAATGAATGCCATGCCTTTTACCAGGGAATATTAACATATTTCCTTTCAGCTTTCGGTGCTGCATATGGAAAGAAAAACAATAAGGCAGTGAGATAGGACAAAAACCCAAAGAGAAAAGAAAAAATCCAGTGGGACGATATCTAATTGGACTTCTGCCTAATAGGAGTCTTTTCAATGTTCCAGTATGGGCCTTCATGTTTCAATTTTGTGGTACTGACTTCTACTATGCCAAAGTGATCGTAAGTGTTTATTCAGGAGTATGTCCTTGACTAGAGAGGTCTTAAAGGTAACACAAAGGTTTATTTGATAATAAATAATATTGCAAGGTCTAAACCTGAGCAGCCTGAACACAAAGGGTTTAGAGACAACAGAAATCACAACCACTCCATCACTCAATCTGAACTAGTATAACTAAAAATAACACCTCGCAGAGAACTCCTCTGGTTTGCTTTTTCTTTTCAAAATGAAAACATTCGGCTTAAAAGAAGCTTGTTTTGACTGAGCAATACAAAGGCAAAACATGAAAACAAAGTAGTCTGTATTTGGCACCCCTGTTTCTAGCCCAAACTAGTGTAAATATTGCTGGAGCTTCTGTGTTCATTCTTCCTGGGTTAGCAAGGCTGGCCTCACAGAGGTCTGCCTTCCCGATCACCGAGTGAGCTCCCACAGCGGTGGTGGCTGCTGGAAAAACACACTGGATGTACTGTACACAGGCACTCAGCCAACAGTACCTGGAAAATGAAAATAATATTTTAAAAGGGAAGTACACGCAGTCTATGTGCAGAATAATTACCCACTGTATGTAGGAGAGAGTGGAGGAAAATAGAGACTGATGTTTTCGCACATGAATTTGCAATGTACTGAAGAATAATATTCACTACCACAACCACCAGCCTCATCCATTCAGACGCTTTTAGAGTAAAAGCCATCTTTTGGTGAGTCATGAAGTTCCTGGGGTATCTGATGCTATTTTTGCCTGCTGGCGGCGTGCCAGCCTCCCGTCAGGTTCAGATTCAATTAGGACACATCCAACACTGTGTGGCTCGTACTAATCTTCCCCACAGCAGGAGGAGGACCCAGATGAAGGCCCCAAGGGGAGCTGCAATGAGTAGATGTCCAAATTAAACTGAGTGTGGAGTTATGGGGATATTGGGCCATTTGCCCTTCAGAACATAAACGCTATATGCCCTTGCTTCCTGAGCATTTACTCTCTCACTCTCCAAAAGCTTGAGGCAAGGAAAAAGGGGCAGATAAAATGAGGTCTGATGCCTTTTGCATAACCGTAATGGTCCTGAGTGAAAGCCTCTGAAAGACAGTGAGACGAGGTAGCTCAGTGGAATTTAGCGCAGGTTCCATATGTCTGAACATTGTTTATGGTGCTGGAGCATGCTGTTCTGCCGGATCACCAGGGAGATATATGGCTTTCCTTTGCAAACGACTTTTGTTTTATGGGCAGCGGTTAAACAGCGCCAGGTTGCTAGAAGCATGTCTATATAAACCTCACATCCCTCACCAGGGTCTTTCCTGTGAGCATGCACAATGCCCCCAGTGTTGATAAGCACCATGGAAAAAAAAGAACGATTTGCACCTTACTCATTGGTGCAACCATTTTTACCCAAATTATTACTCCTCTTCCTTCCTTGCTTCCTTCCTTGCTTCCTTCCTTCCTTCCCTGCTCGCATTTCCTTTCTTTCCTTTCTTTCCTTCCCTCCCTGACTCCCACCTTCCTCCATTCTTTTCTTCTTTCCCTCCCTCCCTGTCTCTTTTTCTTTCCTTCGTATAGATCAGTTTGGATTCGCTGAGATTTGAAGTGATGGAGACTGGTTAATGCCATCTTGCTACAGAGCTGTAATATCATTATTTAAGCAAAGAGAAGAGCTTGACCCTGCAAGGTCCATACTGCCATAAGACAAGACATTAAAATTAATAGGATTAAGGAAGATCTGTGTCCTTCAAGACCGCAATTCATGCCCTTACAACTATAGCATTTGGATTTTGATGGAAAAAGAAAGACTGAATGCATAATGACTTATGCAAAGGTTCTTTTGTTCAAGTCAGTGATTTCTCATAGCCCAAGGAAGAATGAAGACTACCTTATAATGAGAAATCATTTATTACGTAAGACAGAGGGAAGAAGGAAATAAGCCGTCTTTAAATAAAAGAAACATGGAAATTAAAATATATATATATATATTTTTTTTTAGAAATAAGTATGTGATTCCTTGGAAGAAAAATAAACTGCATAGCTTTAATGTTATGCGGAAGATCATAATTTTTATAAATAGTGTTAATTGCATTATTTTACATTTTTAAATGGACCAATTCACCCCCATCTCAAGTAAATGGCCGGAATCCTGTGGTGTTAATTCCTGTAACATAACTGAAGTGGGAGGGTGCAGACTTACAGAGATGTGGTTGTGTGGTGGTTTTTTGTTTGTTTGTTTTTTGTTTTGTTTTTTTTTTTTGAGGGGGGTGGTTTTTTGTTTGTTTTTTTTGTTGTTGCTAAAGAAGTGATAAAAAGCAAACTGAACATGCAATAAATAAATGAAAGTGAAGAAAGTTCTTTTGTTCTTTTGACTAATCTTTACATTAAATCTTTTTTTTTTTTTTTCAAGAAGCGGATGTAGCATCAGTTACAGCTCTATCTGAATATTCTCACATTTTTGTAGCAGAGCCAAAGAATATACAGTTTATAGAAATCTTGAGAACTGCTTCAGGTGAGATGACAGATACAGCAACAACTTCCTACCCTGAGTTCCCCCTCTGCTTGACAGCCAAAACCAAGCAGTGCAACATGTGATACGAAACAATACAAAACCAAGCAACAGATGTTGTATTCACAGCTGCAGTTTGGATTCAAGAAGATGGTATGGCAAGAAATGCTAGCCAGTCCATGCTAAAATTCCCACTGCATCAAATGGAAACACAATTTCGTCCCCTACATCAAGCACAATCTAAGCTTTCATACCATTGTAACTATCGAAAGGAACAGGAGGAAAAGGCATAGGTCAAAGGAATGATATCTCACCTTTTTTAACCCACGAAAATTTTTCTGGACTTTTTTAACTGATAATAAATATTTTTTGTTACAAGCTATAAGAAAACTAACAATTTAAATACATTTCACCACTACTCTAAGTAGCAAGCAGACATTCTATGATTTTTCTACCAAATATTTCATAAGAGGCTGTATCTATTGACCAGCTGACCAGAAAAGATAAGTCAGGCTTTAGTTTTGGGCTGTCCCTCTTTTAAACACAAAGCCAGCTTAAAGCGTTTCAGATGGAATATATTTTATCTGGGTCAGTTCATTGATCTGATGTGCCACTAAGGCTCACAAACAGTTAAACTCACAGAGGGAAAAGCCAAGCAGTGCATGACCGAATAGCTGTAAGTGGAAATGTCTTAATCTAGCTCTCCTGGTGAAGAAAAGAGATAAACAACAGCATGCATTGTCCAAGGCTTCTTGTGAACCAGAAGGGTCCCACACACAACCTTGTGATCACCCACGAGAGCACTTGTGCTCGTGTACACCTGCTCTCTGGGGAGATACTTCGCAACAAGTGCCTGCAACTTCACATCATGTGAAGGAATTTGACATTTTTACAGCAGAAGACTCTACTGCAACCAGGATTTTGATACAGGAGATGAACAGATAATTCTTTGTGAAACAGTTGGTTCTGTCTTTGCCACTGCCTTGCACAGGCAGCTAGGGCAAGCCCTAGGCCAGCGTACACAGCACACATAATGTTTACAGCAAGTAGGAAGAGCAGAGTAAGACATCAAGATTTTGCTTTAGAGAAAGAATGGCATTGTAAACAGCCGTAAGGGAATTAAAAACATTGAGTTTTAGCTTGTTCCCAGGTGTTCTTTGATGTATCCAGGAGGCATCATTTGTCTTGCTGAGTGAAGCCTCTTTTGCGTATTACTACCTTTTCCTCTAGGAAACATTTATTAGGTTTTGGTTGGGAAATAGCCATTGAGCCTTTGGGCAAGCCTGATTTGTTTAGCAGTAAGATATGGAATTTACTTATTTCCTTGTTATACTGTCCTCCTACAGGAATGTCAGTCTCATGGTGGTAAACACCAGATGACACCTTCAAATGTTTCATTTTTTTTGTCCTTGATTTCAGATCAGTTTTGTGGAAATCGGGTGTAAAAGTTGCTAAGACACACTTAAGCCAGGCTTACGGAATGGGTTAAAGAAGACACTCTAGGCCCCGAGACAACCTCCTCGGAGAACTGGGCTATAAAAGGCCTCTTGTCTCACTGTCATTCTGTGTGCCTGCTGGCTTAATTTCTCTCTGCCTGGTATAAAAGACCACCCACCATGTGGCACACGGCCACTATTTTTTGTGGAAACTATGATAATATCGATGTATTGTGGTTCTGTCACTGGCTTCGCAGCAGGAGTGGAGAACAGACTTGTTCTCATACAGCCTGATCCAAAGCCCACTGAAGATGATGGCAGTAGCTTTGTTGACTTCACCAGGCTTTGGAGAAAGCCGTTAGGAAAAATATGGGATGCTGGTGAAGAACAAGCTTACAGGACCCTTGACTTGCAGCACAGATAGGTTGAACGGTTTTGCTAAACCAAATAACAATTTTAATTTAATCTCCACTAGAAAAATAGGAAAAATTAAATGCTTGCCATATGGTGAAAATATGTTAAGCTTCAAAGAAATAGTAATAATTAAATACAACTATGCAAAGTTTTTTTAGGTTTGAATAGCATGCCAGTTTCAATATTATAAAACATACATATATAATCCTATTAAAGCTCATTTGAAAAAAGGAATGCTTTGAATAATGCAAGCTCTTAGGTCACATTTTTTCACCTGCATATTTGTTTTCATTTTAATCAACACTGCTATAATCACAAAACTTGGTACAATTTTGTGTAGCCTTCAGTGCACATCAACATTTTCAACAATTTCAATTTCTTCTACAGGTAACATCCACATGAAACAACCTTTGAAGATAAAGAAATAAAAACTGACAAATAAATATGTGTACTTAGAAACAGCATATCAGTAAACTCTATAATCATAAGGAATATTAAACCCAAAGCTTTTGGCTGCCCTCACTTTCTGCTCCTTTGCCTGGAGATGGAGGACTCATGCATTGTCACTGTGGCACAAGCACCAGAGACAGGCGTGCAGCCTGGCAAGCAGAAACACCCAAATACACAAAGGTCTCAAATGCAGGAGAGGCCCCAGGGCTGTGAGCAGATGCTGTGCAAGGTGCATTTCTGGCTTGCAAGCTCGGGCTGTTCAGGCTGAAAGGTTGTGTCCAATTCTTTCACCATAACTTTGGGTCAAATAATGCCAGGTCAGGACGTGCCTGCTTTACTTGCCTGTCTTCTCCACATCTACAGTGTGGAGAACAGCGATTAATGAAATCAAGGCAATAAACAGAGAAAACCTGAGCCTCTCACTCCTCTTTCAGTGTGATTTGCCCAACAAAGAACACTGATAATCCGGATCAGGGAGCTTTGTGAATTCTTCTGGCATGAATACTGCAAATGGCATGCTAAAATGCGGTCATATACACTAAATACCCATATCCCCACACATACAATCCCCTGCCTAAAATCTCTCTGTATTAAAAACTCATCAGGCACATAAATGCTCTTGGAATAGCTAACCCAAATAGCAAGGAAATGGCTACATAAATTTCCCCACGGTTGTTCTTTCCCAGACACAAAGAGCTATTTCACATTCCTAGACCTTTCAGTACCTGCTCTCACAAGAGCCAGGATCATTCCAGATCCTGTGGGAGATGGAGGGGCAAGTCTGATGGGAGAGAGAAACTGTGGTACTGTGCTATGCTTTGAACTTTTTCTTAAGAGGTCCCTTTGAGCGCAGGGCCTTTTTAGACTTGCATTCACATTTTTTAGCAGTAAAAATCACAGGTGATGCTTATCACTTATCCTTTCTCCTTGATTATTCATGTTATTTATCTCCATGGGGTGATGCAGAAAGACCTCAAACTTGACACCATTGCCCTGGTATATCTGGCCAAGACAAGAAAATGTCAGTTCTCTTCCAAATAGTTTACAAACTACTTTCTCATTTGCATTGAAAGACTCACCTTTCCTTTACATTATCTGCAGAAATGTCAAGTATAGCAATTTTCCAAACTGTTAGGTAGGCTACTGCCTGTCAAATTTCAAAGCCTTTCCCTTTTTGAACCTTTAACACATAATAAATACTACTACTAATTATAAATAGTCTTCAAGATAAAGCTGTATTTATTTATTTCTAATACGTCTGTCAGTAATTCTGTAATTCAGGCCACATTTTTGCCACTGCTTTTCCTCAGGTTTGGATCTGTGTTGATTTAAGTCGAGACACTTACACAGAAGCACATCCTCTCTGCTGAGGCCAGTGGACTTCTGCCAGTTTGTCCTAGCTGGGGAAAACCTGCCCTTTGCTCTTGTACCCACAGTTTCTTCTAGAGAAGTCTCTTTGCACACACGTGGTGCTCTTTGAATTAAACTGACTGCAGAAGTGCAAAGTGCTATCATTTTTTACCGCTGTTAAATAACAGCACTGACAGTTAAGAAAATCCTTTAGGAAAGAGCATCTGTGCATCTCTCCCTCAGCATGCAGCAAACAAAGAGCTGCACTGTTTTTTCCCAGCAGAACAAAAAGTCAAGTTCCTAAAAGCTCAGTCAAAATTTTGGCTTTACAAAAGGAATTTGCAGACGTGTCTCTCAAACATTAATTTGGGTGGTCTACCTACCACAGGACTCGTGGTGCTATCTGGTCTGTTGTTTATAGAAGTACATTCAAAAAGCTTGTATACGTGCTGTTGTTTTGGGGATGATTTTTTTTTGTTTTATTTTTTGATGTAAAAAATAAACCATAACTGAATATTTATTTCCTTGTAAAAACAGATTGATGCATTATAATAAAATAATTATTTCAAAGTACTCAAGATGCTTCTTCCAGTAAAGAAAACAATAACTGACTTTATTGTTATTTTTAAATATGGGGTCAATATATTCTCTTTGACAATAATAGACACATTTACAAGGCTAAATGTTCCAAGTTTAGTAGGAGAAATAATACAAAATAATGTGGAAGATAGCAAAACCCCATAAGACAGTAAGAACCAGACATGCTCCTGTGCAAGCTGCTTCAAGTGTCCTTGCTTGAGCGGGGGGTTTCATGTCATTTTAAGTAGACAGGGAAAAGTCTGAATAACCACAGGTGATAGAAGGATCTGAAGGTTAAACCTATTCAGGAACGCTAGGATAAGCTAATATATTAGGTGGGTGTTGCAACCAGACTCCTATGCTTTTCATACCATTAGGTTTCCCTACAGACAGAACCCTTCCTAGTGTAAACTCTCCACAGGGAGTGTGCAGGGTCACATGAAGTATGTTTTCCAGAGGGGTGAAAAAAACCTACCCTTTCTTATACTGTCCTTTGTGATTAATAACACTAATCAGTATTCACTTGGGAATAGTTAATCTTCATAGCCATAGTTGGAAAATCCTTGAAAAAAAATGTCACCATTCTCCTGGCTGGAGAAATGTACGTGGACGGGTCAGTCAGTAACCAGTTTTCCTGAAACAGTTAAAGATGCTGTAACAAGCAGTAGTAAAACCTTATGACACCCTATTAATTAACTCCTTCTGTGGATGGTCAGATGAGGTCAAGTGAATTTTGTAAGGTCATGCAACAAGTGAGGAGAAAAACTAGCATTTCAGCTAAACAACTCACCCTGATATACACTATCAAAGCAGAAAATTAGTGGAATCCCTTTTCAGGGAAGCTCATGAGTCTCTGCTCCAGTTCCTATTTTGCTTCACTAGCTGTTTAGAACAAGAAAAGAACACCATGAGCTTCTAGATTCACATAAAATATGCAATCTGCTGTCCTAAATATATGAAATGATCTCTCTGCATTACTAGAATAGAGGGGAAAAAACAGTCAAAATTAATATTAGCAGCCAGAAATGGTCTGAGATTAGTGGTAAAGACTAAATAAATCCAAGAAGAAGGAAATGTGTTGACATTCTGGATTACTACTGTCACTTCCCACAGACTCCGCTGTTGGTGGGAAACTCCTGTATTTGCTTATAAAAGCATTCTACAGTAATCTAAATAATACAGACAGTAAACACTGAAATCCATTGTTTCCATGAGCACCAAAATATCTAAGAAAAGGCCCCAAATAGAGTGGGTTGGGTTTTTTTGTTTTGTTTTGTTTTCCCCCTTTTACAAAGACAGTGAATTATACAGCTTCACTTCGGGAGAAAAAATATTCATTTGAAAAATTATTCTTAACTGAATGGTTAATTTCAAAGCTGGTCTGTAAACAGAGCCCTGATTACACCCCAAGTTTTACGTGTAACTAGGAAGATACTCTCCGTAGCTGGATCTCCAACAAAAGAAGACCTGTACCCTTATGCAGCTGTGCTGTGTTGAGGTAACAAGAATCTGTAGACAGCTACAGATTGTATCTTGTTTTATAATGGAAAACAGACATAGAAATAAACTAGAAGTGGAGATGGCTAACTTCAGCTAGGAATTTGGAGGCTGAATCAAGACTGAATCTCTCTCCTTATGAAGGAGGAGGACAAAAGTATATAATCATGCTCAAGAGCAGCTTTCATTAATGGTAAGGCGTACTGGAAATCTTTTCTACTAAAATATAACCTAGGTCTACGTTAAAAAAAAAAAAAGGCTTAAGTAGTCAGCTTTACATGGTTCAAAAATGAAATCTGGGGATCAGAATAGAAAGGTCTATGAAAATGTCAGCTCGTTAATTAATAGCTATCAAAAAAAAGTTAATGTTAGGATGTTAGGAAAGGAATAGAGAGAAAGGAAGAAAAAAAGAAGCATTCTTATGTCAATATATCAATTTGTGGCGTGTGTGAATCTCGTATGCTATCTGCAGTTTTAATGTCTCCTTGTCTCAGAAAAGACATAAAAGAACAGAAAAGGTCCTTAGAAAGATAGCAGGGATGATCAAAGTAAAGCTGGTTTCTGCACAGACAGATCAGGACAGTTCAATCTGGAAAGAAGACAGCTGAACGGCAGTATGAGAAAGTACATCTGCAGTATGCTGAATACTAAACTGTTGTTCTCTGATTATGAAATTAAGCAAGCACATAGCAAGCCAAAGGGAAATGCTTCTCCATGGAGTGTGCAGGTCTGCTGTGGAAGCCCTTGCACCAGGATGTCAAAAGTCTTCATGCATTAAAAAAGGGGCTGCTTAAATTCACATAAGAAAAATCAGAGGTGAGCTTAGGAAGCCCATAGGAACTACCCCTGATTTCTGGGAAGTCCCTAGGTGTCAAATGGTTGGACATTAGGAAAGTACTTCTAAGAATTACTATCACAGTCTTGCTCTGCTCATTAAGTCTTTTCCTTCAGCCATAGTCAGAGACAAGGTATTGGGTTAAATGGCCCTCTAACCTGGTACAGCTGTTCCTGTGCTACGCTACATTCCCTTTAGTCCTGTAACAACCACCTCAATTGCCTGCAGAAAGAAGTAACATTAAAATAATTTGACATAGCATATATATTTTTAACTGAAGTTTAGCAGCTATAAATATGGGTACACAAACTGGTAGTCGGGGATCTACTGTCAGGTATTCTTCACACAGCAATGCTCATAGAATAATCTGCAAAAACATGCTGTGAGAAAAGGGCTGTAATATCCAGACACAGGAATAGAGTTCGGAAAAGGAGCCACATAGATCATCACTTTCAGTTCCCTAATATTCTAAGGACTATGTCATATAATCCCTTTATAAACTGCTCAGCTTCATTATGGTTAAATTTATTAGCCTCCATTTTTCCTGGAAGGCTGTTCCAGAACTTCACTGCTCTCCTGATTAGAAACCTTTTAATTTCCAAGCGAAATTTAATATGACAAGTTTATACCATTCTGGAGAAGTGTTACAGTTTCGCTCCACACATACATCATAGAGCAAATACCAACAAGGGAAAAGAGCAATTCAACTTAAAAACAATCATAGCACCAAGGCATTCCTGGCCAAGCAGTTTCCTCCAATTTTAGATGCAGATCCCACTGCAACCTTTAATTCTTTGGTAATAAGCTACTACTGAGGGAACTCAGTCTGTTCTGATCAGCTCTGTTTTACATCTACAAATGCATATTAACCTCTTTCCAACTAATGAATCACTGGGCCTGTCATAACTCTAACGAGCAGATTTCTTTCTGAGGGTGTTGATAATCTGAAAGCGCTCGCTTGTTTTTCCTGCCTTGAATTACACTGTAAGTGTAAGCACATCTCTGGAGAGTTTATCTATACAGACTGAACCGGAGACCTTTGGATCTGAAAAGCATGAGCATTTCCATTTGGAGCTTAAAGAGCAGCTGTGTTAGCTCAAAGGGAAAGCCCACTCACACGCTTCTGTGTATGTGACCCGTTGGAGAGGTTTAGCTGGCACATTTGTTGGGCAGGGCTGCCCAAGACTTTGCAACAGTGCTGAGAAAGCTGAAAACCAGGGTGGAGGGGTGGGCATGGCTCCTGCTGCCTAGCGAGGAAGAAGAGGCAGAGCTGGAAGAAGAGATGGGGATTTGGGTCTGCTGCTCCTCCTGGTGATGGGGATTGGGCAGGACAGGAGCGTCAGCTGGTGTTTCCATGAGGGTCTCATCTCTGATGCTACTCGATCATGGCTGCTTGGCCACAGTCGTGCACCTCCTATTTTGTGTGGGATTGAAGTTGGCCACATGCTGTGGGATGAGGACTGTGCCTTCCTTGTACAGCACCCAGCACAGTAAGGTGGTGGTCTTGACGGGAACCATTGGCGACTACAAAAATGTAAATGTTAAATGCTGCTTGCAGCCCATTATCTTGGATTTAAAAAACATGTTGTTGTTGTAGGCATGATTGATACTCCTTCAAGCATAGTAAGGAGAGATGGGTAGCTCTGTGCTCCCCCATACAGACAGCAGTGCAGAACAGGCTATTGTCAGCCAGTTTCCAGAAATAACTAGGAGTAAATGACTTTTAATTATAGCTCCTAAAATTTACAGACATTTACCAGGCTGTTTCTTGTGTGTTATTTCAGTTAAAACCCTAGACTATACAGCATTTTCAGAGCCATGGAAAGAAAAAAAATGTTACAGTTCTTTTACCATGAGGTTTAACAATATATTGCCTTTAATTCAGTTGTTAATAATGATTAAAGGCTGCCAGTTTGGGAGGTACATTTCAGTATCACTGGCACACAATTACTAGGCAGGCAAACAGCAACCTACAGGAACTAAGAAAATATAGTTGTTATCTGAGTTGTATCTCAGAGCAATCGATTTTGTTTTCCACTTGCTTTCAAACCTCATTTTCTATCAGTTGTACTTCATTTGTGTCCCACAGCTCTAACAGCCCTCCAAGCCTACGCTTTGTTCTCTTGTCTTGCAGATGGTGTCTGGATTTAGTCCTACAGCTATTCAACCACGTTATGAGATACTCCCTTAAAGACAGGACTTTTGAATGGCAATACGCTGAAATAACACCACTTAAGCCATTCCTCTCTAGGTTACCTGTACATGGAAAATGTGACCATGAAGAAAGAGGGCGATCAGGGCTGATGACATTGCCCTTTTGCACAGGTGGTCTTCCCATCTATCGGTGCCTAAAAGCAGCACATCACTTTGCAGCCTCACCCAACAGAGGAGGCTATATGCCTCCTTGTTTCCTATTTGGATATAAAAATAAATGGTAGGTACAGTAATGGTAGTTGCAAGAGAGTTTCCACCTCCTTCTAGAGAGAGATTTCCTAGGCTCAGACTCCAACCCTGAGAGAAGTAAATTATAGCAGTGTCTTTCATTAGCTAAATTAAGGGAGTAGGAATAGGCAAGTGCTACCAATTATATTTCAACACAAAGCAGTACCCACTTAGGCATAAGCTAAAGGCCACAACTCCATTGTTAACAGGGGTGTTCTCACGGAAAAGCTTTGAACACACTGGGAACATTAAAGAGAAGATGTCTCGCATGTGCAATTACTCAACACATCTTTAAAACTGCAAACACTTGTTCACATGTGGTGAAAATTAGAGCTTTGAGCACTTGGGAAAAAAAATCCCACCTGGCAGGCACTCTCTTTTTCACTTTAGAGTTTTATAGGAGCTCTCAGAGCTTGTTGGTCCAGTGAGAGCTGAACCAAAGTCATTGGAGGAAACTGTGAGAGAAGCAAAAGAAAATGCAGAGATATGTGCTATTTTTGTTCTAACCTCAACAAGTTTTTGACTCTCCCAGTCTGGCTCCCTCTCATAAAAAACTAATAATAATAATAATAAACTATGCATCTCTAGATCTAAATATAAATATCGACAGCTCCTTGGCTTCTTTCTCTACTGGCCTAAAATGGCAAGGAATTTGCAAGTTTTTCTACACTGTCCTACAGGTGGGCTTGCTCAACAGCATTCAGCAGGTTTGAACTGCTCTAGGAAAATTGGGGCAGGATCCAGTAATTCTCTCAGAATTCATTTATTCCGTGTAACTTAAGGAATAAGCATTGGTTGTGAACTCCAATAGCTGCAAAGAGCTAATGTGCACCTTGGACACCTTGATGGATACTGAGCACCGATAGCTCACGTTCAGAATATTATTTCAGCAGCAGAAAAGAATTAATAATTAACCAAAGGGCTTAGACAAGGCCACAGTGTTATAGTAGATCCTCCAAGTCATCTTGGTCAATAAACCAAGAATAAGAATCATCCAGCCATCTGCTAGGACACTATGCCATGTCTAACAGCTATCAGTGTAACTTTTCTGAATATCATCACAGCATTCCTCACTTTATGTCTCCTGCTACTATCTGAAAGAATATTTATATTATTATTTGGTATCACGTGTTACTATTCAATGTTCCTGTATTCCTAATACTTTCTTGTCTCACTCTGTCATAAGATCTGAGAGTAACATGAGGACGCCAAACACCATGGAAAAAGGAAGGGACATTCCACTGTTCCACTAGCCCTTTCCCCAGGTGAGTTCTAGAAACCTGGGTTGTATATTTTCAGTGTCCTAGTAGATACCTAAAAGAATACACCCAGAACAAGAAACCATCTCTATTCCATCGGAGATTTTCAGTTTTATTTCACTGACTATTTGACTGGGAAAAAATTTTGGAACTAGAGACAGAGTTATTTAAATAGTCATGAGCATGGAGACTTCAGTCTTCCTGGACCAAAATAAAAGCCCTATGTGATGATATCATACATTTGATCCCTTTTTCTCAGTGTCATTCAATACGCATTGTCTTATACAAACACTCCATTTCTAGTGTCAGCAGTCAGGTGTTTTCTGTAGAAAGGCATTATTCAGTTAGGATGACACCAAACTCTCAGTTTTGGCAGATACTTCCATGTTAGGGATGCACAGATTACAGTGTGAACTTTTTCCCCACATCTCTTCCATATAAATACTCTGACAAATTCATTAGTGCATCCAGTTCAGCTGAATTTACTACCACATTCAAAATGACACTTTAAGAAGCCTCCTAAGCTTTTTAAAAACCTTGCAAGGAAGTAAAAAGCTATATGGAGCTTAGCTGAGATGAAGACAAGCATTTTGAGCCAAAAAGCATGGAACGTGTTGACAGTTTAAAAAAAGAAGGAAGTTGGAGAACAAACGAGATTTGACTAATGCTTTTTTGGTCCATCCAGAGGCTTGTTACGATTACCCCTCAAACTTACCTTAGGGACTCATTACAGTTTAGATAGCAATATCTGTCTACTGTTGTTCTTCCTTTCTCTCTTCTAATGACAAAATGTTGATAGCCAGACATCATTCCAAACACATTTACTTGTAATATAATAAAGTTGGAAGAGCGTCTGTGGCAGATAGAGGTAATTTGATGGGTTACGTTAGCCAGGGAAACTAAAAGTGCAGCTCCTGTTTAATATTTCCAGTCTGGAGTGGTATGGGTAATAACTGCGGTGATAGGAGAGCTCTAACAGCTACCATGAAACTACATGACTTCTACATTGTGACTAATGAGGTGGGAAAAAAAGTTAAATTCTGTACTTTTACATCTCCACAGGCTTCTATCATTTAATACATGATCTAGCACACTTACCTCTGTAAGAGGCAGATACGGAGGCAACACTATACAAAGGCTTGTCTCAAATTAAAAGGACATTTGTACCAGTAAAACAATGCTAGCCCACATTCTTGGGAAACAGCAAGTACGAACCAAAAGCTTTCTTATTTGAGACGTCGGTCTAAGCACCGACTCTTTACCATGGAAATTTCAAAAGTGATGACATACAGAAGGAGTCGTGTTACTTCCCCTGAGACTTGTTTGTAATGCCAATTTGCCAAATGATGTGGCAATTACGTTGAGTTCAGTCACACACAAAATGTGTTCTTGAATATGGGTATATTGCTAACATCTGTTGTTAGTATTAAGAAAAATTTGCATTGCTGAAAACTAAATCCCAGTTAAAAGCGAACACTTACCGTCTTTAAAAATTAAATAAGAAAATCATTGCAGTTCAGAGATTCTGCAAACAGACAGGGGCCCTCTGTGTTAGTTCATTCCTTAATTTTTATATGTAAATAGATCACAAGACTTGATATTATGCAATGCCAGGAGAAACTGCCTAACCAGCAACATTTTTTTTTTCCATTTGACAGTTACTCTGAAAATTATGGTTCAGAAACTAATATCAGACCACTGAAAGATTTTGGAAATATATCTCTGCAAAAGAAATTGCGCCAAAAAATTGTTCCTTTCTCTTTGTAAGAAACTTTGAAAATGTAACTTTTTAAATCAGAAAAAAAAGAAAATGTCTATATCAGCAGTGGTCACATTTCATTGCCTTCCTTTCTCTTCTGTTTCCACCCCATCTCCTACTCTGTTCCTCTACATTGTTCTTTACAAACTGTGTCGCATTCATCGAGGCTTTTGTAACAGATCAAATTAATTCCTGGTATAGCACATTACTGATATTCCCTTCAACTGTGACAACCACTCTGTTGGTTGCCCAGCCTGTCTTTTAGCTGTCCTTACTCCAAACACATCCTGAAAAAGAGGTCTGGTGGTGGCATCCCGGTGTCACTGCGGCCCCTGGGGACAGCAGCAGGGACGGAGGCTGCCCGGCAGTCCTTCCCCCTGCCCAGGACCGGAGCTGCTGCACACACCCAGCGTAGGCTAAGGAAGGCTAGGCTAGGCTTGCCACGTGGTTTTGCATATCAGGAAGACGCTGTACCTCTTGGCACACTAAGATTTCTGCTTCTGGATGCAAAATGATCCCTGGCATCCATAAAGTTAAACTAGAGGATTATCCATAATTTACTGCCAAAGAACAGAGCGCTCCGGATACTCCGTGTTGGTTGAGGACAGTTATGCCAGGAAGCAATAGCTGTTTTTCTAACACTGACAGCAATCTGCTCAGTGGGCCAGGAAGGCCAAGTCATATTTAAACTATATTCTTGTACAAGCCTATGGAATACCTTTGACAAAATATATAATCATATAAAAATGGATGTATTCTAAAGAGGTTTTTAAATTATATTTTTACAAACTTTTGAATTTCTTCTCTCCAGTATTTATTCAAACCCGCTGGAATAACTCGGTGTATGAGTTCAGAATTGCTGCCAGCATCCCACCTGAACACCGGCTCAGATCTCCGTGCTGGCGCATTTCGTTCACGCAGTTCATCCTGGGCCAGCAAAAGGATTGTCTGCCTCCCTAAACCACATCCCTGTAAAGGTACAGCTCCCGGTCTGAAATACACACCGCTGTGGGGCTGCAAGGCAACCACACAAGTTATGGTGAAAGAACGAGATGGCGTCTGGTGCAGGGAACAAGGAGAGACACACCAGTGGCAGGGGAAAAAAAAAAATTAAAAAAAAAAATTAAAAAGTGCAAATTGTGTTCCTGAAGTCAAAGAGAAATGAATCATTCTCAAACAGTAGACATCTAAAGGCTGGATGGAACAATTTCTAAATACTAGTCAGACCAAAAACAACACACCGCTGAAATAATGAGGATATATAAGAAACCAACAAAGGCCAGGAAATTCAAAGCTGAGGCTAAAGTTCCACTCTTAATTTAGGGCTGTTTTCTTTTTTAGAGAATACTGTTCAGCTTGGTTGGGGCCATACAAGGTTGTTTTCTTAAGGTTTTAGAAAACACACACAGGTTGTAACTTTTTGCTCTTTTTATTATTATTATTCTGAAAAAAAAAAAAAACACGAATTGACTATTAGTGTTTTTTCATTTTAATTTTAGCTGTTTTACTCGCATAAGTCAAAGTTTCAGTCACAGACACAATCTGCATTATGTTGGCTTGCAAAACACTCACTAAAGGCCCCCGTCCCTGGAGTTTGTAATGGAAATGACAAAAGGCAGATGACACAAGCAGAACAGGGAGAACCAGACCCAAAGCCGTAGTGGCAGGAACAGCACATCAGCAGCGCAGCTGCCTGAGCTCGGGATTTAAATGCCAGAACTGATTCTCAAGAAGGGCAGGAAGAAACACAGGTTACAGCAGCAGGCATGTAACCTTTCTTTGAAGAAGGATAAGGTCTTTCTTGCTAGTACAGATGCAGGATTTAGAAGAAACAGGCACTCCCTATAGCTCCGTATAGCACAGTGAACTCCCCAGAGGTACTTAGACTTTGACCATCTCCTGCGCCAGGAGCGGGGGGAAAAACAGTTGAACTATCCTCCGTTCCTTTTTTTGGGCTGGAATAAAGGAATTTTGTTTATGTTTACTTTACAGTCTCCAGGCTGGTTTGTATTTATGTAAGGCCAGACACGGGCTTGTTTACTCATGTTGAGCAGCACGTCAGTTTGCAAACAGCCCCAGTGAATTCAGTGGGGCTGCTGGTGAGCAGCACAAATCCCGCCAGCAGGGTCTGGCTCCAGAAGGATATCTCAGAGACCTAACCAGAAAAGGTGAGTTCTTCTCCATTCTTCCTTGCCCACAGTTATAATCACCACTTGATGTGGTCTCACCAGTTACAAACATCTCGCTGGAGCAGAAGGATGCATTTCACCCCAGCACGGTTACTACAGGCCGTGACCCGAATCCCTGAATGCCAGAGGACAACCACCTTGGCACGTAGCCCATCCTGTCCATGCCTTGACACCTTTCTCCTCCGTGGGAGGACTCCAGTCCCCTGCTTACGCCTCCCTTCCCAGTGGTAAAATCACTGGTTCACTTTGTGCTCGCCTTTTCCCTGGGTGCTTTCCTCTGCTCCTCCCCTCCCTCCCAGGCTGCCTGAGGCTGTTTGCTTTCTCCAACCACAGAGGGCAGTGTTGGGGAGCTGTCAGCCCCAAACCCAGGGGAAAGATTCAGGAAAATGAGGAAAGTTTGTCGGCTAGCTCTGTATTTTTGCAGTGGGACAACTAACACCGAGAAAGCCAAGACGAAAGCCATTAATATAGTCAGGCTAATGTACGATATAGCCATCTCGATTTTTTTTTTTTTTCCTCCAAAGGAAAAGCTGCTGAGGCATGAATTTTGTTATGAAAACAAATTTTGCATCGCTGCTCCTGACCTGACATTGGTATTGGACTGACATTCTTTGACATTTTAGAAAAGAAAGGGGAGATTTGCAATTAGGTTTCATTTTTAATTATAGAAAGGTTTCAGAATAAAAGAATATATGATGTGTCCTGAGGCTACCTGCATATTTTACTATCGAGTTACCTCTAATTTAGCTATTGAAATGCAAGAAGAGAGCTCTTGCATATAACAACATGAAATGTCTATCTTAGTCTATCATTCATTTGGCAGGACAAGGAGAACTTTTCATTCAGGTGTGTTTATGATGAGTAAACTTGACCAGATGTTAAGTCTCCTTTGTATTTTAAAGTGTTTTATGGCTCACATTAGTCAGCTGGAAAAGGGCAGATCATTTATATTCCTTTGTACGTTTTTTCAGGTTCAGGATTCCCCAGCGGAACACAGGACTATATGAAAATATATAAAAGGAAGAAATGAACTATTGCAAATGTCACAATGTATAGAACTGAATAAATCCCTCTAATTTACAGGATGAATTATGTAAATATTGAGTGTTATGTGCTACAATTCCAACAGTTTATGTGTAAGAACAAGCTTCTCCCACTCCCTTGCCCACAAGGGAGATTAGAGCAATAATTAAAAGCATATTCTATTCCTAGTAGAAACAGTCCTGATGATGCACATAGGTAAGAAAAGAGCCATTAAATTTTCACACACACACACAAACACACTAACGATGACCTATTTGAACGCTTAGCGTTCTAGATGTCCTTGTCAGAGAATATAAGAATACACATTTCTAAGGGAGTCAGCTCTTTTTCCCCTACAGAATAAACTGCTGACACCGAAACCACTGAAAAATCATTCTGGAAATTCAATACTAATAAAAAAATTCATAGGAATTTAGACACTCAGATCCTCTAAAAATGAATGGCAGCCCTGAAATCTCAGCCTTACTTCTGGGCTCAAACGCTTCGTCGCGCTGGATGCCGGCGCACCAGCAGGGTTGAAGCGATGGAGCTCAGAGCACGCCCAGGGGGAAATGCAAAGCCTTCACCTCCCCTCAGCCCTCATGTCAGGGTTTGCAGGGCCAGGAGTAGATTAAACCAGGTGAGGAGGGATATCCTCGTGCTCTGCATACGTCAGCACATGAGATGGGAGAGTTCCCTCCTGACGGTTATGCCTGCAACAAAGTGGTGTGGAGCTAAGGCTGGAGACCAAAGACTTAGGAAAGGCAAAACCAGCAATTAGTGTTATGCTGATGCCTTGCATATCACCTTCTTGAGACCTTAAAGCCACTTTGTTGTGCCCACGCTGCAAGCTGCCCAAAGCTGTGACGATGCTAGCAGAGCCCAGCGGAGGTAGCTTGCTTCACCTCTCCCCACGGCACTAGCACGGGTTCAGCACCACACTGACCACGGCTATGTGGTGTTTGGTCAGCTCAGACTGTGGGTAAAGTGAGTTCATGTCTGTCCACAATGTGCCGTGTAAGCATGTTCTCAAGTCTGCTGCTCGGTCCTAGGGACCGTCCCACTTCCAGTAAGGTTACCGTGAGGCTGTGGGACGCAGAAACCCTCGCAGCCACCCTTACTGGACATGGCTACGGCCTCAGCTCCACACAACTTCACAGACTGCTACAGTGCAAAGTAGATTTCCATCATGTGATGACCAGGAGCAAGGTACTTCTTCGTACTATTATGAAAATTATGCTAACAGTATAATTTTTTTAATATATTCCCTAGTACAATTGCTGGGAACCATGGCAGTTCAGATCCCATTGTACCCCACTGCTTGAGAAAGCCCAAATGACCGGTGTGATTACTACTGAACTACTGCTATTGGAATGTTTTCAGCACTTTAGCTGGAAAGGCGTTTTTAGCCTTTAAATAATTTAAATAATTTGCATTTCAGATACATCATCATTACAAAAAAAAAAAAAAAAAAAGGTACAAAGACTCCTGTGGAAGTTAAAGGAAAAATCAATCTTTTTCCAGCGTTAAGTATACAAACTACTGCAAAAATAGTCTTTAAAATAACCTAATTGGCAGGAGGCAAACCCTTCCTTCAGCCTATATTAGAGTCATTTGTTTTTCTTGTATCTTTTCTAACCACTGGCCTCTCAGAAATACAAATTGGGATACCTCTTCCCTCGGCTGGGACCAGGAGCACCCCCGGAAAAACATTCACAACAATATGTTGAAAAGAGCTTTATCTAAATCTTAACCACATGGGTAAATCGATAAATAAAGAGTAATGTCATATAAATAAGGCATAATGGATTATAATTAATTTACACAGATTAAATAACTATTGAAAGAAATTAAATGGAAGGAATACAAATCTGTATCTTAGGCAATAATAACAGGTGTTCCATCTATTAGGAGAAAATCTTATTTAACTTACGTAAGTTGCAGAAACTAAATTAATTGAAAGCATCTCTGGCTATCTACAATTCATCATGACTTTGTCAACATAAGATGTGCACGTTCTATTGTTCTATTGTACGAAATTGGCTAAAATTTTATCATCTTTTTCTTTGATTTGATTTGATTGAACAGGACTGATCTACCCCAAAAGTACAGAATTATCAGATTCATTTTAGCATTTTAGTTTTTTTTATCCTTTCTAAAACTATTTTATCACGAGTAAGGCAATAAAGAGCTAAACTTTTAGGAAGGAAGCCATCAGACTGCCACAAGCTCTATTCATGAGGACAAGTGACATTTGGGGATATTTTTATTCAATAAATAATTAAAGCCAGTTCTGGTACAGCAATGCAAACAGTTTAAGAATAATGATGTCCACCCTGGCAGTAGTACACATGACAATATGGTGTAAGATGAGAGAAGACTTACTTTTAACTTGAAATTTTGGTATAGTTCCCATTTTGTCAATATAATCATCTAGTCCTTTAATACTATAAATGTTGACTCTCATATTAGGACGTTATTGTTCTCCTTTTGTCTGCTGTTGAAGAAAAGCTATGCAAATTACAGTGTCTTAAAAGCTTGCTAGATCCGAGGATATTACTAGACAAAAAGGCAAAATTAGTATCTTTAGTTGCTTTCATGTAGGCCTCAAGAACTTTTGAACCTGAGGAGACCGAGAACTAAGAATTAAGACATGATGAGCCCATCTCTGAAAACACCTCATGCTCTCCAACTGCTTTTGTGTTAGTGAATAAAATGCAATTGTCTAATAACCCTATAGTTCTCTGTTTGTTTGTTTTTCTGCTTGTGTTGGTTTGTTTTGTTTTGTTTTTCCAGATTGTTCTAAAAGGTCTTTAGATGTTTCCTAACAAATAGGAATCCTTTCTAGAAGTGTCTACCAGTAGGAAGTGTCCTTTGAGGAGCTCTGAGGGGCACTGCATAAACAGATGTTTCTAAGGCATCAGAAAACTACCAGCAAAAATCAAGGAGTTAAAGAAAAACAGCGCACTTTCTCATCTGATTGAGACATCTAGAGAAGTATTTAGAAGTTATTACAATATGTCTTTCGTCAACAGCCAGACATTTGAGCATCATAATGCTGCCTGTGTCAACATTGCAGAGATTTGGGAACTGATGTCAGTCACAAGCTGACACTGTTATCTACGACGTACCTAGTGCCACTACCTTGCTGAGAAATACAGTAGAGCTCCCTACGGCATTAAATGAGAAAAATAACTCTGTATTCCAGACTGCCACCTTTAAATCCCAAACTCGGGACTTGTAACTTTGGTAAATGATGAATCTGCATAGGCGTGTTGCAACGCTCTTCTTACTTGCTCCTTCTGTTTGTTCATAGAGGGGGTAAATCTCTTCAAAGAAAACAAAAAATAATAAACAACATCAAACTAGAATTTACTGGTCTTATAGCTTTTAATTTTCTAGAATTTGCATGAGGTTTTGAGACCCATAGTTGCTATTAAATGTAACAAAGGTGACCTCGCAGAAGGTCTGCCCACCAATTTGCACGATGGAACTATAGCACTGAGAATACATTATTATATTCCTTTTAATATTATAATTTTATTAACTTAAAGAATATGCTTTGAAAGGATGCCAGGAAATTGCATTAAATCCCTAAAATGAATAAAATGAGTTAGATGGAGATGCCGCTCTTAAGTAGTTCCGTGTTGCCTCAAGATGAAAGCGCTGAAACCTTGGACCCTTTTGAGACTGCTTGCCTCTAGCCTGTAGGCTAGGCATTATGGGGAAAAAGTGCTTTGCTTATTCCCACTGGTCTACAAACTGTTGGAAAAGGAGATTAACTTATAATGTGGCTTAGCACAACTGCTTATGAGATGACTGAAGGTCATTTTTAGGTCATGGACTTGCTGAGGTAGTTTCATGTTCATTAGAAGGCTAACTCAGAGATATAGATATCATATGAATAGAACGAAACTTATTGGTGGAATTTATTAGAGACGTTCACATAAAAACAATACCAAGGAAAGCAATTAGATCCAGCAAGTTCAGATGTCAGTAAAATTAATATGCCTTCTTAGAACTATAAAACCTACATGTGATTGAGAGAATATCTATGTAAGGTAAAAGAAAAGTAGCCACGGTGTAGATGTGAATGAATCAGAAGATACACTAGAATATCCTGGATCAAGACACACGTTCCAGCTATTTATTATTGGTCAGTAAACTGGGGAACATCTGTGAGATTGAAGCCATTCTTCCCAAAGGCAGATAAACAATGCAAGCATGACTTATTTCTTATAACTTCCTCTTGCTGTGGCTGCTATGACAGTGCTTCATGAACACTCTGCACTTCATACAGTGTTATAAGTATAGCTGTCTACATTGCATAATATAGACTTTGTCCATGCTGAGTAGTGAGGGTGCACAGCTGTGTTCCCTCCACAGAAACTTGTCCTCCAATAGGTCAGACTAGGGAATGTCCAGGTCGCTTATAAGCTACATGCTATGGTTTCCTTTGGAAACCCAAAATACTGTAAAAAAATAAACTGGTCTGTACCCAGATTTTGCTCTTGTAAGAAGTCAGGACACAGCAGGATGATGTAGGTCTACTAATCTTAGCAGCCAGTGGAACCCTTCTGCTCAAGAAATTCACCTGGAGATCAAATCTGCAGCAAACTAAATTAACCTATAAATTCTAAAATCAATCAAATTATCAAATTAGATGACAAAGTAATTTCTTAAACTGGAATGTGCAGGCCAACAAGTATATACAAGTTCACCAACATTTCCACAGTGTTCACTATTCAAACTCCATGGAACTTGAAACCAACCAGTTTTGCACTGATCTTTCCAAGTCTCATTAAACAAGCACAAAACAAAGTCATTTCATATTGTTTTGCAGTATAGCACAGATACTGTGACATCTGTCATGAATGCAAAATAGCAAAATACATAATCTACTCCTGTTAGATATTCCTAACTCGTACAGGGCTGATATTGTGAGAGCAAGAGTGATAATAATTTGTGATGTAAACTGATATGAACATTAACATATGTGTGAAAAAAACAATCTTTAACAGTAACACATTTATGAATGGATCAAAATAGAAAAAAAAAAAGAGGGGGGAAAAAAAATTTTGACTGCTTCTCCTTTTGTCTGCCTGGAATATTGCTAACACAGAACTATTGACTCTGGGGTAGCTGTTTTGGGACATTGCTGTCTCACAGGAGGCAAGATGAATACCACAGCCATAAGAAAGTAGTGAATGTTTGCAAGTGTCAGTTCAGCTATTTTCAGTAGTGTCTTCTGGAAAATGTTTACAGAAATGGAAAATAAATTGATTGCATACAGATAGAGAAAAAAAAATTATTATTTACAGATTACACAAATATGATTTGATAAAACCACAAATTATTTCACTCATTGCAGTCTGATCTAGTGATTTTCCCCTGTTTTGACTACATACTGTGGGGTGGTATCAAGGCAGGCAATTCCTATTACATATATTTTCCAAACATTCAGCAGTACTATGTCCTGAATATTTGGTCATACTTTCTAGGAAAACTAGGAACAAAATGGGAGGTTGTCAGCAGCTACACTGCTAAAGTGGAGTAGCTCTGCTGGCTTCAGTGTTTTATACCAACAGAACTGCAACTAGAAGTTTCTTTGAAGCCTACAAAAATGAAAAGTACAACTGACATATTTTTATGGACGTTACTTTTGTGCTTGATCCACAATACTATTTCTAAAGTTACCTTACAGAAAGATAAACTTTCATAATTTTCTCTGAGTCTGAATTCTGTAAATCTACTTCTGACATCAGGAGAAAACTTTAAATGGTTCAAACTGACTTTCAAGGAACTGATTTTGCTACCAGCCTTAACCACTGTCAGTGTGCCATCTATTTGGAGTGTAAATAAAACTCATATCCTAAAGACCCTATTTGTATTCTATTCTTTTACAGCAGACTTTTCATTTGTGCGATCATTAATTTTTAAGTGATCATTAATGAAATACATCCTTGTCCAAAGTTAATAAATGGATTAATAACTGGGATAATGAAAATTCTGGCAAGACAAAAATTCAAGAGAGAGAAACGAGAAGAGGGAACGTGACAAGTTAATGATCCATTAAAGTAAATCCTGGGTCAGTTTAGATCCTGCAGGGTTCATTACTGCATAGTAAATTTAATTAATAGCCATAAAAACCTGGGAGGAAGCTAGAGAACTTTGGTTAAATTCACTGGGTAGTCATTTAAGATGTTTCTTAAAGGTTTGAATTTATACCTTTCTGGTAGGAAAAAAAAAAATCTAGTTGTTAAAAGAATTTAGGTATTCAATTGGAAGCAAAGCACCAGCTTTTAGACAAGTGGCTGGTTGGCTGTGTTACATATACAGCTACCTACTCGAGTTCAAGAACCCCAGGAAACAGAGGCAAGAGATGGAAATTAGATGTCCCGTTATGCCACTAATTATGTTTAAAACAATAGCATAGATACACAAAAGTACAAACTGGAAAAATAAATGGTGTTGATTGGGATAGAGAGAAGAGGTGCAGTATGTCTCTAGCTAAGGTTTTGGCTGAGGGTTATCCAGGTGCTGTGGTATTTACCAAATTGCTCCATGGCCTGATCCTGCTGCACTTCATGGGCTGGGACTTAGATTTGGTCATCCCGCTGGGATCTCCATTAGAGAATGTCTCCTAGTACATAGCTTTTGCCCAGTACAGAGATTGCTAACTAACCCCCAAAATGTCTTTCTAGAAATGAAAGCAGCATAGCTGTGCTCTGCATTGCAAGAGATGGGAATGCTGCACCAAGCCCAGTGCCTGTGCTCACTGATTAAATGCGCTTTTACTGAGCTGTGCAAACACACTAAAGCAAGTTCGTGCATGTGTAGCCTGACAGGAACAGGGATACAAGTGCATTGAAATCTCTTGACCTTGCATCCATTTTCAAATTTACCTATTTCTCCAAAGCTCCAAGATTTGGAGATGTTTTCCAAGTCCAGGACTCAGATAGGTCCTAAACTGTCATCAGCACAACAGATGTATTGCTGACACAATGAAGTTTATTAAAAAAATATATATTCCTAAACACTGCTAGTTAAACAACACACAAGCCAGATTTTTTTACAGCTGCAGATTGTTCTCATGGGTGTTTAGTTAACATTATTAAAGCCATGCTTGGTTAAATTCCTTTTCTTTCCATGACCACATTAAATTATTTACATATTTACAAACCAAGATGCTTTTCCTTTGTTGCAGATACAAGCCTTATCCAGCAACAGACTATGTAATTAGAAACCAGCTAACCAACATGACCTCGAATATGCAAGGCACATATTTGTTTAACACGGTGGTTCTGTTGCATAGACATCCAGGAGGACTGAAAGACAACTGAAGTTACACTATTAAAGATCTATTTTTAAGCATACGCTTGTCTTTTACAGTTCGGCATGAATTTTGGGGCTACCTAAAAAGACTCATCCCTTGGAAAAAAAAAAAGGATGCGCTATATTAAAATGAAGTGAGTTCTGAATAACAAGAAAGGGTGGGAGACAATTTTAAGGACATTTTTCCTAGGGAGTCTGAGGCTGCCATGGGAAGGGACTCTGGGAAAGCAGACTGGTACAAAAACAGCCTGCGGAAGGGTAGGATTGCGAGTAACTTCAGCAAGGAATAGCAAGGCACGAATTTATATCAAAGCAAAACAGGGAAAATAGCTTTGGTCAAAGAGAAGGGAGGAAAATCAGTGGTCAGAGCTTACACCCACATAATTGGGTAGGAAATGATCAAGGCGCTTGTGAAGCTGGGGGCTAGAACTGGCCAAAGCTTCATTCATCTGCCCCATGTCCTCATGACTATTTTTTCCTCTCTGTACACGTGTATATTACTGTAAGGTCCGCCAAAAGCGTCTGAAAGGCTCATTCAGCCCTTAGCAAGGAAACCTTGGCTTAGGGCCATGTGGCTGGTTTTGCAGGAAAGGAAAAGCGTAAGCTCTCCTTGAAGGCTGCAGCAGACCTGTAGATCACTCAGATGAAAACTTCAGACTCAAGTCCCAAAATGCACGTCCCGAACCTGGATGGAGAACACCCCACGCCAAACTAATTTTTATGCACCAAACTAGGAGGAAACATGAATCAAATTCTAATTTTTACAGCTTAGGAAGAAATTTTGTTATACGTAGGGTTAATTCTGAATCAAGTCTTGATGGGGGATTAGAATGGCAAATCTCTCTCTGCCCCTCCATGGCTTATCTCACCACCATGCAATCCATTCTCTAGGAGGTGCTGGGAGATATCAAAGTAGGATATGGGTGGAATTTTAGTTCCACCTCCTAGCATACCAGGAGACACATCCAAGCTAGCAGAAGAGCTGCTGGAGTGTCCTGCGGTTACAGGATACACAAGACGAAATGAGATGGAGCTTTCCCTAGTAGGGTATTTTTGGGATTTTGCTCAGACCTGGGTCTAACACCACGATCTCAAGGAAATTGAAATACAATTCCAAGGAAAATAACATGTATAATTTTTCAGTCTTTAAATAAAATTGCTCAAACTGATAGAATGTATTCTGATCCAAAAAAAATTATTCATACTTCAAATTCAAAATGTTAACACTGTTTAATAATTAACATATATAATCATAGTGCTTAAAAATACTACACATGATAATATATTTTTCTACTTTTGGATGAAAAATATTACTAGCAACACAACACAGCAATTCAGTGTGTTTTCAAACCATTTCTCCTCATAAAGAATTGTCAAAAGTTATTTTTAGCAAAAGTATAAAAATATTTTTTTTTCAGAGAGATTTTGAAATATGTATTTCAGAATTATATATATATATATATACATGCATACATAAGGTGGCTGTTTTTCTGCTCATACCCTGGTTGGTCCAAGCACACGATCACACAACACAGCCTTTGTTACCTTTTCAGAAGGAGCTATTTATATCTCGAGACACCTCACTAGGCAGCTTTCGTTGTTACGGTTTCCCCAGTTTCTTCTAAAAAACTACATAATTTACAACATGTGTATAATGTCCCTATCTATATACACATACACTGCATGCTATACATAGGCATATAAATTTGCAAGTGAATATCTATTCCATTAGTATAAATTATTCTACTAGTGTGTATATATATATGTATGTATATATATATATATTTCTCTACCACCCTTAAGATCATTCTGCAATGAGGATTTTTATTTAAATTAAGCAGCACAAATTCAGAGTAAAGCCTGAAATAAAGGAAAGGTTTGATATTGATCTCAGCACTACCAGAATTTTACTGAATGTATAGCTTTCTTTGTGGGTGTACATCAGATCAGCTTTGGCTTTTTTTTTTTTTTTTCTCCCTTTCTCACATTTGGTACTAACTGTGCTATTTACAACGATTCCATTAATACATTATTTCCAAAGCGGAAATTTGGGGAAAAGAAAATGAGCCAATGAGCAAACAACATTTTCCTGTTTTTTTTGTTCTACTACATGAAATGCATTAACTTAACTGGCCTTAGTTAAATATAACCTACTGCAGTTCCAACAGACTGAATCATCCTGTTGATTTTTAACAATGGGCATTTTGCATGGCTTCTTCCCTTAGAACAGTGGGGTAGGTATTCAGAATTGAAGGTGCAGAAAGCACTAATTGCCTTAAGAATCCCAGCAAAATCCTTTACAGCAAAAACTCTATATTTGAACATTCACTATTAAAAAAACCCACAAATTTCAAGAAAAATACATTTGAAAAGAAATGTAAACACTTAAAAATAACTATATGTTTAATTAGTTTCCATTAATTTCTCCTGAATATGACTAGCATATAATTATTTTAAACTTTTACACTCTCTTGTGGACAAGGAAAGCTCTTACTAGAACCCAAAACTTTCCTTGAGCCTCTCTACAAAGGATGCTAAGCAGGTGACGAGATGTGTGGTTGTTGAAAGATTCATCTCCCCCTCTCCTGCTCCATCACCATTCCTGGAAAATGGTGGGAAAAAAATAGGAAATCTGGACTGGCATGGGGAGACCTGCTCTTGGTTTCTCTGTAGCACCCAGTAGGACCTTGCTCTTGACTTCTCCCTTACCAGTCCATGCCAGTCTTGCTTTGGGAGCTCACTGCTCGGGTGGCAGCAGGGGTTGTTTTCCAATCTCTTCTCTCACCACTTATGAGAAACACAGGTAGCTAATTCAGAACAAGGAGGAAGGTTTTGTGTACCTTCTTAATTGATTCAACATTGCTGCCAAAGTGGGCTAAATGTTTCTAACTGCTTTATTTCACATGGGCGCTCTCATAATAACTGTGTTAAAGATAATAAAATAATTAGATACTACATGAAGGACTATAAAAGAACTTACATGAGCATTTATATCTTTGTACACCAGAATTTACATGTGGGAAGCATACGCTTGAAGGAAGCTGATAAAAAAACATCATTTATGAACCTCCCCCCTTTTTTTTGTCTTCAAAATGCAATGTGCATTGCAAGTACACAATAGCTGCATTGTTATGATACCTTGTGTGCATACAATGTTTGCGCTAGTGAAGTATTAGAAATGCCCTCAAACTGTAAGATCACTGTTCATTAAATAGCCAAGTTCTATCTGTGCTACCAAAATTCCATTTCACAATAATGATTTACCAAATTCTGGGAGCCCAAGAGAGAAATGCAAAAGTAAATTCAGATTTCTTGCTTTGAACAAAGTGATGGTATATGCATTCCCAGACGTCATCAAGTGTTGCAGAATCCAAACTAATGTGAAAACTGCAATAAGATAAAACACTTGATTGTATTTGCTGGATCTTACCCCAATAGCTGTTTGCGGGACATAATCTGCAATGTCTCCCCAAGGTTTTGTTACAATTGTCCTTACAGTGTATTGAAGTCCATTTCCACTTTGTTTAAAAAATTGTGCTGGCTATTTCTTTTGGCTACTTCGTTCTTTGTTGAAAACATGCCTCATTGCTTTCCTTCTTCAAAACAGTATATTAAGCACAAGGGAAATGTGTGCAGGACTACAGACAGCCTGGCAAACCAAGGAAATCACCTATCACATACATCAAAGTATTTATGTGTAAGTGGGAAGTTGCTTACTCATTTCTCCATCCAAAAACTGTTACTGTGAAAACATAACGAAAAGAAAGAGTACTGACAATGCTCTGAGACATGCTTTACAATGACTCCAAGTTCAACATGATTTGAGTAACGGATACCAAGAGACTCCGCTCCTAACAGAGTGGCCTGATCTCTCGTGTGGGTGCCCACCCGGAGCTCAGCTCACCACTTCAACCCCATCAAACTCAGCAGCTCTGATATTGTCTTGTTGAACATATAATATTACTTGGGTTTTGTTCAGTGAAAGCAACTTTTATTCAGTTCTAGTATCAGAGGCTTAATGAACCAATCTTCTCCAAGGCTGTATAGAAGGATGCAGAATATTCTTTTATAAAATACTCAGCCCATCATGTCCCTGGAACAGGCAACCCCACCTTGGACCACAAGATCCACTCTTTATATCCTTTGACTTCAATGAAATAAGAAGGCTCATTGTATAAAAGTGTTAAACATCCTCTTCTTTCCAACTACACTTATATGAAAGATGAAAAGAAGCACTGCCAACTCTTAGATAATTGCCCATATTATGAGCCTTCAGCCCCTTTTTAAAGAGGAATTTACCATTATCAAGAGTCAGCTTTCAGGCCTTCCACTGAGAAGTTTATAAAATACCTATAAAGCCAAATTTTAGTTTGTGCTAAATCTGTGTTAGGCAAATTTAATAAGAAACATTTTGAACAGTCATGTACTGCTGGGTCCCAGATGATTTTCTTATGGGACTAATGCATAAAAAAGACTGTCTTTTAAAATCCTTCTTGGGCATCTCATTCTTGCTGGTATTTAGACCATTTATTGAGAGAAGGTTAATCTAAATCATTTTTCAAATGTGGAGCACGGCAGTTTTCGCTATATCACTTTTCTTGTATTACAAAAATGCAATACTAGAATACAGGTAGACGTGTACGTCATTGCTGTATGATATGAAGAGGAGTATCTCCAAACTGAAGATTGCATTACTATAAACAACATTAGAAGGGAACTGAAAGGACAGTAGATGCAGAATGACTTTTTTATTTTAATGGTTTCTGGGTGTATAATATCTCAGGATGGCTTTAAAAAAACTATAGCTGGAAAACTTCAGAGAGATCAGATGAGCACACTTGTTGTAGTAGAGAGAGGTTTGAACATCCTGCTCTGGTCTCAGTTTCTCTGAACTCTGTTGCTCAAATTCAGGTCCACTTCTGTCCTTTTTTGCATTTAGTTACCCTCCCTAACTGTCTGTATATTGCAATCTGTGTGCGTTTTGCAAGTCTATGCTACATACATGCTAACCATGCAGTGTTGTGTTGCTGTGGGTGTTGCTATGACACATTTAAAAAATTATTTTTATTAAAACATCCCTTCAATGAAATATAACACAGATGAAAATTTTTCTGAAATATGGCAATATAGGCAGTATCCAAAGGGATAAATAATGGCTGTTTCCTAGAAACTGGATAACCCTGGCTTCACTGGAATAGCAGTATAAACATACTAAACTGGGAATTAATGAGAGGGTATGAATCCAGACCAATACATATGACAACAATCAAAAGTAACAAGGCTCACAGGAGCACTGAAAAGGGCAGTGGGCAGAACAAATCGCCGGAAGAACACTCGGTTGCAATGCCAAAGCCCTGAAAGCCCAATAGACACAGGCATGGACATGTGGAGAGGAGAAACAGGAAAATCCATAGAGTAGATTGTGGATACACAGTGTGCTGAGAAGGCATTTTCAAAATACTTTCCACGCAAGGAGTATTAATTGAAAATATTCTACATACTCATAGAAGTCAAGTGAAGAGTTCTGGAAGTTTTCCAGGATCTCTAACGAGAGAGTGCCCATAAACACAGAGGTCTTTGGAGACCCTGGATGTGGCTGCTGTTCTGCTGACTGTGCCCTTCCTGAGTACCTCATTTTAAAAGTTCAGGCTGTAATTATGCCCCCATCCTCTTTCCTCCAAGTAGTGCAAATTCTGGCTGTATGGTTGGAAGCAATATTATTTAACATTTTTATATGGTATTTTACATGTCCCAGGCACTGAGAAGACATTGATTCAGCCTGACAGGACTGTATTGAAGTAGGCGGGTAATTATTACTCTCAACCCCTTGCAAAACACTGGAGAATTGAGTAGACTTGTCCTCGGAGAGCATCCAAGGCTGTGGGGAACCACCTGCATTTATCCGCTCAAACCAGCCCTCAGACCGACCAGGAGATGGGGAAGGAGATGGGCTGCAGGGGAGGCAGAAATATTTGTCTAGATACAGCAATTTAGGGATAAGTCTTCAAACTTGTTTCCTTTTCTCTCGTTTATGACTCACGCAAAGCTAATTGCATGGTGATGTTCTGCTATATAGTTACAGGACTGTTTAGTGTGTTTTTTGAAAAAAAAATCATAAATGTGTCTTGAACCTGGAAAACCCTGTAAGCTATAAAGTTAACAAAACTGTTCCTTTATGTGAGTGGGGTCTGCCCATAACTTGATGAATGCATTGCCAGATTGAAAAGGAAAAAATCTTCAGTATGGCAAAAACTATGATGGTTCATATGATTTGAATTAAATTCAGATAATAACCATACTTGGCTCAGTGGTGTTTGGAAAGAGAGTTTGAAATTCTCCTCAGAGACATTTCTTAGCTTAACTTTAAACAAGAGTCCTGACTGACTGACTACTCCATTCAAAGCGGAAGAAAAAGAGTTCAACATATTTAAATTCTTTACTAGAGCCTCTTGCCCCTTTCAAAATCTATTTCCTTTTAAAAATATATTTATAGATAAAAGGGGGAATGAGAGCAAAGGAGATGTACATCTGCACAGACATATCTATCTATGTATCACACACTCTATAAATATATGCGGTATAAATAAAGATATATTGCTCCATGTGTGTCTGTGGACAAGTCATTTAATTTTGTCTGTATTTACCCAACCGTTTGAGCAGGCATACGCACAGGCATTTTGTTATTGCAGTTGGTCTACTTGCACTTGCACAGGTAATAAAGACCTTTTGAAAACCATAGCAAAATACTAAAAACCTGATTTTAAACAATATCACTTGCTAATGAATTCATGTGAACGCATTTTATTGCACTGTAGCAATGCTAAATGCTTTCTGTAATTAAGACTGTTACAGGTCTGGCAGCTGAGAAAAGCACAGTGGGAAGGAAGAGCCAAACCAACTTGATGCTATAAACACACTCCCACCATCCCAGCGCAACTTGGAGCAGCCTCCAGGAAGCTGTAATTTATGCTGGCAATGACAATTTCAATAAGACTAGAGATCAGAGTCATGTTACGTGCTTGATCTGCCCCTTCCACCACCAATATTCCCTCTTTTCTCAGCCTTCTCCACAAAGAGCTGGTCTGTCCAAAGATTTCCAGGTGAGGGAAACCTTCAGCTATCCTGACAGCCTCAACGCTGATTTGTGACAGAAAACTGTTAAAAGTCGCTTCTAACATTAAAATGCACCACTGGCACCAAATCGCCCTCAGATCACAATGCCTGTTGTAGTTACGAAGGGATTAATAACAGTGAGAAAAATAAACTGCTAACAATGGAGGACATTGTTTGTCCACAACCACACTATTTTTCCTGCTTTACATGTATGGAAATGCACGGTTTCCCTTACTACATTTCACCAGACCCTGCCAAAATATTTTACAAGCAAGTAAATGAAAACAAACCATGAATAAGAAAATAATTCCTTTAAAAACAAAGGCAATTGTGTTAGGATTTATAATATGTGTGTGTTTCTCATACAATACATCCAGTGTTAAATACCTAACTTGTATTGCGGGCATTTGGAAGGGCTAAATTACGAACACATAACCACTGCATCAAATTTGTGCATATTTTGTCTCTTCATTTTTACTAAATAACCCTTCCTCAGCTCCACAGGGCACAGATGTTTCAGCAGCTGTCCTTGCTTTCTCTGTAGCACAAGTTTAGTGGATGAGCATGCATATGAATGCCTTATCATCAACAAATTAAGCGCTGCCTTCCAGATTACTGAAATGTATTTTAAAATGATGTTCTGCCCTTAATACCTGGTTGCAGTTCTGCTAAGCAATGTGTTTCCTTTCCAGAAGATGTTTTCTGATGTGTTGCTAGCCATTTTGTGACATTACTTATTAGATCACCTGTGAAAAACAAACCAGTTCCACATTGGTCCTGTCAGGAAGCAGCGTCTGTTCTCCTTATCCAACAAATTGGTTTGAGTTTGCTTCTCATATTCTTTCCTAAAATACCATTTCATCAGTGATTCATCTTGCATTATTCTTCCTAAGAAAGGAAGAAATAAAGGACATGTGCCAACTGGAGGGAGGTAATAAGGGACACATGCAAGCACAATGTGTTGGAGCTATGCTGAAACTGAATTCACTGTGAACGTGAGGCTGGTTCTTCCTCCAGATGGGGTTGGAAGCAGCAGGACCGGTGTGTGTGTGTGCTTGTGGGCTGACTTCAGCCACAGCGGATGGAAACCACAGAAGGGAAGGAGCAACAGGCTGCAAGGGGCTGGGAATTTATTGAGCCCAGGTCCCAAATTCACCTCCTCAGTGAACTCCAGTAGAAGACGAATCCTCTTGCTATAACTGCCCCATGTTCAGGTGTACCTTATGTCAGTCACAACTGATGGTCCTGCCTACCTGTGAATGAGATGACCAGGCCACACTGTAAAACAGATGAAAATGAGCAAATCAGCCTTTAGGGACATCGTGGAGACACCCTGTGACAGAGCAAATAACCACAGCTTTCTCCAGCTGGAGCTGAATGAAACGTCTGAGTAAATTGTTTGTGTTTGTGTTTTAAAGTCAAAACCACCTCACAGGCATCTGCAGCCCTCAGAAATAATAAAACCAGCAGCATACTGTGATATGGTAAAAAGGGAGAAGGAAGTGGCAAGGATCTGTGAAGCAACCGTGATCTTAGAAGGCTACATTTAGAAAAGAAGAAAGCAAAGCAGAGAATCTGGGCAGAAACAGGACTGGGGAAACATGGAGGACAGGCAAGATTATTTGAAAGAAAATGTGGCTTGGCAAATAGAAACCTGGAATGCGGCCACAGATGGGATAAAAGGAACCTGAGGTCTGGGGAGAGGCAAGGAAAGGCAGTGGCCAGGCAGAGCAGAGCTTCCTGGTCAAGAGGATGAAGTGAGCCCTGAGTGCTCTGATGCTGCCATTGCTGTCAAGGACTCGCATACCATTATTGTCCATTTTTCATATTTAAATACTTCCAAAACCATCCTCCACCTCTTACACTGGTGAAATACCATCAAACAGCCCTAGTTCTCCTAAAAATATAACCTTTCTCTCAGATATTACATGTGGGGTCTGACTCAATTACAAGTTCCTTTACGTGCCAGCTTTTTCCAGTTTTATCTATCGCTCTGAAGAACCTCTGATGAAAAACGGAGTGTTAGCATTCTAGTAAGCTTCTTCATACCCCCAGTCTTGCCTTTTGACTGCTGAGTTCCTTCTGTCCATTGCTAAATGTATTCTTTGGGGAACTAAGCCTGTATCCATAAGTCTTAATAGAGCTTGGAGCTGCTTAATTTTGGTTTCAATAAGATTTAAACAAGTTTGGCATTGCATGTGTCTGTTTTGCTCAGCAGGATGATTCGAACACCTGCTTCAATCTGTTCTGCTGGACTGCTACTCCTAATTGTGAAAGGACACAAGAGTGAAAGGACACTGTGCTGGCTCACTGGTCATTCTTTTGTTACTCTCCAGAAAACATTATTCTTGGGAAATATCCCAGACACATTACCATGACTGGGCCAGCTTTATTATTCCAGAAGAAGAAGCGAAAATACAGCAGAATATAGGCAATGACATTCAAAATGAAGAGAAGGTAGCTCAAGTAGCACTCATAGAAAGGAGAAAAAAAAATAGACCAACAAACAAACAAGGAATACACTAGTCTGCAATTTATCCTAATCTGCGGATGGGATTCTGCATTTCTCTTTCTCTCTCTTTTTCTTTTCATTTTTTTTTTCTAAGAAAGTTATTCAAGGTTTCTTGGGTCTCCAGTGAGAAATGGTAATAATATTATTATTGATGAGAAAAGAACTGCTTCCTTGTGAGCAATGAAAACAAAACCAGCCATAAAATTTTCTTGTGGAAAAAGCCTGAGAGACAAACAAGAATTGTGCCTCATTATACAGCAGCTGTAGCAGTGGCTGAAACACTGCTGATCAAACAGCTCTCCCTGGGTCTCGTGCCACACAAAATATCCACTGGCAAACTGTGTGCTAAATAGAAGAAACATAATCAAGTTGAACCTGTGTTGAAATCAAGCAAATTACTTCTATTTTCTGTGTAGTCACTAGCAATTCTTTTGTTTTAAATATCGTTATGCCTCGCACAACTTGAATATTAATTTTAAATGAAACGCATACTTGTTCCCATTTATGATGACTCACATTTGTGGGTGGTTGAGGACCGTGCAGGACCGGCAGCAGCTTTAAGCTACCTGCCATCCTGCTCTGGGCAGCTGGAGGCCTACCAACCTCCTTGGAGAAAGTTAGAGCCAACCTGAGTCCTTCTCCTTGCCTCCCAGGGCTCCCCAGAAGAATTTAATAGCTCTCATCATCTTGGCTCCCTTTCCCCTGTACCCTACCCTAGTGGAGATTAGCAATAAGTCTAACTGAGTGGTCTTGCATTAGCCAGGGGTGGCTCCAATGCTGTCTCCGTGGCTTACTCTGGGTTTGAAGAGCAGCTTTAGGAGCTTTAAATAACACACACACAAAAAGGGCCCACTACACTGTGTAATTAATTACCTGGTTCTGTGTTTGAGTTCTTCAAAACGTTTCTCACCTTATGGGTTCATTATAATATACTGTGTGGTTTCCACTTGTACGTTGAAGGCATAACAGGGTGGAGTTCAGTGGAAATAGGGCAGGCTGTCCTTCCACCCTCCAGCAGCAGTGCTTCGCGCAAGTGCTGGGGAAAGTCTGGAAAGGCCCAAAAGAGTCTTTCCTCGGATGAAGGAAATGTTCCCTTGCAACCAAATGCAGCAATTGGCAGCCTCGACAGCCATCCTACAAACAATGCTTTGCTGGCCTTAAAAGCAACCTAAATACTAGCAGTTTGGAGTTCTCCTTTTTACCCCATGCACCTCACTCCTTATCTAATACCTTTTAAATCTCTTGAACAATTTCAACCAAATCTGCCAAAGGGGTATACGGGCCAAGCTAAAGTGTAAAGATATATAACTTAAGAGCCTCTCACATTGTTGCATGCTGAGAACCCTAGTGCTGTTGCTTTAGGGATAATATGTATAGCAGGGCTTGTGGGTGTGCATACATACAGCAGGGATTTCTCTCTCTAAGAGGGAACGTCTCATCTCTGAAAACCCGCTCTGTCGCTCAGCCTGGGCACACAGAGCCTGGGACACCTCTGGTTCCTTTAGGGGCTGTGCTGCCCCAAGAGCCATTGGGGTGTTTTTGTTTGGTTTGGTTTTATTGGGAGTCCCGGTCATCCACAAGAGACAAGGACAGTCCATACATGCAGATACGATCTAGCTAGGCTATTGATCTTTCTATTAGCTATCCAGCTGACTAGTGGCTTTAGGCAAATTTACAGAACATCTACCAATTTATTTTGACAGTTTTTGCAATATGCATGATGAGAGACCAGGCCAGAGCAAATGATAAAATGGGAAAGAAAATATATTTTGTTCATAACAAATGATGCTTCCCTTTGAAAGAATTTTTCCTACCTGTGTTAACATGATCCTTATTTCCAAGAATAATATGCCATAATTTTCCACTGAAAAGTTAATTTTACAGAGTTAAAAGGACAAAGATATTGCCTATTATTTTTTCTCCTTTGTATATTTTCACATCTCCCATAAATTAACATAACAGAACTTTTTGTGTATGAAATATATCATAAGGCCATGTTTAAAGATTTTTCCAACTATTTGTGAAATTTATCATTTAAAAATATTACAATGGACAGAATCACACTGCTCTGATAAATAGCATTACCTGTTTAGATTTGTCTCCAATAAAGATTTATCATTATGAAACATCCCATTTTTTGTTCAACGACTATTGAAAACTTACATAACTCATCTAGTAATCCTTCGAACTCTTGTTTGGCCAACAAATGAGACTTATTACAGAGTATTTCTCAGATTTTATACTACTACCTAGAAGCTGCAATGAAATATTTAAAATATTTATGAAATATTTTAAAAGACAGAAAACATATTGAGAAATGGACTTTTTTTTTACAGTCAGGTTCTCCTACACTTAACACAACATCTTTCAATAAATCCTTATTACAATCAATTTAAAGTATTGTAATTTATATAGGCCCCAATTTATAATGTTGATAATATGTATTATTAATGCTATAGATTATCTAAAAAGAGATTTAGCAGTTAGTTCTTATTTAAAATATCCCTAGATATTATTTAAATTTCCCTAGAATTAGATTTTTTCTTCCTTCCTATTTATAATCACCCATACACATACAGGTCTCCTTGTTTCAATAATATGCATGATTTTCAGTAGTGCTGATGATGCAAGTGTGTGCATAAGGAACAGAAAAAGGCAGATTATGGCAGGCTTTAAAGGTTTTATTGTCTTTGATATACACATGCTGCTTCTATTGAGGTAGCTAATGGAAGCTATGCAGGAATATCTACAGTAGAGCAGACCCCGCAGCTGTTAACCTGAAATTATTCTCATTTATCATTTGAAGAAAGAGAAAAGAGACCTATTTAAATTTCTCATGGTAGAAGTTTTTACTGTGTGTATGTAAGCAATCTTTGCCTATTTCCTCTTACAACTGTTCTCACTGAGGAACATTTTAATGCCTTTCCAGTTCAGGGGTGGGCACTGGAAGATCAATCTAATCTGGTTTGGAGAATAGCTCACTAGCATCATCCTGAAGCTCTGGAGGCAGAACTGTTTCCCTCAGATTTTCTGGCTTCCTTTACCAAGGAATTTTGGTATCTGCATCTATCACAAACACCATAAATGAGAAATCGGTGATTTCCATTGTTTCCTTGGGATGTTTTTGCAGGGAAATGGGCTATATTGAAGAAAGGGACTAAAAGTAGAACTGCAGCAAAAGAGGAGGGATTTCTGGTCAAAGAAAGCAAACTCCAGTGCAAAAATGATCTGTCAGCTCAGAAACCTGAGAAAATATGCAAAGCTGTCTTTTCAAGATCTATTAATGTGATTGGGTCTGGTACATGTAAGGATCTGAAAGACAGTATAGAAACACAGATATAATGATAGTTCATACCTTGCCACAGATCTCTTGAGCAATCACAGCCTTTCAGGTGGCAAGTTCAAAAGCAATTCTAAACATTAATGCCCATGTTTCTCATCTGGGCCCTGTCTCCTTGTGACACAGATGGGTGCGGGTCATGAGATACATCAAGGCTGTTAATCTGGAGAAGCAACACAAAGGGCAGCAGGCATCTATCTGTCTCATTCATCCCTCCTCAAAGTTCTAGCACGGTAAGCACTAGCAGTGCAGCCTTGCGACCTAAAAACAATTTAAGTAGTTAGGGAACACAATTCATAGGTAATGGAATTGTGCATCATAAGATGTGATTAATGAAGAACATTCTGGTCTCTCCGTCAGGCTGTATAGAAGCCAATAGCTCCATGTGCTGCTGAAGCTTGCTCAGTAGGATGGCAGACATCTCGGCTGAAAGCACCTGCCTGGCAGGCAATGACCAACTCACTGGGGAGGAAGAGTCCATCAGACTCTTTATCTTTTTCACCTCCATTACATGGAACATATGGTTAGAACAACAACACATGCACACAAGCCACTGCCTCCAAATTTTGCCTCATCACTTACGTCCTTCATCTGCTCTTGACAACCTGTCCCTACTGATGAAGCTTTTCCCAGGTTTGTTAGAAAGGCGGGCGGGGAAGTCTTTGAACAATATGAAAACATAGGCTTGGGCTTCATCTCTAAAATAGAAAATAAGAAATATGTTCCCTGGTACAACTGAGTTAGATTTGTAGAATGACCCACCTGCACCCAGAGCAAATACAGAACCCGCATGAAAATTAATATCATGTGTTTGTAATCAGATGCTTCTGGATAAACCACAAGCAAGTGTTAACTAGAAAGCTTTAATGAACCATAATGATTTGGTTGAGGGAACAAGTCAGCATGGGCCAGGCATGCAGCCCCAGCACACAGGTCTAACGGTTCCCACTGCTCATTTGGTTTTGTGCCACTCGGTTTTATGCTCTTCTCTTCTGTTCCTCCCAGCAGCAAAAAGACGTATAAAGTCAACATGCCACGCTGCATCCTGAGAGGGCGAATGTGTGAAATTCCCAGGCTCTGCACAGAGTCGCTGCTGTTGACAACTCTTCCCCTTCTGCACAACAGCAGTCTGAAGCAGCTGCTGGCTGGGAGTGGTGCGTGGTCAGACAGAAAGCTGCTTTTCCTTGCTCTGCCTTAAATGGTGGCACAGTGTTTGAGCCTCTAAACAAAGTCACAAGAAAATATATATTTTCTGAATTGATCTGTTTCAGTACGCCCACCTCATCAAAGATTTTTTACTACTGACTTAAATAAAAACCAAAGATTGACTCAATAAGGTTTTTTGTTGTTGTGTTTTAAAATAAGCACACATTTCCTAGAGCTGACAGAATTAAACTTAAAGAATACTTTTTCCTTTACAGGACTAAGAGTAGGCAGTTTGGGAAAATTATGTTCTGCATTGCATTTAGCCTAAAAAACTAAATGACGATCAAGGTAAAATCATGGATAGCTGGTTCATTTTCTTTAACTCAGACGCATCTCACTTCAAGCTCTAAAGAATGTTAAAAACACATTAAGCAGAAAATTACTAAGGTAGCTAATTAAGTTTTATCAAAGAACACATCTGCAAGTATACATGCACTGGCAGCTCTTCCATCATAAGTTGGTCTTATTACAAAAAGTAGAAACCAGTCCTTGTGGGGAAAATCAGGCAGTTACTTCAAGAAGAAAATATTTATACATTATTAAAGGACTGATTTTTCAAATACCTGACGTTAATTTAATGAAGATGGAAATCATGCCTATATTCACCCATCTGTTTGATGAAGTTTTTGATGAATATTTCAAGAAGGAGAAATTGGGTTCTTTCAACACCATTAGGGAGACTTAGTCAAGAGCAGGTGCTACAGAAAATTATTTTTGTGGATTGCTACCCCCAATTTTCCCCTTAGATTCAAATAACATAGCATGAAATAAATGCAACTTTCAGTTCACCTTGTGAAATGCCTATATCAAATGGGGGTTCATTTATCCTTTGAGCCGGCTGAAATCCAGGTCCCTATCTTCCTCTGCTTTTCTGAATGACCTATGACAAATCATTTGAACTATCCTGCCTATGCCAAACAAAAAACCTGGGCCAGTGGACTCCAATGGAAGCATTACAGTCCAGAAGAAGTTGTGTTGGGCACATTATAAAGGATTTGGAGTTCTCTGGCATCACACCACCAGCACTGCAGTGCAGCTAGAGCTTTCACCTTCCACGTACTGCCACAACCAGCACTACCTGTGCTACACATCCACGGTATGTGTGTTCCCTGCAGGCAATGCCAAGGAAAGATCATCTGCCTTGCTTCCAACATGGGAACCTCGTCTTTCATACAGGGGTGAAAGCTGCCTGGATTAGCTTGCACTATTTTATACAAGCCATTGCTCCGAATGATACGGCCAGGATTTGCAAAACCTTTCAAAGCATATTTAAAAGGGGAATTATCTGCATTTAGCTAGCTGGAAAGTACCAGTCACTGGAGTTCCTCCAAGAATTCTTTTTACAAAGTAAAATATTTGGAAAGTACATTTGCAATCAATTTAAAGGAAAGGCACATTTTATATTAAAACCCTCATACTCTGGTTAAAACACTCACTTTGACTATTATTTTCTAAAATGGAGTGTTACGAGATCCAAGCACAATATACTGTGGCTAGCAGACCAGAGTTAATAAACAGGATAAAGTTTCACCAATGCAAGTTCAGATTCTGCTTCTCTTTGATTCTTCCCCTTTTCATCCTGACCCATGCCACTACGACGTAAAAAGAGCATGCATCCCAGTAAATTTTGAAGATGAAAGCTAGGGCCACATTTATGAAAAACAGAAACTGAGACTGAGTTTCCCAAAAGCGGGTCTAGATCCCTAAAAAAAGGGAGATAATTTCCAAAGCTGCTTATCAGACTACTCCTGGAGAACTTCTGGCATGTAGCCTTTCAGAAATTTCTGACATTTTAGGTGTTTAATGCCTGTCAAATCTCACAAGTCAGTTGGAGGACACATCCCACTGAAAAGCTCCTCCCCTAAATCACACAGATATGTTTAAAAAGTACCACTCTTTAGACTTCTTGGCCTAGATCAATGCAGTGGCATGTTTCAGTGAATAAGCACTGGCCAAGGCCAATGCCTGACGTAAACGTCTCATTCAGTGCTGCTCCTTGTGCAGGGCTGCTCTTTTCAAATGAGACCATAACTTTACCTGTTACAACAGAAGGCAGAAACCATTACTGCTATAGTTATAAATCCAAAAAAAAAAAAAAAAAAAAAAAAAAGGCCTTAAATATCTTTTAAAGCAAGTAAAATGAATCAGGTTGTTTATTTTAACCTGTCTTGTTTTACATATGCTGTGTGGATCTATCTGAAGCATAACAGGAGAAAATAAACTATGCCAGGCTTTGGCAGTGCTAAGCCTAGGTTTTATGTTTTCTAGATTAAAATGCGCTCCATTAAATGTGCTAAGTGAAGGGACGATATAGCATTGTTATTGTAGGGGGTATTTTGATTCTTTCAAATGGCAAAGGATAGACAAAAATAATAAGGCCTCCTTACATTACGTCTCACTTGCTTCTTGGAGGGTCTTAATGCACTTTAAAGACTGCGCTTATGAGGATGACTTCACCCAGCACTGATACGTGCTGATCCCACGGGAGCCAACGCAGCCCTTATTAACTGCAGCACTGCATTTGTAAAGAGTGGAATAAGAAATAATGTATGCAGTTGAAAATGCAGTGGGAATTGAGGTAAAGGCACTGGGGGAATCCAGCCAGAACATGGGGACTAACACCCAAGCTCTTGCAAAACATGCTTTTGGGGGTCTTTAATGACCACTAGCAGTTCTAGCAGAACAGTAGTTTTATGTTTGAACACAGCCAGGAGCATGTCTCCATCCAACTATCAGTCGTCGTGACTAAACAAACAGGCCTGTTCACGGGGTACCAACTGGCAGAAATCACTGGGTTTGCAGTCAGAGCTGCACAGCCAGCCCCGAGCTTTCACTTTGTGTAGCGAGACATCTCAGTCGGATTTCATCTCCACACCCCTTCTACTTACAAGACTGCCAGCAAGACTAAAAATTAGTTCCAGTGTGTGTGGCAAGGCACCAGACATTTCTTACATAGCATGGGCTGAAGTCTTCCAGACTTAATGGTGACTGAGGTATGTCTAGGTGAGTGGCACACCTAATACCCCGGGTATCCTCCCTTCCTGGTGTGTTTGGCTTCCACAGACACCAGACAGACACCACCTACCAGAGCCCAGCCCTCCTCGAGACAAGTCCATTTACAGGAAAAACTCTGTTGTTTACCACCATCTGCACCAAGACTTTAAAGCCAGCACATTGTTCAAAACAGCTTTCCAAAGCGAAATATTAAGAGGTGTAAAAAGAGCGATTTGGTTTGGCAGCACCTGGCACCATCTCGCAGTGCTGCAAAGCCAGGTCCAGCATGTACGAGCCCTCATATTACATCCCTGCTTTATTCCTTTGTTCACCGTACCAGAGCATTCCTATTAAAACTCATGCAGAATGGTGTGAATTCATTGGTGACATGCAAAAGGACAGCAAAACACGTTGGGTCTGCTTGTTCCCTTCTCAATGCATGCATTCTCTGCCAAGCTTCTCTGAAAAGGTATGCTTGTTCTTGGCAAAGTCAGCAATGTGTATAGCCCTCCTCTGGAAAACGTGCAATCAGAAATGCAGTAGATACTTGTCCTGCCTATCTCAGCGTATCTTGCTCAGTTCCATCTAAAAATATCCAGCACGAAAGCTTTTATCATGAGAATTGCTGCTAAAGGATGTGGTTCCATTTAGAGGTATGAAGTAAGAAAAAATTCCGCAGATCTGAAAGAAAAGGGAGGTTAATTTGTAATTTCCATAGAGCTAAAGAATCAAACCTGATTATGGGTTTCCTACAGAGATAAATGGGGGATTTGGGAAGCAAGAAATCTTGGTAGAAAGACCAAGAAGAAGACACGCAGAGAGGACAGCTGACATTATTTGGAGGTACATCGAGCTATGATCCCTTGTAGATCCCATATGAGTTGAGAACATTTGGGCCAAAGGACTCTTCTCTCCGTGTTCCTATGCTCTGATAGACCTCTCCCTTGGCAGCCTGGAGAAAGATGAGTTTGGTCTGCGGCCTGAGTCTTCAACCCCCTCCCACCGATTACCCAAAACTTCCTGACCCCAGAAATTGGCGATTCCGGGCAGTTCAGATACAAGACCCCCGAAGCTCTGTCCGTGTGGCAGGGCTGCTGTAGGGCTGTGGGCTCGGTCCTGCCTCAGCACTGAGACCCAGAGCACGTCTCCAGCATCGCTGCAGCCGCAGCTCCCAGCAGGATCACAGGGTGCTGGGCGATGCCCCGGGCTGTGCTTGCTGCCGACGGGTGCTGCAGCCCAGCCAGGAGCAGCCAGACCTCTGTGGGGAGTTATGCAGCCCCCAGGCCAGCCACAGAAGCCCCAGCGAACAGCAGTGAGCAGCTCCCCAAGCCCAAGGCAAGCAGATGTCAGCTTTCAGTGCTCGTAATGTGATCCAGACCCCACCTTGTCTAGGCAAGGAGCAAGCCGAGGCAGAGCCTCAAAGAACCCAGCTGGCTTCAAGCCTGGAGAGATTAAAGTGCCTGCCAGGAACCCAGCAAATCTTGTGCTCCCAAAAACCTCCACCACGTTCCCCAGCCTCGGATTCCCGTAATGAGATTAAACATGGTGATGCATATTCAAACAACTTGCAGATTAGATCACGATAAAATGTGCATGAACTCTGCACCATTAGTGTTACCAGGTATACGGGCAGGGCTTGAGAAAACATGATGAAGCCTGAAGCTGTGGAGAACCTGAAAGTAAACTGAAATAACTTCTGTGTTGTCAGCACTGGTAGATGCAGCAGATGACACCAGGAACTTTGTAAAAGTATTTATGATCACCTTCATTATTAAAACCAACGGATTTGCACTAGGGATCAGCAAGGATACTTTTGGCCCTAAAAACAGAGACAGGTAATTGGTTTCAAGGCTAGAGGAAGTGGAGAAATGAAAATCTGAGCTCAAGTTTGGTCTTTAGCGCTTTAGGTCTATGTGGTGTCTCTCTCACCACGGTTTTTGCACCCAACACAACAAGAGGTGAAACTCCAGAAGCTGCGGCAGCCAGGTGAGACTGTAAATGAAAATAGCATACATACATATTCTAGGTATGTATATATTCCCACTTGTTTGCCTCTGAAACTACATGCTGATATGCAAGAAATTCAACACTGAAGAAACTGGCACAGATCCCTTCTTTCTCCCTCTCTAGCATTAACAATATTTGTCTGGGATAACATACAGAAAAATACACTTTGCCTTGAAAATGGCAAAACCCCCTGAGGTGTAAAAGCCTCCAATCCCCCAGAGTATTAATGAGCCCTAGGGACCCACACAACCTGCAGGACATGCTTAGCATCCACATAAGGGCAAGAAGCCTGTGCATACACCTGAAGACAAACCCTAGCCTGTGCTCGGGTACCATGCCAGCCCAGGCTGACGTTCACATTTGCAGTGAGCACTGACCCTGAGCTAAGCCTGAACTGGTTCAAGGGTTCACTGCAAACGTCTCACACAGCTACGTAAATGGCCTGATATGGGCAGAACCTTGGATTCAGTTTAAAAGTCTGTGGTGCTCCAAGAAAAGCAACTGATGCTTTGACAACCATGTCTTAAATGGAACTAACAATTACCCAGGTTTGAAATTATTTTATTCCCCTTAACCAAAGAACTACTGCAGCAGTGGAGATGCAGACACTCTAACAGCACAGCAGGTAAGAACAACAGCTATGAAATAGTCTCTTGAATTTAAACCGTCACCTAATGATACTGGTTGTGGGGTTTTGTTTTGTTTTGCCTTTTTATAAAATCAGAATATTCAGTAGTGTCTCAATGTTTTAAGGAAAATTTTGAATATACTTCATCTTCTTTTTACTAATGCCCCAGTCATCAGAAATATATAACTGTACTTTTTTTCTGTTTTTCCTTTTTTCATATTTTTTTCTCCAAACTGTCAAAGCAATTGCCTCACTGGAAGCCACATCTTTGCATGCAGACAGTGGAATGAAGAGTGATTCTGTTCTGCGGACAACAAAGCGAGCTGTTCAGGCTGACTGCCCTTTGAGAACAGCTTGCTGTAAGATAATGTGGGAGATAAGGCATTGCACTGACTCTTTTTCCTGTTACAAGTCAATGCTTGTGCAGTGATCAACCTGCTTCTTTAAGTTAGACACAACAGAAGGAAGACAGTAACTTCTGGGAATAACAGAAAACTGGGAAAAGCACACTTCTGCAAAGTTTTGATTTCCTACCACCGGTGCCCTTGAAACAGAGAAAAGTGAATTTGAGCACCTGTGACAGAGAACATGATTTTATAAGAGGCACATGTTACCTCGGAGTGCACGAGGTATGACGCTAAGTTCACTGCAGTGTGAATAAGGTAACATACTGATGTGAGTATCCTTGTGCAGGTAACCCTTTATACATCATTATTGTTGAAGATAACCTGTTACACATTGAGCTGCAATGAAGAAGTGATGGTCTCTGCTGGAACATGATCTCCAATAGCACAGATGCAGCCAGTGTCTGCCTGTGCAAGAGCTTTCTCCTCACCCTGCTCCCCAACTGAGGTTAAGCTGCCCCATCTTCCCTCCTGTTGGTGGGGAAAGTGTAGCAGAAGGAGGGGTAGGTGCTGGTCTCTGCTGATACCTTTGCTAGTAGTTGGTTTCCTGGCCACATCTGTTTGAATGTTTTTCTTCCCAGGAAACTGTTGAAAAAGGCATGTACACCAGGATGATGTTAATAGGACAAGAAACTATAAACCCACGCTGAGACATGAGCTACAGGTCTACGTAAAGAGTTCATCTGAGCTGGCTACCACTGAATACTTCTGTTGAGCTACATCAGATGGAAAACATCTTTTTAAAGTCTTATTTAAGTGCACTTCAGTATTTGCCTCAACGGAAGTGGCTCTTCCGGGTATTTACATAAGGTCAGATCCTGTCACAGACCTATTTGCCTCTTGGCAAAAATGTCACCATGAGTATGCTTTAAAGAAATGCAGCCATAAAGAGGAAAGCTTGAGCGTTATGACTCAGCAACATAAAAGTGGCCCAATGAAAGAAGAGCTTGAAAACTAGTATTAATGGACGGGAAATTATTTGGGAACAACATTTGATGAAGCAGAATATTTTTAGACGTATTTTAAATGATTGCTTGGTAGGTAACTCAAGAGTGCCCACAAAGGTCAACAAGAACATTTCCACTGACCTCCAAGAGGTAGGATCAGATGGCAAATATACCAGGACTTCCAAAGAAGTACAGACTGGAAGCAAAATTTTGTGCGCACATTTTTGAACCTCCCAACCACAGCTGTTTGTAATCCATATTCAGCATAAATGTTTCATCTTCAGAAGTGCTAGGCATTAAGAAAGTGAGCTGAGCTCTCACAGGATCTACTGAGGTTCATTCCTGGCACCATAGCTTGAAAATGTTTGTTTTAATCATTTAAATACATGTATAGATAGCTTTCATCAGAGTGAAAGCCTGCTCTTCCATGAACAAATGCAGATTAATTAGACTACATGAACTACATTAGACTGCATTAAACCACATAAAGAAATCGCATAACAGAACGGTGAGCAGTCATTTTCTCCAGTGGTTAAAGGGCATCAACTCTGTCCAGCCTTAGTAACTCCATCTGTTCATATTTTTAGAAAGTTTCCAGAAAAAGCGACATTAGTGTTCCTTGTTTCAAGGTGGCTTGTTACATATACTTTTTTACAGAATGAAACAAATGTGGACTTTGACTTGAAAACTTTATTACCAACACTGTTTACCAATAAACTTTATTACTGAAGTGCCTTTAGAAAAAAGAAATGCCAGGCAGGCTTGCCCGTCACTTTTAATGTTTGTCTTGGATTTATCATACCCTAAAGCCAAGCATTCTGGGATGTCGGAGGCAAATACCCGTTGAAGTCAACTCTCCTTGAAGGGTAAATCATTGCCATTCTTCCATCTCTCTTGAGATGCTCAGAAAATGTAGAAGAAGTTCCAACTCAGGAAAATTTCAGCCTGTCTCAAGTTTGTGTTCCTTACTATTACCTCCCAGCCTCATCCACAAGACACAAAAGTCCATGGAGCTCAGCACAGGCTAGCATGATCCAACACCAGGCAGCAATAGCCTGGGTCTCAGAGCAGTGTATTTGCATCAAAACTGCATTTTACCAAGCTTAGCTGAGGTTTTTAAAGTTTTCCTGAGTTTAAGTACGTGTAATGGTTAGTGAACAAAGACCTGTTCTTATTGTAGATGTCACGATACTATTCAAATATAAATAGAGATGGGGGAGGAAAAAATCTGAATAAGAGCCTCTTTCAGAAATGAAAAGTTGGATTTTTTCCTTTTCTTTTCCCAGTGATGCATAGACCAATAGTAAATTGTTTGGAATTACTGAAAATAAAAATAAAAAACTTTTTTTGCAAGCATAAGCTATTATGAATTGTATGAAATTAATCTTTATCTGCAAAAAGTTGTATTTCCACAGTTCTTACAGTACTTCTTTCTAGTTCCAGATGCAAAGTATGTGGTTGTAAATATGGGATTTCACTTGTGTGTGCTGCTACTAAGTAAAGCAGCCTGAAGAGATGACACTGAAACATACGCTAGTCCTGCTAGGATACACAGGGACCATAATATCCTGTGACTGGAACAAATGCAAGATATAATAGATAATTTTTTAACCGAGAGTACGTGACTGTCCAATTAGGAACATCCCTTAAATCAAGCACCAGCAATTATCTGAATGTTTTGAATCATCAGTCTCTCTGACCAGAAATGTAAATATTGGCCTCTAATTAATTAATGGAAAAAAAAAAAAAAAGAAAAGAAAAAAGTTTAAGCTGTCTCAGTCAATGTATTATTGGACAAGGAAGATATTTAGGTAGCATGAATTTCGATTTCACAGCAACATATTTCTGTCAATACATCTTCGTGCCTTCAACTACAGAACTGTCTTTCCCTATCATGCCATATACCATCAACTTTTTTTTGTCTTCTTGCCTCTGTGTACTATGCACTAGCTAGTTTTTTTTAAGTACTTAGAGGACTTTATCACTTTTCTTTGGCTTTTTTTCTTTACATACAGACACTAATTGGATTCAGAACCCAGCAAAGACCCCCAAGAACCTAGGGTCATTTGGTAAAAAATTCAACCTTTCTAGTTTCAGGTCTTCTGTATTATCTAAATTCCCTGCATGTTTCAAAGAGTAAATTACTATAGATTGGGACAATTGCTGTTTTATATCAAACCAACTTGTCAGAGAAGTAAAATCTTTCTAAAAGATTTCCTGAAGATGGATTAAAGTCCTCTCTAAGACGATATAGACTCTCAGCACGTTACCATTGTGTGGACCCTTAGATCATCGTCTAGGTGGTCAAGGTAGCTGGTCAATATTTAGATGGAGAGTCATGACGTGAAGGGAAATTGGGTTTGGGATACAGTAGGAGGCACTGTGAACTGAAGCAGCATTGATCTAGTGCCCTGGTAATGTGTATTGTCAAAAGGAAGCATGCTGCTGGAAAGCTCGACTGCTGGCTGGGATGGAAAACCTCATGACCACTTGGGGTGATTAATGGAAATGGAATGGAAAAATTAAAGATCTTATTCCACTTTTCACAAGAGCAGGGCTGTTAAGCTGAGTTTTGTGGCCAAATTCCAGGTAGCTACATTCAGCCTACCTAAATACTCCTAAAAGTTATATTTGAATATACCGTATTATTCTTAACTTCCTACCCTCCCCTGGTATGTAGCGTTTCTACATGCAGCTGAACAACAGCTTCATTGTATCTTTGAGCAGCACTGCGACTACATGGGGTGAAGAGTTTTCAGTTTATTTAAAGTGTTCTGAGATTCTTGAAGGTGAAAGACTCTGTGTACACGTAGGGTGTTTCATTCTTAGTTTTAACTGAGATGGTGAAGCTTGCCCTAACTTAGTTAAAATTAAACACAATATTATTTGCATGTAGTTCTCTCCCTCTTTCCTGAATGTAACACAGAAAAAATATCTTCCACTTAGCCTACTTTAATGATTTTCATCTGTAATGAAAGAATAGAGGTAGTTTTAAAAGAAATTGTGAATTAAATTGTTGTAAAAGTAGCAGCAATATCCTATCTAGGAGTATATTCCTGAACTCAATACTTATCTGTTTTATTTTTTAAATACCTAACACAGAGTAATATCCTTGGATATATTCAGGGACATTGCAGCTAAAAGTAGGATTTCCTTTGTTTAAAATCCACAGAACATGGAGAACAGTACTTTCATAGAAACATAAAATATACCAAGTTGGAAAGGACCCTAAAGGATCATAGGGTCCAATTCCTCACTCCCCACGAGACTACCTAAAAATCAAACCATACGTTTGAGAGTGTTGTCCAAACACTTCCTGAACTCCAGCAGTCTCAGTGCCATAACCACATCCCCGGGGGAGCTTGTTCCAGTGCCCGACCACCCTCTCGATGAAGAACCTTCTCCTAATATCCAGCCTGAACCTCCCCTGACACAGCTTCACGCCATTCCCTCGGGTCCTATCACCAGTTACCAGAGAGAAGAGAACCTTGAAAAATCACCCAAAGAAAGTAAATGATAGTTAAAGATTCCCAAGAGGGAATATAAAATGCTGGTCTTTAAATTAAATTTGGGCTAAAGATATAATGTATTTTGACTAGATTCTAAATTTTGCTAAACTTCACTTACTCTTAGAATGTTATAATCATAAAAGGATGAGACCTGACATATCCATAATTTCTGATTCCGGATCTAGTTCCAGAGTTCACAGTAGGCTTGGGAAGAGTATGATCTTTTTGAGATAACTTCATTTCAAAGCAAGCAAAACAATGCAGTGGTTAAAAAGTTTAAAAATAGGATTACATTTTTTTGATTAGTTGTTGAGGACACATGATTTGTATCTGGAAAATCCTTTGCTGGAGTTGTGTTTCTACCTATGTTAGCCTCTTGTCATGGGGGACTACGCTAAATCTGGCAGAGGTATGGCCGTGTTGCTGGCCAGAAGACTGCTAATCAGGTTCATAACAGAGCTCCTGAAGGATTTGTCCCGCATACCATATTTACTGAACTATCCTTGCACCTAGGGAAGCCCCGCAATGATAAAGTCGTTTTGTTTGATTGGACCCAAAGACCAATCAAGGTTCTTCGAAGAATGGAGAGAACTATAATTCCCAAAGCAAGTTGTCACACTTACTGGAGATCCTCAGGGCTAAAAGGACAAGTTTATGCCTTAGTGGTGGTTTGAGAATAACTTAATCTGCTTTGCTGACACTCAGAGGCATCAATCTACATCCATTCATTTGCATTCAGCTTCTCTGTGAATTTCATTGAATCCATGCAAAAAAAAAAAAAAAAAGGAATGTTGAAGATATACTGCCTCTTGTATTGGAAATCTACATAAATATGTTTGTAATAATTTAAACAATTTGTATTATACAGCAGCCCTAGAGTTTTCTTACTATGCAGAACATCAACATGATGTGTTTTTTGTTTGTTTTGTTTTGTTGTTATTGATGTTTGTTGTTTTGTTTGTTTTGTAGAATATCTGCTCCTTGTTCACAAATTGACCCATATGTTCCACATCCAGTCAAGCAACTTTTACATTTTAGGCTCCTTCTCACTACTTGCAATTATTTCATTATCAGATAAAAATGTGAGAAGACTTTTTCCTATATTCTGTTTTTTGCATCAGCTAAGAGTCTGGACTTCTCTGTAAAGAACAAAAAGGAGAGGCAAGAGTGTAAGTTGGCACAGATAAGGGAAAATAAATACAAAATACCTATTGGACCTGTACACCAAATAAGCCAGGAAAAATAAACATGGAGAAAGCCACATTTATTTGGCAGGTCTCCCGTGGGTTAAACGAAGTAAAATATTGAGGCATCCAATTTGCTTTGAACACTCTTATTTTAGGCATCTACTTTAAAAACACCACTGTTTTCAAAGCAAGTCTGATTCACATGAATACCTTATTTTGCCTTGCTGTATATAACATAAAAAAAATGTTGCCAAAACAAAGCATGTTTTCAGCTTATTTTCCATTTCTGTATAATTCAGGACTTTCGTCTGTTGCTTACACTAAAGAGATACACCTGTTAATTTGATTTTAATTGGGAGGTCACAGCAAAATCTGTTAAACCTAGAGATGGAACTGGGCAATGTATTTAATCTGATTCCCACATCCCCTATCATCACAATTTTTCTATGCAAGAGCTGGTGATTCACATCAGGTGGCTGCTTGTTTCAAAGTACCAGCAACTTTTTGACCTTAGACCTCACCTATTTAGAAACCAGAGACAAAAATCAAGTTAAAATCTCTTTGACTCACCTACAACCAATTTTTTTTCCAAGCACAACTGTTTTCAAGCTTCAAGATACTTTGAGTTAGGAAGGCTTTAGGATTCAAAAACAAGTGAATCATCACTGAAGTTTTCTCATCAGCATCTGCCCTGGTTTGTTTCTTTATGTTCTGAGCAGTGGATAGGAGTTTCTCTCTTTTGTAGTGTAAAAATACTCACTAAATTGGGAAAAATCTCTGGTTCTACTTGTACTAGTAACAGATTTCTTTCTATTACCCACATTATTGTTCTTTCCATCTCCATACTGTTAATTCCTTTCATCAGAGACACTGGAATGCCCTTGTAAATCTGCAGCTCTGAGCTCAGATGGTTTGGATCAACTCCTGAGATCCTTCTAAAATACTTCAGAAAATTAACAGATTTGACCCTAAACTAGGCCATACTAATTCTCCTTTTGTGTTTTTAAAAAAAGATAGGATTTTAACACAGCTTCTGTCACTGCTGTTTATTGGTTCTGGCAAAACGTTCAATTAAACCCTATTTGTTCCTGGTTTGGAAAGGACCACACTGACATTTTGTTTCCTTGGAGGAGAGAGGAACAAAGAGAATCAAATAAGGGTGATTAGAGGTTAAAAAGAAAGTATGTTTGGAATGAGTCCACTCTTGCTGGTGTTCAGCTTGCCTCTATCTCCTACTTGAGGTACTATTTGTAAAGTACCTTATCACTTTGGGGCCTCGGTTGTTATCTGACATAATGACAGCACTGAGACCAGGCATCATTTTCACCACTGATGTATTCTTCCTGAGCACAGGGAGCCACTGTGAATAGGTTCAACCAGTCAAAAATGAAGAACACATGAGAGTGCTGACCATTATCAAGACGACGGGGATGCCAGAACAAGTTTTATCTGGCAGTTGTGCTCCTTTTGAAATATAACTGTGCAATACTTGTCAACTGAACAGAAAAATGCAGGATATAAGCTAAGGAGACCTAATGTCAGCCCTCTCAGGATTTCTACAGCATGCCTTTCTATGCACTACATTATTAAGTGAAATTAAACACACTGCCTCCTTTCCAGAAGGAAAGTAATTTTTCTCCGAAATTTAACATGCACTTTAAGATTTTGTGAGTATTATAAAATATTAATTTCTAATATATATAAATGCATTTCTAATTTGTATATGATTCCAAAATTGTATTTACTCTCCTCATCACATCCCTTTTTGTGCATAAAATATTAAAACATGTCAAGCATTTTAAAAGACACCCTTTCTAATGAAGACTAATTGTTTTGGTAAAAACTAGTTGTTCGTGCCAAGTACTTGCCAAGTTCATGCCAAGTCATAGTAACCCACTGCAATTGAAACAGTGGATGTCCAAAACCGTAATTGCTCTTTTTTCCCAGTCAAATTCTGGAACATTTTTTTGTCCGCTACATTTGATCTTGCTTGCTCCTAATGCTAACTTTAATATTGCCAATCAAAGCAGCTATGGGCACAATGAATGTTTCCTACAACTATCAGTTCAGTGCACAGTATATCAATCGTTTGTTCCAGCTGCACAGTAATGCTTTCACTTACTTTAATCATTTCATTGTGTTCACGTTTACCATATTTCTTCTCCTTCTCCCCCCCAGCAATTCGTGCTATTTGTTTTTCATGATTTTTTTTCATGCAATTTCTGTAAGCAACCCCTAGAAAATGAGAGGATACGATCACTCTAAAATTTAGTAATATAGTTAATAAATGTTTCACACATCCGTGTGTTGTGAAACTGTTCTTGAAATAATGGTAACCCCAAAACTAGGCAGATTCAAGAGAAACACCCAAGGTTTCTATGCTATGAAATTTTTTAATGATTTTTTTTCATATTTTAATTAAACAAGTTCAGTCTGATCCAAAGAATGAAAAGGGTTCTATTTGTCACAGGAAATTTTAAAAAGCTAACAAAGGGATTTTCAGTGGCAGGCAGCCAGCAAGGAAACTTGATCTCGGTCAGTTTTATTAAAGTAACTTTACACTTTTGACATTTGCCTTTTCCCAATAAAACTCCTTGAACACTTGCAAGGATAAGGAAGTTAATATACATAAACACAAGGGCAGATGGGCAAAGCCCTTGCTCGTTAGCCTAATATCAGCCTTGAGTCAAAATAGAGAAGACTTGTATTAGCTGCATCGGGCAAGCAATAAATTACAACACACTTGAAGTTCATAGGCAAAGTCTGGACTTGAAGTCCTAACGTCTGACAAATCAGGTCTCCCTTTACAATATGGAAACCTGACCTGCTCCAGAATATTATGATCGCTCTAATGGCTAAGCCTGGACAGAGATTACCTCCTAGAGTTTTATGAATTATTTAGATGTACTAAAACTGACAGGCTGTACATAAAAATTCTTTCACAAAAGCTTTCTCTCCAGCAGAAACTAGAACTATGTGAATAATGACTGCAATCCAAACTTTCTCAAGTCTTTTCTGAGTTTCCTAGAAATCACATGCATGTTGTTGCATGCTGTGCTTTTCCATTTCTGAAAACATATGTCGTGCAGTGGAACTAATTCTGGAATTCTGTAGAGCTTGTGCGTAATTCTGTCCAGCTTAGCAGCAGAGCACTTTGTTTGCAGCATATAAAAGAGAAAATCAGTGGAACCTTATTAAATAAAGTATTTCAGATGGTCAGAATATCATTTTCTGAAACATTTACTAAAAACATTTAGTCACGTTAGTAAAAAAAATGCACTGTTTAATAGGCAATTAAAAAGCATTAAGCAGCTTTTAATTTAAAACTGACTCCTGCTGTTTTAGATAACAAACAAGTGTTAAAATATAACAATTTCAGCTGCTGTTGGGAATCTTTTATGAATCTCACTGGATTTTGTTTGTTTGTTTTGTTTGTTTGTTGTTGTTAACCTTTGGCCTCTATGTTGCCCTTCAAAGTAGCTGCTGGTTATAGTATCATTCATAGATAATAAAAACTCTTTTTGTTCATAAGATATTTATAATAAAAGGATTATAACTGAATCTTTTTGATACCATACTTATGAAGCAATGCTGTCAGAATAACTGTAGTAATAACCTCCCCAGTAGCACTTGGGAGTGCAGTGATAAATTCCATAACACTTTCTGGAAATGAAATGCAAAGCCATGAAAACACAGGATAAAGGAGGGTTCATTTTTTGCTTCTGACTTTTTCTGATAGCTTTTTGAAGCCCTAACATTACAAGGAAGCTGTGATTGAAAAGACTGCGTTATTGTAAGAAATAAGAAAAGAAAATAAAAAAAAATTAGGAGCAGAAACTATCTTAGGGAAAGAAAGACCACAGTACTACACTTGCGTCTGTCAACTAAAAGGATGGTTTCTCAAATAAATTATGCCACTCATTATTTGTGGATCTCCACTGAAATTTTCTGCATTTACATATGGACCTTCAAACAACCAAATGCACTCTTTTTGAGTTAACTGCAGTTCTGCTTTCCCTCCATCAGTTTTCACTTAACACTCTCTGTTAGGATCATCATAATTCAAAAAAGGTCAGCTTTGGTAGCCCTCATCCGTTTTACATCCAGCCCATGCTCTCTTCAGAAAGTTCAAAGTATTTCCATATCTGACATGACTTATCTCACAGAAAGGTCTGCTTCCTCATCACTGCCCTCTGAGCAATTCAGTTTAACTGCAAATTCTCACTCCTTGCACCTTGTGACTGGCTCTTTTTCCAGTTTCTAAACATTGCTCTCCTGGCTTCATTCATCCCTTGGCAAGAGAAGGAAAGTAGGAGCAATCCTCTTGGAAAACAGGGCTGCACAACATGTCAGTGTGTTTGAGATCTTTTCTGCATTTTGCACCTAAAAGAGAACATGCTGCTAACGACTTTCTCAGCAGGCATCAGAAACAGAGGGGGGAAGGAAATTATAGCTGGCAGTCCTGTGGGACTGAAGACCAGTGAAGTCTGGTCAAAACTTGGAAAAGGCTTTTTGTTCAACAATTTGGAAGTTGTTTTCCCCTGCGCAGAAACATAGAAAAACATAAGCAGAAAAATTCATTGTGGGGTTGGAGCGCAGAAAAGGAGGAAGGGAAGAGGGAAATAACATTATATGGTTTTATTGTTTTCTTCTGTGTGCCCCCTTTTCCTCTCTAGTTATAAAGAATAAAAATTTCATTTTCAAAATAACTAGTATCTTTTGTGCATCTTTGTTTAAAAAAAAAGTCGTTTACTATGAAAGAAGGTTTTATTTGAGAAATATTGAGAAAATCTAAAGATGTATTTTAATGCATTCACAGGATTAACAGAATGATGCACGTTTCTTCCCAAAAATATCAGAATACAAGCTATTTTTCTAAAATGTTAGGGAGGTGTGAAAACTGAGCTTAATGGCTGAATACAATGATTTTTTTCCTATATTTGCCCCTTATAGTCTCACTGGGAATTTCATACTTGTAATTGAGGGAGGAGCTGGGTTCAGCATTAGCAATGTTAGGTAAATAATGTCTTTTTATTAGATTTTTAGAATCTGCTGGTTTTTTTTTTTTTTTTTTAATGTGTTATATAATCTCTACTATAATGAATGTTCAGCCAGTAAAGGTGGAACAAGTTACTAACTTCTGTTACTTTTCCATGTCTGCATTTGTAACTTTCCACAATAAAAGAGTGAAAAATTGAGGAATATGTATTTATACAAACCTCAAAAATGCAGAGTCAGAAAAAAACATGCTTTTTTCTTTGCTAAATGCTGCTTGTTACAGTCAAAAAAATAAAACCCTTTTGCAGCAGAAGGTAGCAGTCAGAGAAAAATAAATATACAACATGACATCAGCATTAATTTCTCTCCAAACTCCAACAACAATCATCTCTGAATGTTTTCTGAATGCTGTTAGGTTTATTTTCACAAATGCTGTCTGGCATCGTAGTTCATAAACTGATCAGCTGGCTGGGTTTTAGCAGAATAGATTTCCTGCTTGTGGGAGCTATTCAGGGTGGGTCTCGAATTAAGGCATAGAGCTCCATCAGTGTTAAAATTAGAATGTATGACAGCCTCAGAGACAGTTATATATCACAAAGGCAGCACAGCTCTGCAGCAGACAGCCTTTGAACTCTGAGGGGAAAAAAAAACTACAGGGAATGAAAGCAGATGGAAATTTGTCAAAAGCTTATAAATCACCACTTCTAATTTCTGAAGCTTCGGTATAGAAAAGCTTGCATGCAGCCAGGCTGGACTCCACAACAACTCCAGAGAGGATTCCCCTTGCTCCTGCTGTCCCCATCCCAACGGCAGCTGGTAACAATGGATCTAACGTGCAATAGTAAGAAGCCTTTTTGTCTGTTTATTTTTGTTTGGCTTTGTTTTTGCTTTGTTGTTGTTGTTTTGTTTTTTGGCACATGACAGATGGAAAGGAAGAGAAGTTATAGCAAAGCAATAAGGTTCATGTTGGCCATCATGCTGTGTGGGAAGGGCAAAACAGAGAAATTTCCATGCCAAGATTTCAAAAACATTGCATTTTAAGTTTTTAAATAAAATTGAATTGACTTTGTGAAAGGAGAGGTAAATGGAAACAAGGGCATTCAAGGTCCTAGCTTAGTCATCAGAGAGACCTATTTTTGAAAAGTATGAAAACATTCAGCTTGCAGTCACAAATACTGAGCAGTGAGAGGTCAGGTCACCGCATATAGGTGACCAAAATTTGTCAACAAGAAGGAAGAGTCTGTCCTTGAAACTTCACAAGCAGCCACAAAAACCCCAAAGACATCCTTTGATACTCCCTTTGCATCCTATGTCTGTTTTCATAAAATAAGAAAATAAATAACCGAGGAAAACAGAGCACGAATAGCTCTGAAGCTATGTCAAGGTGAGTGGTGTCTCCAGTGTGTCTTCTGCTTTAGCAACAGGCTACAGAAAATCCTGAACAGCCTGCTCCAAGCAGAATTCAGTTTTCACATGGAGACTATGAAGTTTGATTGTTTTAACCCTCTATGATGTTTCCAAATCCTCTTATCAAACCTTTACCTCACTAGAATAAGTTGGCCTTGACAACCACATACAGCAGACACACACCAAAGACACCTTGTTCCCATGGGGACAGACGTGCTACGAGATTTCCCAAAGGACCATCGGTTTTCCACCAAGCTGTGACGACGGGTAGATCTCTTGGTGACCCCCAAGGAGATAAACCTCCCACAAAAACATCAGCCAGACCTGCTTGGCATGCGAGCGCAAGAAGCCTTGTGGGTCTCAGGCTGTTCTTCTCCCACCAAAAAAAACTTTCTCAATGCTCAGTAGATTCCCCATTGAAATCTGCGAGGGATTTTATAGTGGTGATGTTCTCTCTCTCTTTTGGGGAAGTAACCCCCAGTGCCTGCATTCTGTCACTGTTCCTATTAGCTGGGAAGCAGAGAAAGGGGAGCTGCTGGATGGAGAATTTCATGAGGAATAAATTGCCGTGACCTGCCTTCCTGGGGCACCATAGCTTTTGCTGTGAGAGCCAGATGGACAAGCACATAGCAACCCCATAAAGAGACTGCCAGCACTCTTTCATTCCCTCTACCTTCTTCCTTCCCCTCCCATGTGTTTACTGCAGGAAGGAAACGTTCAGTCCCCAGCTTTAAAATTAACCCTGGGTTACACCGACAGTATTCTGCTTGCCCGGTGTATCTTGTAAGCACTACACTTCCATTCCTGGGCCGCATCTGTAGCTCTCCTCACTTCTATGCCTTAATATTTCAATTATTCACTGTCATTCTGAAGCACTTATTATGTTAATCCTACATCGTGTACCATAACAAGTCCAAGATATGGTTCATTACTATTGTTAGCAACAACTGTGTTTCTGAAAGTGTTAACTGCTCCTGGCTTCCTCTCCTGATGGTTAGCAGACTAGCAGGTCATTAACTGCTGGAAGTGACCATTTTTTTTAGGGATTATGCTTTAACCTTTTGAGTACATACAGTCCACACAAGTCATTCTAATGGGCATTTTCCTTTTGTCCCTCCTATCACTCTTGGACACCTCTCACAGTGCTTTTTGTATATCAAAATGGGGGGGGGTTCTTTTTGTTTGTTGTTGGTGAAGACTTATTGGGCTAGTGGAGTGAGCAGGTGGGTGGCACAGAGAATGTGCACATGGATATTCAGCTCTCTTCATGTTAGTGTTGCCCTATGGACATTTCTAAGCCAGATGCCAAACTTTTGGAGACGGTTTTGTTTGTGAGCTTTAATGGAAAGTATCTTTGTCTGGTTTTAGAGAAAGAGATCATCAGGGCTTTGTTTCAAACCCTTAGGTGGAAATCACTTTTCTAGCCTCAGGTCTGGAGGAGGGCTTCCCTTTACAGACACTCGGTTACTGGGTTGGCTTCTCGGTAAGGATCAGACACATCTCTACTGCCTGCTGGCTTCTCCCCAGCTAGCTGAAAGGGAGGTGAGGAGAAAGCAGAGGGAACAAAACAGAGGTTATGGATTCCTGCACCCTCTCCTCCTTTTTTTCTTGCATATCTGAAAAGGAGGCCTCAGCTTCACTCCTCTTTTGGACACTCTCGGTTCCTTCTAAATTTGGTTCCTTCTAAATGAAGACACAGAAATGCTGATGCCAGAGAAAGAAGCTCTGCCAGTCAAAGCACCTTTCAGCAGATAATGTCCATTGTCAACCACTGCCCATCACAGCCCCTGTGATACTCGCAGGTTTCTGCGATCATGCGATTGCCTGAATAATAACTCAGGCAATTTCCATTTATAACTTTCATTATAAAAGTAAGCTTTCACAGTAGTCACTCAGGTAACTCAGCAATGTGAAGCTTATGCTACAAGTTCAGAAACTGGGCAAAAAGAAAATAGCCCAAATACACATAATTTACAACAACAACTTAAAGAATAAAGAAAGAAAAAGAAAACAAATCTTAAAGGTTTTAAATCACTCAAGACTTTTTCTGGCCTTACTTAGGATTTTTGAATGCCTGAGGGTGACAAGATCAACACAATTGGGATTTTGTGACACTACGGAAGTTGTCACTTCATACATAGTGTACTACAATTGTGTTTGATGCCCTTTCCATAGAATTTGCTTCACATTTATCACTTACACCAACAGTGTTTAATGGCTTGGAAGAGAAAGACATCAGAAAAATGGATACAGTAGCTCTATGACAGAGAAAGCTTTGTGACATTGAGCGTACGTATGAGATTAATGAATTTTAAAAGATTTTAGTTAAGTGTGAGGTAAAATGAGTAACTCTGAGAAGAGAGAAGCTGAATTTCTAGCAAAGCTAATTATGCAGTTTGAAACTTCCAGAAAGTTACTAAAAATCTATGGATTGACCATCTTTACTTTTACTTTTAAGCATTGATTACACAAGAGATTTATCTGGTAACAGTGAAGAGTTGGACTTTCTGAAATGGGACTTGACATGAAATTCACATAGAAACTATGCAGAACAAAGGATCTTAAATCCAAACCTACAACCTTGTAATCAGCTGCTCTTGGGGTAATATGACGGCCAGAAGTTTCTTCCTTTTTCAATACAATATTTGCTATTTTACTGGTGTTTCTGGGCATATTCTTCATTGCTCAGGGACATGGCCGGTCATATTCCTCCACCCCTTGGCCCGTTCCCAAATACCGTTAGGAGAGGAATATCCCAGCAGGTACTTTCCCCTAACCAGACATAGAAGGGTCAGTCCAGAAAAGTCACCCTCAGACACACCTTGCACATGGAAGCCAGACCTGGCTCCCCACTGCCTAGTATCCAGAGCTGTCATGTTAAAGTGGTGGTTTTGTATAATATAATAACTTGTCAATAAGTGGGAAATGGAATAGGAAAAATTTTGGCTAGCAGCTATTTTTCTGCCATCCTATTAAAAAATAAGTGAAAATAAGACTGCATGAATAAAATTAAATAAAATAAAATAAAATAAAATAAATAACACTTATTACAAAAGGCAGTGAACTGTATCTGTAAGGCCAGTACTAAGAAGCAACAGGTTCTCATCCCTGCCCCCAGGACTATTACTGCATGTTGCATTTTAAATGGCCACCGAACAGAAAACAGAAACATTTCTTGACCTATCCAAGCTCACAACTGGGCACAGCTTCACTTAAAATGTTAGTGAACTTCAGCAAGCTTTCCACTGCATTTGTAATGACATTAGTATTCATAATAAGACCCCATGGGACATTCCCATGCCTGTCTGCTAAACGGTGTTCGGATCACTGGCAGAGACGCCATCAACTAGATGCAAACCTCAGCCCTGACTAGATACAGAAACCTGAAAGCACACTCAAGCACACCAGCTTTCCAATGGAGTCAAGTCACACTGGACAACTTCCAGAGCCACAATTTAGGCACTTCCATGGTTTTTTTTTTTTTGTTTTTTTTCCAGCCCGATACACCTAATAAATATCTGTGCATTAGAATGCTCACTAACTGCTTCTGGATTCATTTTCACCTCATGACTCCTCCACGCTGATCCTTGATTTATTCATGTACAGCTCTGCTAAATGATTTGTGGAGTAACATCTCACTCACTGCAAGCTGATTAAGGCAGGAACCGTCACGTTGTTCCATGCTTGTTTTGAAGAATAGGCTGAAGGACCACTGTAAAAATATTTGCTTTTCTGATAGCCAAAGACAGCTTTCCTTTGATTAGATGTACAGTGGCTGTGCTTGCTACACAACCTTTTCTGGGCGGACAGGGGGAACACAGACATCACCATTAAAAATGCTTTATATATCCTTCAGTGTATCACTGATTTACAGTTTTCATAATTAAAGCCAATTACCTGACATGGAGCTGAGTTTACTTCCCTGTTTAAGAGGTTATGTTTAATTTTCTTCCTCCTTCTCCTCCCAAGGAGTCTCTCTGAGGGAAGAAAAGGCAGAGCTTTCCTACAGCGCTAATCAAGACATCAGCCACCACGTAATGCTCCAACATTTAGGAGTGCACATAATGATACCCTCAAAATACTCTTATATCTCACTGACCGTCCTCCTGGAGCCCTTTCAGACCGACACATGACAGATGACAAGAGATACATGCTGCAGACAGGGCTAGTTTGAGTGCCAGCAAAACACCCAAGGGTCCACCCAATCCATCCTGCTGTGACGTGCTGTCATGCAAACTGCAAAGTCTGTCTGCTCCTCTGCATACAATCTGCTGCTTCAAAGAATATATATATTAATATTAAAACTGGACTCCATTACATGTAAGCATATTCTCTTCATAGTCCTAAAATTCATCTTCAGAACATAAGCAAGCCAGCAGTGCTGCAGAGCAAGGAGATGGAGGGGAAGCTCAGCACCATGCCATGCTGTGTGCCTGCAGCCAAGCGTGAGGTTACAGAAAAAGGCTGGCCAGGACCAAGGAGTCACCTGGAAATGTTCTATTTGACAATTATTGGAGGGTTTGTGGGACTCAAATAGGTTTGCAGGGAAAACGTACACACAGTCACAGAAGAACCAAACTGTGAGGGTTTTCAGTCAGAGCTTATTAGTTATCAAAAAGCTTTCAAACAACGTCAAAAGGCTGCATTATTGCCCAAAATATTTACAATTCCTTGTCTTTAACTAGGTTCAGCGGTGCAATCCTTTCATCACCCACAACAATTTCGACTGATACAAGGTGGGGTTCACCTCCATTTAGCAAAACTAGATGTTCAAAGCGATGCTCCAAGCCCTTATCATGACATGCCCAGGACAGGGCCTCTGGTAAGAATGAGTATTCTTACTTGTGAACAGGAAGAGAAATAAAGCTGTACAGCAGGCTCAGGTACTTAAAATGAGGCTCAGGCTTACCTTACCAAAAGGAAAGTCAAGACTAGTTTGATTACAATGTGGATTTATGTAAGAAAGAGCAAATATTCTTTTCCTAGTTTAATGAGAGAGAAAAATAAGGAAAAGTGAAAACAGGGAGGTGAAGCCAGATGCAAAATGAGAGAGTAACGAATTTCAAACTCTTCAGATAAATGACAGTTGGAGCATGTTTTTGAAGGGAGTGCTAGCCTTCAAATCAAGAAGAAATACCCTTCCTGGAGACGTTTAGCTAAAGAGGAATTTACTGCCTTATGGTGAAATCTTACAAATCTGTAGTGTACATAAGGTCACACTATGCATACTAATACTTCCTTCAGTCTTTAAACACTATTGATCAAAAGCTTAAGTACTTGTTTAAATTATATTGATTTTAGTGAGACAGAGGTGTGGCTTTAAATTGAAGAGGCAAATGCTTTTATGATTTAGAATGGGCAGTATCTTTATTGCACGGGAAAAAATGTGAATTTTTAGTTAGCAGACCAGTGTCATAGTAAACAGTTTGAAGCTGCATAAATCTAACAGGTTTCCATTTTTAAAATGCCCCAAAAGACAACATTTTAATGTGAACAATTTTCTATTAACTAACATATTCTTTAAAACTATTATCTCTTAATTGATATTTTCGAGGTATCAACCACTAGGGCTTAGCAAAGACAGAAAATTCTCAAATCAGATTTAGGTACATAGCTCTCAAAGAAAGCTGGCTTTGGTGCATGGTATAATGCAGTCTTATCTCAAAGTTATTTTCTCCAAGTACCATAACTAAGGCACTACTTGTGAACATCAACCTCTTGACACAGTCAGTGATTCATAGCTCTTAAACTACCCAGATTACTTTTTTAAAAGACAACACTGAAATGAATTTCTCTGGATTTATTTACCAAATAACTACAGTGTTTTCTGGAAAACAATAAGTAGTTTTCTGAAGTGAAGTGGGAGATCAGTTATTGCACTACTGTTCTTATAGCTACAGAAGAAACTATCTAGAAGTGCTATGCTTGGGATAGAATAAAAGTTAAAAATGTGATTTACCATTTTAGGTTCTTTGCTTTAGAAATTACCTTCTAATTGCAAGAGTAGTGGTTTCTGAGGCAGGAACCACTAGTCACTGCCTGATTTTGCATTTTAATTCAGACTCAAGGGATGAATGGGAAACACGGTTTTGAAAGATGCAGAGCCTCAAAACATGCACATTTAACCTGATCATGAAAGCATTATCTGCTATTAGTTCCCAAACATTTGGACTTTCTCAGTGTCTACTACCACACAACCACTTTAATTAAACTAGGGAGGAAAAAAAAAAAAAAGTCATGTATTTTTAATGGCAACCGCTGCCGTGACAGAATGTTTCCACTAGTTTTACAGTGACTCACAGACTTTGCACAACGCCTGCTGAAGCCACTGAGCATGCTGCTGTTGACTTCAAGGGGCTTGTACAGCTCTGAGCAGCTTTGTGGGGGCAGCACGGCACTGGGGATTTGCCTCATTGCCTCATGATCTGGCTCCTCTAACGATGAAGCACCTCCCTCACCCAAATCCGTTAGGCCAAAACTGCTTTTAACTCAATGTACTTTCTAGCATTTGGCCAAAACGGCGTGACACGGCTCAGTGTGTCACGTCTCAGGAACAAGCACCAGGATTTGATGAAGAGGAAAGCAGTTCACAGCAGGCAGCAACTTCAGCATATCTAAGACTTGCCAACACTTCTAAGACACCTTCAGCTTCCTACAGCTCAGTGCCATCCGTGTCTTAAGAGGGGAAAGATTAGTTCAAAGTCCAGTTGAACTAAGTTTTTAAGGGTCATGAAAATTACTACTACACACACAAGTCTGAGGTAAGCAATCACACCTGCAGTCGGCCTGAAAAGGCTTGTCTCATTTTGACAGCACATCAGTTCAGAGTAGCTATCAAAAAGCAATGATTTTGTCTTGCAATTAAAGGGTCTACAGAAAGATTTGTAGCAAGTGGAAAACCTGGCTTTCTAATAGCTGTCCCCGAGCTACAAGTTGATCTATCACCCCTCATCTGCATGAAGAATGACCCGGCATATTTCTGCACGTTTGTGAGAGGTAGCCACCAGGTGTGCCCCAGAGGGCAGACCCAGAGATACCTCACTTTAGGGCTGTCTTAAGTGGATGAGGATCTGAGCACTGCATGTACCTGCCACCAGGTCACCCTGAACATATGACATAGTAACCTCTGCAGATGCACAGGTCAGCCTTGTGCCAGGCACGCAGCAGGTCCAGTGACCCCTGACTTCAAACTCCTTTAACACAACCAGGAAATTTGCTTTAAACTGTGTTTCCTGGGATTTTCCTTTAGGAAGAGCAGTTCTCTTGGGATAGGCTTTCAAGTAAGAGGGAGAATAGACTGAGACAAAGATATTAGCTAGTTGTCTGAGGCCACACAATAAATCAATAGAAAACCTCGACAAGGAATCCAGAGGCTGACTCAATCACTCACTGAATCACAGTCCTTTCCTTTAACTATTTGATAGGCTTCAACCCAGAGCAGCATTTGTTTGCATACAATACACCAAAAAATTGTTCTTGGTCTATGAAAAAAAAAAAAAAGGAAAATGATACAAAGCAGGTTGCCTAGTAAAACAAGATTTAACCCAGTGCCCTTCATCTGTGCTTTAAGTACTCTCTTGGGAGCCACAAATCAGAGCTGTGAGATTATGTGAAAGGGAACAGCATCACAAGTATAACTCTGATCTATCATAAAAATAATAGAAAAGCCCCTTGGGAGTGAAAACTTTTGACTGGATCCAGTCGAACCCTTTCAAATCAGTTGTTGTTGTAGCAGTGTGGACAAGCTACTGCACACTACCCTGTCAGCATCCTTTTGGGAATTCGAGAAGATGGGAAGACAAGCACTTTCCAAATATTTGAACAAGGTGAGAGGAAAACTTGAAGGTTAAATTCACATTTATACTCTTTTTTTGAATTCTTTCTTTGAACTTAGCTCTGCTACGATGGCCTATATATTAGTCCTGCTGAACTTTGATTAGGGGAAAGTCTGTCTAAAGCATCTGCTCTTCTGTTAAATTGCACATGTTGCAGCATTAATTCATGTGCCAGCTTTGTCTGCATTGCTTACCTCTTTTATCCACCTGTTTGACTTTACCTGACACCTAGATTATGAGCTTTTGGAGAGCTAGGGAGCTTTTCTATTTTTAGCACCTTTACTATGCCTTGCCCATGCAGCCTAGGATTTGACTAAGATTCCTCAGGGCTCTTGTAAAATTATATCATCATGGTTATCAAACTCTGTGCTTTCTTAACCTCTGTGCTGCACATATATTCCGGCCCCATACATATAAAAGCTCTGTTGGCCAGATTCTGCTCTCTTTTATATCAGTATGCAGCACAGAAGAAAAAATAAACTGCCCTTTTTGTTCTTAACTTCAATATCAGTGTTCTTATTTAACAGAAGAAATAATCACATCACTGACACTCTAATAAAATATCTAACTCATTTTCATATGGAAAAAAAAAAAGGAAAGGAAAGATGGCCCTCTATATTGCTTGCCTCTAGCTGATTTCAGGAAAAATGTTCCTCTCCATCTAGAGACTTGGATAATAAAATAGGTTATTTATTGGCAGTGGGTGATGTGTGGATGATTACAGTCTGGTAGGTATTTAAGGGTAAAGTCCAAAATTGCAGAACAAAAGCTGTTTTCTATTCACATTTGGCTCAAAATGCCTCAAATGAAACAGACCACCCACAATCTGACACTTCAAGTTGCAGCACATTGAATCTGCTGAGAGCCAGTTACAAAACTTGATTCAATAAGATCATGCTAAATACAAAGAAAAAAAAAAAAGGTGACCCAAGAAGTACATTAAAAATATCATATATCAGACAATAATATGTGCACATTAGAATAGGACCTTCTGAGCAAACTCATTCATGCTAGAAGGACAAATAAAGGCCCCTATCACTTCAGGGATATACTCTGGTACAATCAGGATGAGCACCATAAAGAACCTTGTTTTATAATAGGTCAAGGCTGGAGACAAAGCAAACACCCCACCATTCCCACTGCTCTAATTATTAACCCAAGTGCTAAATGTGGTCATCCTGAAACATTCTCCTGTCTTGCAATTATGACAAAAATGTAATTCTCCCAAGGTACAGATCAGTATTTAGCACATACTTTTTCTCCCAGTTTTTCCTGGGCAAGCTGCTCTGGGTGGCCCTGCTTGGGCAGGTGAGTTGGACCGGATGACCTCCAGAGGTCTTTTCCAACCTCAGCCTCAACCATTGTGTGATGCTGTGAAGATCACTAAACAAAAATTGTTTCTGTGAAGATTCTGTGAAGATCACTAAACAAAAATTGCACGGAAAGTATGGAGATAAAGGAATATGCCTTCCACCATAATGTAAAGCTGTTTTGGAAGAACATGAATGCAGTTTGAAAGCATTATGAATAAAACAAGCAATGGAGCTAATATTCATCAGTCATCACCAGCACAAACAATCTGGATTATATTTTTCAGAAGCAATGAATAACATAGTCACTACATCACCCATTCAAATATATATATATATATTTGTATTTATTTATATATATTGATTGATTGATTTTAAGAGTGTGGGTGTCTGTAATTAGTCTTATTAACTTAATCTTGCCTGCTGCTGAATGTGTGCTTACCTCTGTCAAGGAAACCACTTATGAGCTTGCAGTTGAGCCTGTGGTGAGGAATACTATTAGATTAAAACTCAGACTCAAAATTTATACACAGGCAGTCAGCTCTAGTTATAATTTGGCTTTCAAATCTCCTTTAACCGTTGCTGCCCAGAAACAGAAAATGCATAACTAACTCTCCTTTACTATAAGCTCAGTCCTGAAAATTGCCATATACTACTCTTACGCACATATGCTACAGCAAAATGAGTTTCTTATGCCACAGTTGTAGTGAGGTGTATGCAGTTTTCTCATATTTCTCCAAGAGATTTCCAGGAAGCTACCAGGAAGCCAGGGATGCACAAACAGCTGTTGTGCACGTGTACAGATCACTGTATGGGACCTGAGAAAAGACTTCCTGCATGGTCCAGATTTACTGTGCATGATCTGTAGAGCTCTTGTATGCTAATGCACTTGGCAAGTCCACATTTCCAGATGTCCAGAAACCCTGATGAAGCAGTATGACTACTAGATGGCTGAACATCTTGGATGAATGCACAAAATCCAAACTAGGGGGGAAAAGAATTATAAGCCAAAAAGCAGGGCACGCTAAGAGAATCACGGAAGTGTAGTTGCTCTGTCTATCTACCATACAAATTCTCTCTAAATATTGAGTAGCATCTTCCAGCACACCAGAGCACAAACATCGAGTCATTTTTTGTTTCTTCATGGGCATTAAAAAGGCACTTTGACATATCAACTGTGTACACGTTTAGCTTTGTTTTACTGTTACTCATACTAACTTCTTCATAAGATACAGACCCTTTTTCAAATGTTTTGCTGTTACAAAAACACTATCATTATTTTGGGTTTGAATTTTTCCCTAACATTCATTTTTGTTAATAAAAATACAAAACTAACACACCAGTTGCAAGCAGACATCACCTTCAGTCACATGCAACCCATCCTAAAACGTATCTAGCTTCACAATTCCCATTAACTGTTGGTTTTACGATCCTAAAACAGTTGGGTTCTTCTCAGAGACTATGTAAGTGCCCTGGCTGAACCCTTCAGAACGTACCCCAAAAAGGAAAGCTATCTTGACCTTCTTCTGGAGGAAACCACAAGCCTAACTGGTTAGTTCCTGTCAAATCTGTTAATCTGTTCCCCAAATTCTAGCTATTAAAATGCTTCATTTGAACTGAATAGATTTTGTAGAGGAGCCTAAAATATTATGGAACTTTATATGTCAAGAGATACACAGTAAACAAAGAAAAATGGGCCTTGAATACAGTTCCTAAGTGTTTTATACTTTTATACATGACATTTGGGGTAGTCTTAATCCTCTTCCAACTCAAGCCATTTCATTGTATTGTTCTACCATTGAGCAATATGTTTTGCCTGGAGTTAAGTCACCGTCTCCCATGTGCACACTGGGGTCCGTGTAAGGCACATGAGAGTCACCTTCCTTTTCCCACACCAAATTTCCATCACATAAATGCTTTTAAAATCCCTGGTCCATGTTCGTCTTTCTGCTGACCCTTAAAGAGAGAGTTTGGGAGAGAAGTAGTCCTTTAAGGAAACCACTATAGCAATTCCTGTTGTTTAGAGTGCAATGGAGTAAGAGGTTCCTCAATGTCCCCTGTCTGCTGGACACATAGCAAACCTTGTCAGCAAAAGTAGCATTCCACATACCTTGAGCAAGTCCAGACTTTGGATGTATTTAGCAACTACTTCCAGATACGAAGCAGAACGAATAAATTACGACTAGACAGATTCCCCAAATAACAGCCCCATTCCCTATGTATTATTCTTACTCTTGTCAAGAGCTTAAGACACTCCCTTACTTACGCACTGCTGATACACAGAGAAAACACGCTAAATTCAGTGTGTATGTGAAAACTGTTTCCTCGGGCAAGTGATTATGGTCTCTGCTGCTTCTCTTGAGTGGTAATGGAGTCCCTAATTGCTCTTCTGACTGATTATGCTGTTCCTGGTGTTTCATTTTCAAAGTACTTAAAGTTCAGGTAAATCACACTTAGCACATGACCTCTGCTATTTTATGGCTCTTTTTGCCATGGAAAGGCAAAGCCGTATACATTTCCTTTGTGCTATTTACTTTTACATTAGCTACAGATTTATAAGTGGAAAAGCACAAGATACTACTATTGTGAAGCTATTATATTATTGTTAAATTACTTTTTCGTGCAAGTACTTTGTTGGTTAGCAACATATATAAGCATGTGTTTATAATTAGGCCTGTGCTTAAAAGCTTTGTGAAAATAAAGGTCTAATGCTTGTCAGGCTTTGGACGTTCTCAGCTTTCTAAAATTACTTTCAGTATTCTAGTGTAATCTTGATTTCCTTCTGGGTTTCTTCTTCCTGTTCTGGAAAATGTATGGCTGTTTACAGCATCTGCTGCTGTAACCTCTCTGGTAAACAAGCTGGCAAAGCACTCGTGCAACGAAACGCACAAAGCCCTGGTGCTCTCTCTCAAAAGTGGTGGCACAGTTTCTCAAAGAACAGATACAAATTCTAGGGAACCTTGGTTGCTACAGATATCAGCAAGATGTACAGAGAGGCAGGTTATTCAATTGTTCTTCCTGTAGAGAAAAATCCTAAGGTATTTAACAACAAAAAGCAAAATTTTAATAATTTTGCATGGCCCTACAAAAGGATGTGTTATCCTAGTGCACAGTTCTAAAATTCTGAAAAGATGACCCCTCTCTGCTAAATCCTGGAGGCTTACAGAGCAATGTAGACATGACCCTATTAAATATCCGTACAGCCTTGTTGATTTAATGTACGCTATATTTATTAGGAATTTTCCATTTGAGCTTCAACTGCATGTAAATCTAGAGCATGCCATTTGGGTTAATATGGATATTTCAACATCTCAGCCTGGCCTCTCCGGAAATGTTTGTCTCATTTCTAAAATCACAGAATCACCTTGTAACACAGTGACCCCAAGTAAGGATGGGACAGAGCAGAAGGCATTCAGCTGCAAAGAGGAAGGAACAGGGTGGTGCAGGCACAACTACTTTGCAGAGCTCTGGCAAAGCTGAGGTTAAAGATAGCTGTCTTTTGGCACAGGTGAGAAGTATGAAAGACATAATCACCTCACTGAGTAGAAGATAATCTCTTTGGGGCACAGCCATCTTTTGGTTATGTTTATTCAGCTTCTGGCACAATGAAGTTGGGATGCTAACATAAAACCCATGAGTACAAAGTCAATGAGAGCTTTAAAGTAGCGACCAGCATTGCTAAAGGAGTTTAAATTCCCCCCCCCCCCCTTTTTTTTCAGCTGCAATTTTTCAACAATTTCTAATCATTACTACAGTGTAGCATCTTTCATATTCAACTGAGGTATAAGATGTGATTCATGATACAAGACAGGAAACAGACATCAGCAAGGGGTACTGAAATAGCAAAAAGTTTACTTAGGACTGGAGTTAAAGGTGCATTCAGAGTCCAGGGTTTTTTGAAGCCTGAAGAAATGCCACAACTCATTTGGAGTTAAGCATTCTTCTAAAAGTCCTTAAAAATCCCTTTGACATCTTTAATCATTACCTTATTTTACACGTGAGAAAGCTGAGAAAGTGATCTTCACATAAGGTTAGATAATAATCCACCTACTCCATCTTTGCAGTTGGTTTCAAAAGTTCTTATATTTAATCATTATTCAAAATTACAACATTTCCCAAGTCCATAGACCATCTGAAATCTCTTCTTTGTCATTATCTGAAGAAAACTGTATCCACATTGCACTGTTAATTAAATTCATAATTAAATTCATTTTTTGGGGGTCCCTAACAGCATAAACTGTAAAGTGACAACAATACATACTTTAAATTATATATTCATCAAATTTTTAATTTTTCAGTAATTTTTTAGTTTGAATTATTAACTGTATTTAATTACAGCCAATTCCCGTGCTGACAGCATTTGAAAAAAGAATAGAACTATACCTTACACTCTAACATATATTCCAGAAAAAATACATGGCATATCAACATGGAAGCATGAAGGGAAAAAAAAAAAGTCTAACGTTACTTAGCAACAAAATTCACTGAAAAAATATACGGGAAATAGAAAGATTAATGCTCCATTACTTGCTTTAAAGCACATCCAAGCTGTTTCAGTCCAAACAGAAATAGCATACCCTGGAAACTTAACGATCCGTTCACTTATTTTTCTGTAACCAATAAAACAGTGGTGCGCATTCAGTGCAGGCTCTGTCACTGAGTCACAGAAACTTTTGCTTCAGCAAAGGAGGTTTGACTACTGTTGGTACAGAGGCTGGAGAGTAGCTGCTGGCTAATACGAAGAAAATCTCTGAACTTCTCTAACATGGATTCATATTGGGGTTTTAACAATATGCAACACAAAAGCTGACATTTTCATGTACATTCAGTACATATGGCATTCATTTATTCTGAGACGATCCATTTCCTTATCATTACAAGAAACAATAAAAAGAGCAGCCAAAGACCAAATGACAGGGAACTTGGTGCTCTCAAACGAACAGATACCATATGTATACCATGTATACCAAACTGAATTCAATTTTGAAACACAAGCCATTTTTTCCATAACCCCACACTCCAGGTGTATATAAATTTTTGCTTCTACACAACATTTCTGTTCTTAACTACCTGGCATGGCTGTACTACTGAAATTAAAAGGTAAAAACACAGCAGGAGCCTGTTTTTCAATGTTATCAAATTTCTCAAATCTAACTTGTACTCTGTGCTATCCCATCTACTCTTGCACTAACATTAGTGCTGTACAGGCCATGACCACAGGCCTAATCTTCTTCTTTATTCACAAGAAGTAGTGTATTTTTGAGTGACTCTACAATGAAAAGTTAACTACACATCAAAACATTGTCCACCACGCCCAATATTTTTCAAAGCACAAGTTCCTGATAGATAGGCAGTCTGGTGCGATCTACAGATTCACTGAAACATGAAGACTGCTTGGACCTGCTCCAAACATGAACCTCAGCCCACAAGAACATGGAAGGGCTCAGCCCCAGCACGGTGACCAATCTTCCTCTAATCAGATCAAGTTTGCTTTATCGCATGGTATGCCAAAAATGAATTGCAGATCTAAGATCGAATGTGTAGGTTCAGAAATATGTTAGTGCCTCAGTATTTCAAAAAGCCACAGGTTCGCAGCCCAGCAACAGTTTCTACAGTTGTTCCTTTGCGTATTTTTTAACTTGTGCTGTTGTGAACATGTTACAAAAGAAAAGAAAACACGCTCAGGAAGAAAAGCAACAATTCAAATTAAAAATGGCACTGCAAACATGTCAGATCAAGTCAGCTACAACATCAATGTCTCTCAGCGCTGGTATAGCCTACGTTTGTGTTTTCTCTAGCTCCATTTTGGCGACTTTCTCTATAACCTGTAGATATTACTGTTACCTATCCTGTTTAAACTTGGCTGAACAGGTCACTCTCTATCCCTCAGCCATAAGAGCTGGCAAATAAGTAAATGTTTCCTACTCCTCATTTTGGGAGAGAGAAAAGTTCTCTCTGCAAAGAGTGGCAAATTAAATAAATAAATCAATAAAAAGCAGGATGACATTTCTGCAGCACCAGGTTTTCCATCCCAGTGAGCAGTCAGACATCAGGACTTTCACTTCTTTAAATACAAAAGCTGTCTAACTTTCCACAGCCAAACTCAAAGTTAATGAGTAAAATGACCCATAGGAGCTCCCCAGCCAGTGGGTAGGACCCTCACAGAGCAAAGCTCTTCCTGCCAGAACAACAGAGAATCTGGACAAAAATAGGACTCAGAGAATGCAGAAAAGCTAGAAATTAAACAAACTTGGGTGTTGAGGGGCAAATCACGGTACGGTTTAATGGCACAGACACCACTTGTCTCTGCACCCACTGCAGTGTGTGGAAGCCTTGCTGCTGAGTTAGTGCAGGATCGGACCCTGCAGTGAGAGGGAAGGATGTGCAGGTCCCACCATCCTATCTGCAGTAGTTGGCTGGACGTGGGTGGGACACAAGCTCCATCCCTTCCCAGGCTGGAAGAGCCAAGCACACTGATCACATGTCCCCAAGTATGTTCCCATTTATATTTATAAATATATAACTTTTCATTTCCATAAAATAACATTTTATTCCTACTTTTCATCTCTACAGGTAGGTTTAAAAAGTTATTGCAGTTCAAAAACGTGTCATGAATTCAAGCGGCAAACACAACATAGGATACATGGGCAAGTAAGACAAAAGACTGATTTTTGTTATGAGAATCTGCAAGATTTCTGAATTAACTGACAGCATTGTAAGACCAAGTTTAAAAAAAAAATCAAATAAATCAGTTTTCATGAGGTGCTGCAGTGTCTCAACAATATGTGAAGACCAAATAGTTTATGAAGGATCTATAGCACAGCTGGATAGCAAAGTTACAGGGAAATTCAGGATCTCAATTACATATCTCAGTAGAGATTCACTGTCCAGAGATGCTATTCTGATCTCAAAACTATGATGTTTTAATATATAATCTAAACAATTTGTTTCCATAACAGAGCATTTGCATTTTAGGGTGTTTTGTCTCAAAATAGAATAAAACAAGGGATATAATATCAAAATACAAAAATTCTATTTTACTCCCACTTCTGCCTCCAAGAACACTCAGTACTTTTGAAAGTCTTTCCACTTTCTAAGCAGCTGGTCAAATACCTAATATCAGATAAATATTAAGAAACTCTGACTAAGGCAAACCCAGTCTTCAATTACCAATTAACTGTCTACCAAATTATATCACAATCAAGGTCATGGTTTTCCCCTTTAATTTCTGGTTTATTTAATGGTCTCTTTTTAGGCTGTCAGAAACAAAAGTGTCATGCAGACAAAGCTAGAACTTCTATTTAAATGAGCTAAGAATGTTTATACAAGCCATGCACAGTCAAACAAATGTGTAGCACATCTATAATATGCTTATTGTTCCTAAACATAGGATTTGTCATTGTACTTTGACAGATCAGATTGTTCTCTTTTTTAATGCTCCACTTAATCTGTTCACACTTTCTATTCTTAAATAATTCTAGTGTCAGCTTTTGTGACGCCGCAATTTAAAGGCCATGTTATAATTGTTCCAAAGAGGGCATGCTGAAAGTGAAAGAAGCAGCAGAGATGTGCAGGAAATCCCTCTCTAATGCCAGGGGAGAAGCAGCCAGGATGCAACTGCCTGCAAAGCCTCGGCGCGTTGGGGAGAGGAATCCCAGAGGCCAGTAGGGCTGACCTCCTGAGAGGCCACCAGTGAAAGGGCTGGGACCGTGGCCAAGATGGTCTTCACCAAGCAAGAACTTGCTCCCATTTGAAGTAATTTTCTGTTCTAGTAACTCGCTGAACTCTCATTTGATTTCCCGTTTCAATAAGGGACCTATGAATCCCAAATAAATTGATCAGTGAATAGCAGCAGACAGAAAAATGCTCATTTATTTTTGCCCTGAAAGAAATATGGTATTTTAATGAACTGCACTTGCTTTTCTCAAATTTTCTGACTCCCAGTTGGAAGATTCCGTTTTGAAACTAGCAGTTTGGTCAAGGTATTTTTTCTGTTTGTTTGCTTTTTTAGCTGCCATCTCTGGTTAGAGCCAAACAAATTCCTTTTCTTTTTCTTTTATTGAATTGTTTCACTGAGGTTTTGCCTAATTATTTTTCCTATTTTGACTGGCGGGTGGGCAAGCGGGATTATTTTTGCTCAACTCTGTCTTTGAAACTTTGATTTAAACACTGGGCTGAACAAATATGAGCAATCTATCATGACCACTAGAACTGTATCAACAGCAATTCTGATGTGGCTAAAAAAATCTGGGGAACAGCCCCCCTACACCCAACATCCAGTTGGTGTTATTTTCTGAAATAACAGTTCATGTTATTTCTGAACTATTAAGTGTTTAAACTAGATGGGGTTAAAAGAAAAAAAAATTGGATATTCAAAAAACCAATGTAGATACAGAACATCTAAAGCAACACTGTGATTGAAAATCATGATAAGCCACACTCATTAATCTTCACTGACAACATAAAACTTCACATTTCAGCAAGGATAGAACGTTATTATGGAAAGCAGAGAGAGCAGAAATACCAACAGAGGATAAAATTTCTACATGCTCCAAGAATTTCCTCAAGAAAAGTTCCAGACAAGTATTTATCACTTCAAGAAGTTATCATGGAGACAACACTAAAGTGACTGGAGGGAAAAACCACTTGATCATGGCATGTGTCCTTTTTTCGGTACAAGGTAATTTCCCAGCAATGACTTTTTCAATGAGTGATTCAGAGCACTGGAACAGGCTGCCCAGGGAGGCTGTGGAGTCTCTTTCTCTGGAGATATTCAAGGCTCGTCTGGACACCTACCTGGGCAATCTGCTCTGGGGAACCTGCTTTGGCAGGGGGGTTGGACCCGATGATCTCTTGAGGTCCCTTCCAACCCCTACAATTTTGTGATTCTGTGATTCACATGCACTGAACAGAATTCTGCTGTCACAATATTGGCACAAACAAATCATTTGCCTGAGAAATTTAATTCCTAATAAAGTAGGTGGGACTTTACAGCACAGCAACTATTTTGTATCAGCATCCCACACGGACAGCTCTGGGTGAGAGCCCCCGTGAGGCATCCAGCCTGTGCTCACCAACCAAAGTCCTCAAGAATGACTGACACTTGTAGGGAACAATCCCAGTAACTGTTTTGAACACCAGGTTTAGCAGGGAGTGAGTTGCCTCCTGGAGACACTTATTTCCAGTGAACACAACGCCAGCACCCAGCTTATGGGCAGTGAAACTTGGGTGAGATGGAAATCCTACCAGTGCTTCGCTCACCGAGTGGCAGCTCTGTGCGGACTGCAGGTGGTGCCTTGCTGCGACAGTACAGAAAGAGCTTAAACACCAGCATTTCCTTATGTATTTTGGTTCTTACACTTCCTTCTGGACAGATCAACTAGTCCCACAGGAATATCCTACGGTGCTGTGAAACTACTTTTCTGCAATCACATTTGTCCTTTTGTTCCGTGGGCTCTCCTGGCACAAAGTGCCCTGTTCCTGTGCCAATCTGATTAGATCGAATTACATGCTTTTACTGCTCCTACAAGCTAATGCAGCAGACCTACAATTAAGTGTGGGATGGTTTAAGGTCTAAATGGAACTAATGTCTGGCCTGAGCAAATGCCCCAGATTCTATTTTTTTTTTCCTTTAAGTTGATATTTTTTAGGCTGTTTTCCAAAAGTTAAGCCCCTGAAACAAGTCATAACAGCGAACCCACGCACCCTATTCACAATTATTGTTGCTCCCAAGCCATTTTTAGTATCTCTGACAAATTACTGAACATACAATATTGCCCTTGTAAGGAAAGAATGAGCGGGAAGCAGCAGTGTGATGTCATTCACCCTTATATAATATCAGCACTTAGAGGAAATACATTTGTTAGTGTCACCATTGACATATGATAAATACTGCAGCCTTATTTTTCTCTACCTTGAGAACTGAATATAAGAAAATATTTAAAGAAAGAAAGAAAGAAGGAAAGAAAAGAAAAATAAAAAAATAGGAAAAAAAAAAAACAACTAACCCCAAAAGCCCCTCCTTCAGTGGCAGAGAAGCTAGAAATACCAGAGGTGTTAGAAGCCCTCTGGTGCTGCAATTCCTGAAATTATGACAGAGCCTTCGAATTTGTTCTGGCTAGTTAGTCTGAAAACTTCCTAGAGGGAAACAGATAAATGGATAACAACATGATTATTGCCCACAGGCCCCATATGGAAAAGGAGTGTAATTTCAGTGCACTGATATGATTATATTTAATTTGCTTGCTCTAAGTTGCAGCATGCCATGTGCTGAGGAGGACAATCAGATAACCCTCTGAAAGGTGCTCGTGGAGCTTGAGGCTTTTGGCACAAGAGCTGAAATAAGATTAATGGAAATGTGCTCCATTTTGCCTTGAAGTAAGTTTGCATTGCATCTTTTTTCATTAGGTATTGTTCCAAACACCATTATTAAAAATAATAATAATAATAATTAAGGATCCAGAGATGTGTCATTGTGAGGAACTGAGATGCCTTTTGCCTACATCTTCCTCGCTGATACCTAAACATCATTAACCAAGCACTCTGTGCATTTTCTTCACTTTGGCTTTTAATGGAACAAGACAGAAACTTTCCATAACCTGCACTGGAGCCCCAAATCATGCAACAATCTAGCTTATCTATTTGGCCTTCCAGCCAAACGAATGGCTGAGTTTTCTCATTTGGAATAAATTCCTGAATAACCTGACGTACACCATGGTTGCGTCCCTTTCCCTTGTTCCCTCTGCTTAAAACTTTTTACTCCACCCTTGATAACTAACTAAAAGATCTACCCAAATCAAGGTAATTTTTTATTTTTTTAATTTGTGAGATTGGGAAGCTAGATTTTCCAAGAACATCATGGTTTATTTCCTACTCTTATTCATTACACAGCTCTATCTCCTGCATAATAATAAACATAAGCATCATTTCATGTGCACAGTATGAAAGTGGAAATAGTTAAATGGAAGTTACAAATACGGTTCAATTAATTAATGATTGATTGTTGAAAACATGAAAAGTTAATATAAGCCCCTGCCTCTTTTTTTTTCCTGCTCTGTGGAGGACTGTCAGTATGTAATTATTTTCCACACTGATGAGTTTAAATTGTTGGATCTTTTCCAGCCGTGTTCAACCTTTGGATTACATTCTTCTACTTATTTGTGACAGACAGAGCCCCCTTAGGTAACCGGCCAGCCCAGTCTTTTCCAGTCTTGCTTTTTGGTAACTCCACCTTTGGTAAGATCTGTACCCCTGAGCCATTCCATTGAACAAGAAAACATTTTTATTGTGTTACTCACCTTTTCTTGTGCATTGCAAAGGACTTGGAGCTTTCTCAAGGTCTGGTGTTGTCCTACATCTGTCACACACAGAACACAGAAAGCAGCAGCAAACATTCCTTCAACTTCCAGTGCACTACACTGGGACGAGAAGGCCTGTCTTTTTTTTTCCCCCCCCCCTTTCTTGCAAACTTTGAAAATGGAATGAGCACAAGCTCTCACAAGGTATCAAGGTTATTTTTATTGCATACGTCACTTCTCTGGACATGCAGGATGCTCTCAAACAGAAAGCGAGGGTAAACAAATGTGGTCTGGTATAAGCTTATTTTTTCAAGCTAAAATGGGATATTAGTCTTTACTTTTCCTTCATTCATTCACAGCATATGCTGTTTCACTTCCATTTTCAGACTTTACTGTTTTAGATACAAAAATGTGGGGGTCTGATGGAAGACATTTGAAATTAAAAGTGGCTGGATTTTCCAGAAAGAAATTGCCATGGCATTTCTCACTAATCCTGATAGTGTGCAAGGCCGGCTGGATCGCTGAGACTGTCACTATTTGAACGCGAGAGTTCTTTTTTCTTGTTTTTTTGAAGTGATTTTTTTTTTTTTTTTAACTATCTGCCATTGAAAGCAATAATTCAGGGAGCTCCTTTTCCTTTTCCATTTCTTGATGCTAGCAAAATTTCAGTGCTTGCAATCTTTTCCCTATCTTTTGTTGTCCTAAACTCTGTCTAGGCATCTGCTAAGAGCCATTGTCAGTGAGAGGAAACCAGATGATGGACAGACCTCTCATCTGACTCTGTTTGACCTTTTATAGGTTTTCTGAATCAAATCTTCACAGAATGCCTTGCATAAATCAATTTTACCTTTATATTTCCTATTAAGTCTGTTCAGGCTTCCCTCAGTTCTGAGAATGTACAGTTCTGTGCACATCAAAATTAGCACTACATGGCCAAGATAATTCATCCTTCTCCTTCACACCATAGAGCATATCAGTCATTCTTTGGGGAAAACAGCACTGTTATCTCTGTCCAAATAAACGATCACTCAAAAAATAAACTTGAACTGTAAACAGACTGTTGGACAGAGGTGTGCATGTGGGACCTGAAAGCCATCTGTTGAAGTCTGGTCTTTTTTTGTTTGATTTCTCCTGGTCTATTAATACACAGTTGACTCTGATAGCAGAATAATTCCAAAATGCTTAAGAAAAAGCCTGTTTATCTGAAGAAATCATCTTGCCCCTAAAAGTTACTAAAACAGACAGTTTGAATTCCCTCCATCCCCCTTTTTTCCTTTTTTTTTTTTTTTATTTAGCAATACAATGATGTTGTTGGTATGTTTTAACACACTTTTTAATATACTGTTAGCTCACGATTAAAGAAGTATCAAAAGAATAGACTGTAAAGACTGAATTACAAAAAAAAAAAAATAGGGAAAAGAATTAATTAGGAAAATACTGAGGCTTGGTATCATGGAACCATTGCAGGAAATAAAGCAAAATGAATGAGGACAATGTCATCCAAACCAGGCTGTCCCTTCTGATACTAGAGACACATTGCTCTCCATGGGGGGGTCACACCGTACAGTACTGTCATGTCTTGGTCAACATCTGTGTCACCGCTATCCAGCCTTGGGCAATATTTTGCTGCTGCTTCTCTCTCTGACAAATATCAAAACCCTAAAATTCTCCCAGTGGGAACTGGAAGGAAGGAGTTCAAAGCCAGACCACAACATCGGTGACTGATCGCTGTAAGGTGGCTGCTGCCCCAGGGGCACAGAGAAGCATGGCAGTAGCTTGCTACCACCTCATCCTATCGCTCCGCTTCCAACTGTTCAGCACCACGCAGCCCAAACACTGACCCCAAGCACGGGGGGACAAGTAAGAGGAAGGAAGGGGAACACCATAACAGATAATCAGAGGAAATTAAGCTGAATGCAAGTTAAAAAGAAAGACAGAGTTTCCCTTCCTCTAGGCTGGGTGAAGTATGGAAGATCTCAAGTAGAGATATCTTCTCTATTTTGATTTATAAAGCAGACAGAGCATTGTTTTCTGTAGATGGTGATGTTGTATGTCAGCAGTAGTTGTCAAAAGGTTTAGTTTTATTCATTTTTCCAGTGTGCTTTCTTTCCTTCGCACAGTCATGTTGGTGATCTGATATGGTTCCTTTCAAATCTCTCTGGATTTCAAATCTCCTGGCTTGGAAAAAGAGCCTCTATGAATATCAGACATTTATCCAGACCCTTGCATGCCCACAAGTGCCACAAAAATATTTTTTTCTTCATTTATCCCTATATTTGATTATCTTTACAATAAAAGACACAGTGTACATTCAAAAGAGAGACTGCTTGAGACTATCACTTTTGTTTTGTTTTCTTTGGCACCAGTGTGTCTGTGTTTAGCTGTATGTCCTCTTGCCAGATCTGGGACATTTGGAGTGATAACACTAACATCACAGGAGACAGAGCAGAATGTACTAGTAAGGATAATCATACAACAGTTTTGTATATGATATAAATGTTAAAAAGAAAAAAAATCTTTTAAAGAGAAAGAAAGAGAGGTCTACAAAACTGTTGAAAAAGCACTACTGAAATGAGTGAAAAAACAAAAGTGAAAATTTTGTGATGGCCTAGGAAGAACCAGTCTGGCTGCGCTGTCTGCCACCACTGCTGCTATAGAAGCAAGCAATTCATATAACAGCCTGACCAACAAGTGTTGTCATTTATTTATTCCTAAGGAAAAAGACTGTAGAAATAAGCTTCCCCATTTATCTGAGCAACAGAACTGCAGCTGATCAAAAATTTCCTGGTAAATGAGTATAAGTATACTTTGCCAAATTAACATTTTGTCTCCTGAAATTCAGATTATATCATTTTTTTTTTTTTCCAGTTTCCTATTCAGATAACTAGAATTTCTTTCTGGGTAAGTCCAACGAAAATCAAAATATTTCACTTTATCAACTACTTGATCATTTTTTTTCCAAAACATTTTGTTAGCAAACTGTACCTGCCATGCTGCTTCATGGAGTTTGCAGTTGGGTGATTTGTGATTTATTGCCCCTTTATAAGGAGATCCTGGTGGACTGCGATATGCTGGCAGAGCAGATAAGTCATGTTACCTCAATGACGATGCAGTCTAGGTCACAGGGACTATTTGCACGATGTACTCGGACATCTACTGGTCTGGGTCTAATGATTCTTTGTATACCTTCGTAAGAGATTATTGGAGGGGGAAGGATTTAATCCTACTTCCCCTGACAATGAACTTTGCTGTTTCCCAGGTGGCCTCTTTGCTCTGTTCTAGAGGGAGTCTACATAGCTGAGTTTCACCAAACCCTTAGCAAGTGGAAATCTGTCTGCTCAGGTAGTCCACCAGCATTCCTATACAGCAACAGTAGCAGCATTCGTCAGATCATTTGGGATTCATCCAGTATTCGTCAGTGCATTATAAAGATTTTCCAATCCTGTTTCCTTAGGCTTTAGTGCTGTTGCCCAAGATTAATAAAATGAACACCAGAATGAATAAATAAAAGTTTATGTCCGAGCAATGAAGAGTAATGTAAAAGTCTCTGAATTTTAGAAAGCTATTCAGTTGTGACAGTTAGAAGTGTTACTAGGTAAAAGAACATGGATAGGACATTCTGAAATAACACAATAAACAGCTTTGCCTTATATTTTCTGTCTGTTACCAAACGTCTGTTTTTCTTGGTCTAGTAGCTTTTAGTCCTTTCTGCTTTTTCTTTCCCTGCTTTCAATACTAGGACAAAGATCATCACTTTACTTTGTGAGAGAAGAATGCCTTGAAATAGATCCAATCCCTCCATCCCTCAAATATTTACACACATAGCTCCACATATAACTCCACATAATCCAGACCCTAAATTTTACTGTCATGCAACCATAGATATGCTAGTTAGAAGGGACTGCTTAAGGGCTGTAGTCGAGTTCCCCTGCTTGAAGCAGAACTGCCACCTGCTCCAGCTCAGGTCTTAGGTAGCTGCTCTGAACAATTCCAAGCTGCACAAGAAATCAGGGTTTGCAGGACTAAGATGTACTTAAATGCATACAAACACAAGACCGACCTACTTACTTTCCTTTTTCTTTTTAAACAGGTGGTGCTTTCCTCATGCTGCCCCTTTAAAAGCAATTTTCTGCCAAACATCAGTGAAAGGATGCTGGCAACACTTTTTAATAAAAGGCAAATCCCACTTACCACTTTTGATATTCATTTTAGTAACATTAATCATGATGAATTCATTCAGTATGTCGCATGACTGCTGTGTGTAATTTCTTAGGAATTCCATTTTCATTTAACATTAATTAAAGAGCACTTATTATAGTGTTACCAAAATTAATTCCCGGTCTGCAGCCCTGTCTGCCAAGTTTCAACCTTCAGCAAATTATTATGGGTGAGTTATAGACCCTGGGAAAATGAGGTCTATAATGGAATATTAACTATAGTGATGCATTCATCATTATATTACAATAAGGGCAATGTTCAGGGAGATGGTGATCATTCGAAATAATGCACTCTATGATCCTGCTCCTGTCTAGCCCTTTAAGACAGTTATTGGAGCCCACAGAAATTACAGATAGTTAGCAAGCTTGTTTAATCCAATATGGTTTGTGAGACACTCTATCCTTCTTGCTTAGAGTCTGTTTGATTATGATACAATGATCAGACTCAGGATATTACCTCTTTGGCAATTCAGCTTCCTGCTGCTGAAGAGACACAGACACCGTGGCAATATTTTTGATACAGCCCAGCAGAGCTAAGTGTCGTTCATTAAAAGAAGATTTATTCACATGCATCTGTCTTGAATCTGTCATATTCTCCCTAAAGGGACTCAGGCATTTAATATGTCTTTTTTTTTTCCCATTTATGACATTCACCACAGAGTGTATAATCTTAGTTTCCCCATATTTTTAGCACCAAAATAGCAGTTTTGTATATCTTAAAGGATTTTACTATATCCTGTTTTTGCAAGAAATCCTAGAGAGACCATGAATTATATAACAGATATTCTAGGAGGAAAGGAGGTTGGCCATTACTTTTCTTCTTGTTTTATACAAGTTCACACACCATTATTTGGTCCCTTGTTCTGGCTTCTTTCCTATAAAATTCTGAACAGCTCCAAAGCTTTCCTGCTCAGAAAACACCACACACCAAAAAAGAAGAAAAAAAAAGTTTATTTTTGCTAAGATTGGGAAATATTTTTTCTTTTTAACTGAATGGAGGGGGAAAAAAATACAGGGGAAAGCCGTGTTAATTTTGGACCAGCACAAGAAGACTCTGCTGGAAAGAAAGGCACACAGTCACTTACTTAACATCTGTCTTTAGGAAAGTTGTTACACAAAGTGTCACCTACAGATCGAATTTCATTCCCTAAAGCAATGCTGAACTTTAAAGGTATCTAAAAGGCAAGGAGACCTATGGTCTGTCTACAATGACAAGAGAGAAGGCTCGCCCTGCCCACAGGCCAGATGGATCCATTATAACCCAACTGATAAAGTGTATGGCTGGGTCTCTACAAACTTGTAGTGCTACCTGTATAGCTCCCAGTCCTGGAGGAGGGGGAGGGAAATCCAAAGCTAAAACCAACAGACCTTGACACTTCTGTCTCGTGTATCAGCTTCCTGGAATTCAAAGTTGTTTGAGGCCCCATCTATTGCACTTCTGAGGGTTCCTCCCATAGCACAGCTCATCAGCCCATTTCCTAACAAGTCAGGAGGAACACCTACCATTCAGCTGTCTAATAGACTCAGTGAGGAACCAGTTTCAGATCCTCCAGTTGCCTGAGAATATTTGATCATGCATCTTTTCTAACCCAGAACTTGTTGTCCTACCCAGAGAGGAGACCAAGGATGTAGGGAGCCCAGGTTGCCAACATGACACCATGTATTTCAAGAAATTGTTATAGTATTGCAATGCGAAGCCTAAATCATTCTTTTGGTCCCAACCCTTAGCATCTCTATATTCAAGACACTTTCTCTTTATATACAGCTACACAAGTAGACTCAGTTATGAAACCATAGCTCTATATTTGTTTGGTGAAAATGATAGTCTTAAGGTTATAGTGACAGACAGGTATATCTTTTGGTTTCTAACAACTACATGAAAAGGCACCTTCCTTGAGCATGTGGGACTCTCTTGCTAGACTTCAGAAATAACCACACACAACTGCCACAAGGCTTCCATCAGCTCTTCCCTTCCCTGGCACTGTGGGCACTCCTAAGCTGTCCAAAGTCTGAAAGCCACCCAGCCAGGGAAGAGAGATATTAGATCAGTAACTGCTCCTTCAGATAACAGTCAGAGATGTGAATTTAATAAAGAACTATTAGTCTGGCCACATCTGCAGAGCTGGAGTGAGGGGTGTCAGTGCCGGAAAGACAGCTTCCTTTTTAGCACCAGTGCCCTGGGTGTCTGGGTGTTTCAGCATTTACGCTCAAAAGATGACTCAGCTCTGATGCAACCATGGGAGAGGAAGGAGGGAAATGTGTTTTCCCCCTTCCCAGGCTGGAGGAGGTGCAGGGACACACTCCATGTGCAGCATGAGACCGCCCCAAGCACTGATCCAGCCATTTTTGGATCTACAATACAAGGTTTATCCCATAAGAGTTGCAGCAATATATCTAACATGAAACCACAGCCCCCACTTATTAAAATTTGGCAGATCTTGTTCACTACGGTACTTCTCCCAGGTATCCCTGAGAGCACCTGAGCTGCTCTTCCCACAGCTCTGCTCTTGGGGATCTCACCCTGGCACACTTTCTCTACTTAGCCAGGAACTTATGCCTTGCAAAAGTACGTTCTCCTGAAAGTAACGTCAGGAAAAATGAACCAAATGACTAAAAAACATTCCTTGAAAATGTTCAGCAACAGATTACAAAGAAATAAAGGTTCTGAAATTGCCCCAAGAGAAGTGGCTATGCCTGTGAAATGAGCTGCTCAGAACTACAGGTCCTACTTTGATGAAATAACACCTGTAAAAAAGATTGAGGGATGAGGCTGTGATTATCAGACTAAATATTCTAAAATCTGTCCTCAACCTGAGCCAGAAATCAGAAATTAACTACTAACTGCATTAACTATTGTTCTTTGTGCCCATCTGCTTTTTGCACTTTAAAAATTTGAAGATAAACAGTTGAAGCAATAACTAAGAAATAGCTCCTCAGATAAAAACCCACTTTCTCTTAAACCCTAATACTGGGAAGCATTGAGTCACATGAATGCTGCCATTTAACATCCTGCCAGAACATGAGAACAAAATAATTTAAGGGATTTTTCTATTTTATTCTTTCCTTGCAAGGTGACATCCATCCATCACCTTCAAGCAATGACTTGCAAGTTTGCTCTAAAATGCATTTTGTGAGTAAGCAATGTGGGTAAAGTTCAAAGCACACACCAGTGGGTTCCAGGTCATGCACAGGAATAAAATCTGAGAGAAAGGGTAGGTGTCTGGCATTTTCAGGTAAGAATTTCCTATGTACTTTTCACAGACTTCCTCTAAACTTTGCCAAATTCTGCCAACACATGCCGTCGGTATGAATAAAAGACTCAGCTAAGAAAATATATCTATCACGAGCAGGAAATGCACTACTACCTTGTGACTCATTCAAATAACATCTTCAACAAGGATGCGAGTTTCACCTGATGGATGACAATAATTCTGGGAGTATATTTCACTCCACTATTCAATTTTAGCCCACTTTAGGCTTTGAGTAATTGGACAAGAACCTAATAAAGGATACTACTAATCATCCTCTCTAAATAGATGCCTGGTTCTTCCTGGTATCAAAAAAATATGTTTAGAAAAATGTCACTGAAGTAATAAAGAACAAAGTAAAATGCTGCGGTACTCTTGGTACTAACACAAATATATAACAAATAGGCAAAGGGTCACAAAAGATGACAAACTCATGGGGAAATAAGAGAAACCAAAATATCCTTCTCACCTCTGTTGCCTGCAGTATTCTCTGATCTCATCTTGAACTCCTTTAGTTTTACTATTTGTATGGCAAAATAAAATTAAAATTATAAAACATATTTTAAAAAAAACCCTCAAAGACCAGAGCTGTGTTATGCAAATCTCCAAACCTGATCCCAAGAGCTGAGGTCAGGCACACAAAGGGAGTCATTTCTGTCCTGTTTCAGCCAGCCTAGATCTCACTTAGGATTACAAAAGGAGTGCCAGGAACTTCCTGCAAATTCTGTATCTTACAGTTGGTGAGTACTAACTTCAGATGAATTACTTTAACTAAACTCAAACTGCTTGCATAAATTGAAAAATATTTCATCAACAGTTTTTCCTTAAGTTGATCTTTTCTGTTGTTTTTTTTGTTTGCTTGTTTTCACTTGCTTGGGAAGGACGCTAGGTTATCATCAGTCACTAAAGCAAAAGACAAGCAAGTACATGTGCCTGCACTAATATATTTTCCACACTTTAACTTTTGCCTGGTCATAAAACTGCATTTTAAAAGATTGTTTTGAGTTGGTTTCCCAGGCTCTGGAAAGAGAAAGGAGACTTGGCTTAGCAGGTCATTCTGTCCCCACCCAGCTAATTCTGCAGATGATATTGATCTCCTACAACAATATCACTAAAGAAATGCCATTACATCTTCTGATTTTCTTCCCTTTTCCCAGCTCCCCGGTGAAATGAGGCTTCATCTCAGCACTGCCAGTCAATAGGACCTTTTGGTCTGTGCTCCAGCAGGCTTTATTCAAATCTATTGGACAGAATTATTTGATCTCACACAAGCCATGCAAAGTCTTTGCAAAGCTTTTAGACCACCTAAGCTTCATCCAGTCCTTCTAAAGTTGCTACTTGAGGGAATGTGACAATGACACATGCAAGTAGGTTGAATTTATAATATATTCATCTCAGCTTCTTCATACCACATAAGGCATAGGTCTGTTTTTTCTTTTCAGAAACATCCTTCAGTTGAGGAGAATCAACATATGAAAGGAGATATTGCGATCTGTTTGTTATGAAGTAGGAAAAAAAAAAGGAAATAAAGGACAATATCCTTTCTTTCAATAATCCTAATTTTAATAAACTGATCCTAAAAACATGAGTTAGTCTGTGCTTTCTGCAACTACTCAGTCCAGAGCTATAGGCATAGCCATCAGAATGACTCAGACATCAGATTCCACTGACACTTTGCTAGGCTTGGGATATACAGTGAGGACCCAAAAATTCCCCCGTCCAAAATTAAACTGCAGAAAACAGAAAGAAGAATCTGAAAGAACAGAGAGATTGCAAGTTTGTAACCACAATTACCCTGTTGCTCAATTTTATATGAAATATCCAAAAATAAATATCTATGATTATATGGGAACACTGCTGTTTTACAGGATTTTAGAGCCTCGAATATTTCAATGAAGTCAGTAGGTGTGCCGAGCAACAGCTGTTTAACAAGTTACACTCCCATTTAACTCACAAAAAAAAAAAAGGAAACACAAATGAATAAACTGACAATTAGTTGTAAATCACACCAATCCAGATGCTACTGTTTAGCAAAGAACCGTAAATTTAGTTCTTTTATTCTTTGAAACTAAGAGCTTCTCCACAGGAGCTGAAGAAAAGTATAGTGAACACTGAATTTCCATTTCTCAGACAGTTCACTATAAGAATTAACTTGACGTGGAGACATTTCTTAATTTCCTTCGAAAATCCTGGTTCCTGAGTCTACAGAGTCAAGAATCCCTATTTCTGGCTGAAGATCAGAGCGGTCTGAGCAGCATATCTCCCCTGGGTTGCCTAAAAGACACACGCTTTGTTAGTTCGGATCTGGTGCCAAACCAAGACCTTCTGAGCTGGGCTCTCCTGTCTGTGGAAGTGCAGGATGATCTATGTGACCAGAGGGGTTTCCTTCGCTCGTCAGAAACCAGGCTCCTTTTCACCGCCAGGGGTTGGCAAGGACTAGTTGAACTGGGGAAAGGATGCCAGCATGTTGTTAGAAATGAGTCAAAACTGCCAATGAGGTGACAAAATGGGAGTGCTGAAGGTTGAGAGATGCAAAGCAATCCTTCCTTCCCTTCCCTTCCCTCCCCCCCACCCCCAAACACACACACCCCACATATTTCAGGACAGCTTTTGCCAGCTGTTGCTGCCTAAGTTTCAGCTTGCTGATGGAGTCCTTCTGTTTATGAGCTCTGAATGAGCTATCACTTCTCTGTCCGCTTCACAATTACACAGGAGCTGCTATGAATTCCAGAGATACAGAAAATCTTTACTTTTTTCTCATATCATCAAGGAAAACTATGAAGTATTATGGAAGTACGAAGGAAGGGCCTTGTAAAGAACAGGCTTTACAAAACAGATACGAACAAATCTACATGACATGAATGTGGTCAGACAGAAAATTTTTAACAAGGAAGGTTGAGTTTCACAAAACTTCCATTATACATCTTTCTTTGGTCTGAGATGGGTTTCCCAGTCCAAACTCAGAAGAAAGAATCAACTTTCTAAAAACAAAAGCCTTACTAGAATAATGTTCCTCTCAGAGATTACCTATGGATCTGAAATCCACTTCAATCCATCCTTGGAAAGAAACTACCTCCCATGCAAAAGTTTTTTTATCTCTGTTGTTCTCCACAAAATGGAAGTGACTCTCTAACCAGGTTAGTTTACCCAACAGGTATCCTCAGGCTTTGACCCTCTCCACCTGATATTGAGAAGAGGATCCTCTGTGCCACTGCATTGAGTTGGCTTCATCTGCTATCACACGGGACTGGGAAGTTCTGACTTAGAACCTCTCCCTTCAGCTGTCGAGAACAGGAGCTGTTTTCTGGAACAGAGAGAAGCTTACATAAATAAAAATATATACTAGTTGGAAAGTTGCTCTGACTGGTGTAGTTGGCAACACAATACTATTTTTCTAAAAGTAAGCATCATTATCTTTTAACCAATTGCTAAGAAATTTGTAGTCATAAACCTGTCTATCTTCAAGAGCTCTACACCTATTTCTGCTCCTCAGGATTCTCTAGCTTTTATTGTTATTACTATTTAATTGGATTTATTCAAATACATTTGTTCTGTCTTCCCTGGCTTTCCCTGTAAGGTTTTATAGTTCACACCTCTTCCTATGTGGCCCCCTTGATAAAATATGTTTTGTGTCTTATGAAGGAGAAGAGGTGGCTTTAGAATTGTGGTTGTTTGAGAACTGTCTGTGTCAGCCCTACCACACTACTGCTGACACAGCACTGGGCAGTGACATAGCACCAATTTCATCCCTTCATCATTTGTTAGCTTCCTCTCAGTTTTCGTTTCCCTTTAAAATACAGTTTGTTGCAGTAAAAGATGAGAACGGGGAGCTCGCTTCCATCACAAATTTAAGAAGGAGATAAATGCGTGTTGGGAAGCCAGTGTCATTCAGCTGAAATGCTGCTAAGATATCCAAAATGACTTTTCCTCACATTAATCTTTCAAAAGGGCGTTCAGCATCTATCAAGGTTTCTTCTATAAACAGGATTAACTTTTTTTTTTTTTTTTTTTTTTTTTTTTTTTTACCATTTCAGGTAATGATACTTGACTTGCTGCGTTACATGCAGGGAAGTCTGGCGAATGTTACGATTGTTTGGCAGACAGGAAGTGACTGCATCATTAACACTATCCAGAAGTGAGTGGTGATAAACCCTGGCACGGCAACAAAAAGAATAGCCAGGCAGAGTGACACGAGAACTTGTGGAGTACATTCTGCAGTCGAAGGCAGAAACCCACATGAACTCAAAACATAACCAGTTCAAATAAACCGTGTCCCTTGCAGGCTATAAACAGAAGGAGTTCAAGAATGAATGTATTGGGTATGGCATGGAAGTGAAGTGAGATAAGATGTTTTCTTTCACTACTATTTTAAATAAAAAAAGAATCAAGTGCATTCTAGGTTTACTGTATACATGTTTCACAACATAATTATAACTGTAATCAGTTCAGGGAAGTCCAGTTGTAGCTACCATCTTGAAATTATCTTTCAAGAATTTCCTGCTGTTATTATCTTACAGCTCTGACAGTTTAATTGAGACTGAATGGCAACTTGCTCTGTTACCATAACACGATATCAGACTTACAGTTTTGGGAAGAAACAAAAATGCACCAGATATTTCCTCGGATACTGACGTGCCTCATGTTATAACTTTAAGTTCAATAAGCTACATGACTTTCTGCATGGTGTTCACACTCCTATATGCTGCTTTTGCTGAATTATTGCTGTCATTCCCCTTTAAGCAGGAAATATGAGCCAGTTAATGGATTTACCTTATTTCCATTCAAGGTAGAAACTCAGAAAGGATTGGGGAGGGCAGGGGGGAAGCCTACCTATAAGCAATGAAATATCAAACAAAATATTTGTAAACTAAAAATGTGTTCATAAATTAAGCCATATTTGACCTTCCTAAAAGGAAGTATTAACTTCCCATAGACACTGACCTGCTTTATGCGTGAATTCCCCCCATTCTAATCCATGTATCTATTATATTCTGGAGTAATAACTCACATCCTATCGCATCTAAAATAAACTTTTCTAATGAGTTCAAGGGAATCAGAATATTTGCTTTGGCATCCTCCTGGATATTTGTATTTCATAGACCTAGTCTATTCTGATATAATCAGCAGCAGGAGAACACATTAACTTATCCTCAGTGTTCCTAAACTCAGCAAGTTTGATAGCCAAGCACAAAGTACAGTAGTCCAGATAATTTAGAAAAACAAGAATTAAGATCTCAAGAGAATATTATGAGATTCTAACCTATGCAGAGAAAGGTTAAATATGGATAATATTTGAAATAGAAACACACAGGCCTAGGTTGAATTCTTTCATCTATCTCAATATTTTTCATATTTGTTTGTCCAAATAATGTACAAGTGAATAAGTTTTCATATTAGCACATCAAAATAAAACCAAAATGGGAAAGTAACTTAATTTATGGCAAATACATGAGTCAGGTGCTGATGGTACCAATTATGCAGAGGAGTTTGTATGTCAGCATATAGTGCACGCCTACTTCATATTTTGGAAGCTCAAACAGCTTTCTAGCAGCTGTTGATGACTGGAAGAAAGAACGACTTACATGAAAAGCCTTAAGCTTGGAGAGTTACATTATCACAAACATCTGAGTTAGGATCCTTTTGAGGAGCTAAGCAACCTAAATCCCAATGAACTGGACCTGAGCCATACATCATCGTTAAAATGGCTTTTGGATATCCTCTACACTAGGCAGTGGAGCAAAGTGGAGAGATCTCAATTCATTTCTTTCCCAACCTGGAATCTTCCTACAAAATAGTACTGCATTAAATGAAGATATTAATTTTTGTCTCCTTAGGTCTATAGGCATGTAGAAGGTCAGTGGAAGCCACTTATCAAGGGCTTAAATGAAGGCTTAAGTGTTTCATTAAGGTATTAAAATTCACCAGCAGTGCAGTCTCAGTACAGCTGTAGTGCTGTTTCTCTGTAAGTTCACTTGGGGACAGCTCAGAGTTTTCTGCCCTGAGATCTGTGGGCATCTTCTTGGGTGTCTATGAAGCACCCAGACACCGGCCAAGCTTATATACTCTTGTAAATCCCGCTCTCCGCATTCAGAATATTTTCATAATATAACTAACAAGTCACTTTTCTTCATATCTTTATTTTCTTTCCCTGAATGAAATCAGTTAGATGTATCTAGATGCATGAGTTTTTGGTTTGGAGCACCAGGGCATTTGGGGATTTATTTGATTTTGGAAATAGATTTGGGTCCCACAGAGAACTATGTACAGAAATTACTTTTTTTTTTTTAAGTTACTGAAAAAAACAACTTACGTTTTCTACATAGCCAATGTCATGTATTATGTAATTTCAATGTTTTTCTAATGAATCAAAAATGTCAGAAGTTGTTTGTGGTCAAATGCAAGGTTTCATTTCACCTCAGATCTAACATTAAAACTGGTTAATGTGCAAGTGTGCAGAGTTTAATAATGGCTGAAAAGTTCTTTCCAAAGCATTCAAAGCTCTAGCACCCAATGGTATTTTAGCACTTCACTCCAACTGGATCTCAAAAAACTGTTGCTATACTTGGCTTTACTCATTTCCAGACAAGCACCACCAGTGTTCAAATGACAATCTTCTAGTAAAATAAGTTTGATGAACCTATTAAGTAGAATAAATTTTTAATTCCTTGCAGGAACATAACTTGGAATATGGTCATAAAAATCAGTATTTTTCTCTCTGTTTCACAAGGTAAAGATGATTGGTTGCAGCCCACGAGCCAGCTAATCCTCTGTAGTCATATCCAATTCTGAAAATGGAAGTGGATGGTGTGATCATGCTCATCATTGACCGAGCTGACAAAAGCATAAACTATCACAGTGAGCTGGGAGTATATCTGAAATATATGTATTCAGGGACCCATTTTATGAAAACATTGAAGAGGACTGGTCCTAAACAATTTGGATGAAGGACTTAAAGGCTTTTTGAGCAAATTCATGGATAATACCAAATTGGATGGAGTTGTTGACTCCGCCGAGACTGGTGAACATAAGCACCCCATGCTATTTAAGATGTTCCAGAGAATCTGAGGCACCTCCACAGGACTTGTAAATACGACATAAGATAGCTAGGAGATACATCTCTTTAACAGCTCAAAGCCAAAATACTCTAAAGTATCTCAAAAGGCATAAAACATCCACATTAAGCAACAAAATCTAGATTCAATCTGACAGAATATCAAGGTGCAAATGTTTCCTCAATGTTTTCTTTTCATAACTATTGGTCAGATAAGCTTTCATAAACATCAAGGACAGCATCCCTGGATCTAATAATATCTGTGGTAGCTCCTGAGGAAGTATTTCTCTACTGTGGCACCTCCTTTCTCTTCTTCTCTCTTTTCAAGTTTTCAAAGACTTTACTGTCACACATGGAAATACTATATTTGTGTCTCTTTGAAATTTCTTCTTTGTGAAGACCTTATCCAGGGTTTGTCTCAAACTTAAAAAGTATTTCACACTCAAATCTCTGATGTAGCTTTAAATAGATATAAAATAACAAGAATATAAAGCATCAAGACAGCTCCGTTATATCATCAAAAGAAATTATTCCTCAAAGAGCCCAGCATTAATCCAAGCTGAGATAGGGTCTTCAGCTATTCCTTCTTTACTTTTGTGTGAATTAGTCTTGGGGATTATTTTACTGCTGGTTTTCACTGGGGAGAAAGCAGAGGGGAGAAGGGGGAGGGGGGGGGTAGGCTGCTGCTGTTGATAGAAGTTAGTTGTCAAAACTTTTTTTCTGGAAGACATTGATAATATAAACAACCTGATGATATAATCTTGTAGTAGCCTTGTGTTAAACTTATAGTGTGTCTTCACATTAAGGAATGTTTTCAGCCCTTGAAACCCACATATAGAGCCAAACGCATGGTTTGTTGAAAACTTTTCTTCAGGGGAAAAGAGGAGGGTTCAAAATGCCATATTTCAAACAGTTGCCACACAAGCAAATAAAAAGCTTACCTCTTCTGGGAAATGCCATATAATGGATTTAAAAGATGAGCAAAATCCCAATGTTTATTCAGTCTAATGGATTAAAAGGACACTGGCTTATCACAGCGGTCAATTGTACAAGAAGCTGAAATAGGCTGTTTCTGACAGTGAAAAAAAAAAGCATTTGTGCTCATAATAAAAAATAAAAAATCAGCTCATGTATTTCATATGGAAAAGCCAATAGGAGTCCTCAACCAAACTTTAATAAATAAATAAACCCTCTTAACTAGTTTGATTTATACTTTGTTTGAAATTCTCACAATGAAACTTTCAGTCTCACTCGCTAAAAGCAAATTTGCCTTAGGTAGTTAGGAAGTGAGTGACATAGGCAGTTTGAGCACTCAGTCATTACTGGAAGGACAATCTAGGGATGACTTTCTTTTGGTAGAATAAGTGTGACGTGTGCAAATTCTTACTAATAAATAGACCATCTAACTCTGATTTGTGAATGTGGTTTACAGAATCCACCCATATTCTGAGAAAACTCAACATTGCTATTGGAAAAGTGCACAACTCGTTTTATATATTTTTAATTATCTATTAACAGTTGAAGCACTGATAGTCACTGTGTATCCCTTATAATAAAATTTTCCCATTACACCATAATATTTTTTCTTTAGATTTAAATGGTATATTGCAGGACAGTTCAATAAAACATGGCTTCACTACACAGTTTATTTGGTTTATTAATTTACTGTCATTCATATATAGATAACTCTTGCCTATGGGGAAGGGCAGTACTTGTCATTTAAACTATATGATCTATCCCCTATCTACTGAAATAGTGTTTTAACTGGTAATCTATTAGCAGAATGGCTGTGGGCTACATTTTTTGTCTGCTGCTAGTTAGCGAATGTCTCTCCATCTTTCTTGCATATGCTTTCTCAATGGATAGGTGAGGTCCCTCACAACTTAGTGGGAAGCACAAATAGGGACTATCACATCCTAGCATTAGGAATACAGAATGGGGTCTAAAGTCTTGACTACAGACTGAATATGAGAGGATATAAAATAGCCTTCCCTACTCAAGCACTAAAAAAATGTCCAAATTCCTTTAGAAATGGTTTGTGGTACCTGACTGCTGTGGGACTCTCCAGGTCCCCACTTACTCTTTTTCTTAAGATTCTAAGAATTTCCATAGCAAAAAGTCTGTTGTTTAAAATGCCTGTGACTCAAACATGATCTATACAGTTGCTACTGAAGTCAGACTAGGCCAACCAACGCTCAAACCTGGATTTTGGTCCTGAGCTACCCATAAAAACATATCCAAACTAACAATAAACAAAACCTCTGCACAGAGGGGCATTCAGGATAATGAATTGATGACCTGTAGGTCAGAAAATCCAGATTCACTCAGACCTGAAGGAAAGGAAGAAGTTCAAAGGGCCCTTCATAAGAGACTCCCATCCCTACTTTCTTCCATTAGAATGGCCATACTTGAGCAACTACATGGACTTCACTCTGAAAGAGAGAGACAGGCACTCTGTTCTGAACAAAACCAACACACGACTATGCTATGAACTATTTACCTTCCAAGTAACAGCTCTTTCTGTATTTTTAAAAAAATACGGAAAACAAATTCCTAATCTTTCAAGCAATATTCACTAATTTCTTTCAATTCATTCTAGCTTCATAATAGTGTTGTACCAAGTCCAGTCCTGTGAGATTACATGATTTTCAGCTCATATATAATAGCTATATTCTTGGCAACCAGATACATTACCGGCAACACATAATATTGAGAGAAAATTTCATTTTTATCTTACTCATTAATGGGTTAGTTTCTATTTTTCTGTGCTTTAACCAATTATCTTACGATACTATTTCTTAATCCAAAAACTATACTATGTTGGAAGAGAAAAGTAGAAAAATTGCAATCCATTGGATTGTCCCTTGTACACAGGTCCTGATGTTCCTCATTGTCCTCAACATTTCTGCACACAGCTTCATAATCTTTGAAAGAGTCTTAGAGGCTATTTAGCTCAGAACAAAGCAGACCAGAAAAAAAGAAAATATAGAGACATCTGAATTAAAGACTGAATGTTCAAGGAATTCTGCTCAGCTGTTGGACTTATTTTAAGCATTAGTATGGACATTTTTAGACCTATAAAAACAACAAATGCTGAAAGTTCTTTAAGCCTCAGAACTGGATAAACACTGTTTATGCTACATTGCAAACTGCTTCAGAAAAGGTGAAAGTTGTCTTGCTTTGAATGTACACTAAATTAAAACACATAAGGAAACTATTGTGCTTGCATTCAGTAGAACAAAGTACGTGTTGTAGAGTATATTCCTCAATAATTCAAACTTTAAAAGGTACAGCATTTCAAGCCTTAAAAAAACAAAGCTACACTCTTTCAGAGGTTATACCACATGGGGGTGTTCATTTCCCTTTGTCTTAGTTGCATAAACTCAAAGTCAACCCTATACAGTAAATGATGTCTGCCCTATTGTCTTATGTAAACACTCTTTTGTTATTCTTCATTGAAAAGCTGTGTTTAAAGAAAGCTCTGTATGAATTCCAATAAAGAAACTAGTGTAAGAAAACTGGATTCATAAAATGAATTAGAACAGCTCTACTGTTTCATCGACTGGTGCTGGAAAGCCAGCAAAGTCAGATAATATTTTATTTGGAGCTGAAATGAACTGTTGTGAACTCTGACAAACCAGCACTTCAAAGCATTCTGAACATACTGCCACCAGCATACGGAAATTTATCGTGACTGAGAGACTGACTCTGACCCTGTTTACATCGTCTTTACTCTGCTGACTTCAGCTGGATGGAAGATCAGAATTAAGTCATTCATGGCTATCTCTGTTCTTCATGATTTACAGAAACATTAAAAAAAAAGAAAAAGAAAGAAAGAAAAAAAGAAAGGGAATCATGCTTGATACATATGTTCTACTCTCAACAAAGTCTGGATCACAAAAAACTCAGACAAAATACTAATTTACACCGGGGCAACTTCATGGGTGGCCCGTGCAGGAATCAAAAGAACTGATGAAAAGTAAGATGTCAGATCTGGTGATATTGCTGAATCTTTAAAAAATTGTATTTCTGGGAATGGGGTATAGCCCACTGCTACACAGTCCACGTGGTTCCATTATTTTTATTGAACCTTAGAAATACTTCACTGTGGCTAAATTAAAACATAAATGGTATTAAAATTATTGTTAAGCTTTAATATTTTTACAACCTCAAGCTTATTATGAATTTCAAGGAGACTAGCGTATAGCAACTTGACATTATTACAATGATAATTTATTAATGATTTGTATATTTCAGTACCCCTCTGGTTCTCCTGAGATGACATCAAGACTTATTTGTGCTTTGTATTTCACAGACAAAGTATAGACTTTTTTGTCCTCATAAATCAACAGAATAATGTAATTGCTGAATGCACAAAACATAACATAAGAGAACATAAGAGGCTTCATGTACAGAAGGGTATAAATTGTATTGGTAGATATCCCTAAATGCTCCCTTTTTGGATCTTTACAGGTTTTTTTAATCTATTCTGTGCGCCAAAGTCTTCAGACACAGAAAGCATTTGAAAACTTGTGAAATTCTTCAATGGCACACAAGTGAATTAATAGTAAATATGGCATAGCTGCTAAGAAGAATTGAAAGGACTTTGAATCTTTAGATCTGATGTGTAATTTAGCTGACACATGGCATGTGAAACTTAACATAAAGTAATGCAAATTGGTTACAGAAATGCAATTCAGAAGTAAAAAGTGAAAGGGGAAAAAACACAGAGAGGCTTAATAACACTGGACACCCAATAAAACAATCATAGAAACTGGTCTGCTGCCAATACAGCACAAATATACATGTCCATGAAACTGATAGAGCAAAAATTCCACCACCACCCCACAGGGGAGCAGTTTTAATTTTAGCCATAGCTATGATGTCATCAAAAGTTATTATTTCATTCCTGCTTTCCCCTCCCCCCCAAAAATGAGCACAGCCAAGACAAATTGCACAATGAGATGGCTCTCACTACACCAACATATGCCAATTATGTGGTGGCCTGAACACAGATTTAGGTAAAAAAAAAAAATCAATATTTAGAAATTTATCAACATTGTCGATCTTCCAACAGTAGAGTCCATTATAGTTTTGAGGTGACCTGTCAAGGCTTGGGGGACCATCTTTACAGTGTAATATCACATATCATCCCTGTACAGAGGACAAAACACAAAGCCTGTGTACCATTTATCTCCTACTTACATCTCTTTCGATGACCTTCTGCACAGTGATTAATTTAATTCTTATTTGTTCAAGCCAGTGTTACTACTCCAGCCCACAAACTGGCAGAAATAGAGATATTATGGAAATTTTGTCTCTGGAAAATAGTAAATTATTAGAGTTAGTCATTCATTTAAAATACCATTTTGAAATGTCCCTGGAGATTATTATTTTCTTAATCGCTTCCAAGTCCCTTCAAACTCTCCTAGATAGTGTCTCTCTAGCGGGATTTCATAAAACTCTATTGTCTCTCTACCATTTTATGAACTTTCTCAGACAAAATACTTTTTCCATTTCATGTAGTCCTACTATCTCTAACCATTCAGAAACACAGACTATGATGCCAAAACCAGCAAAGAATCTTACATTTGTACGTGCAGGATGAGATAAGTGCTTAACCCTGCCTCTTTGCAATTAGAGCTTTGCAATATGACGTTGCCTTGGTAGTTTAAAAGTTCCTTTCATAGACACACCACTGTAAGGCACTTTTGCAAATCTCTTGATGAATCCCAGGTTAGTTGAACTGTTCAATTATAGCTTTATCCTAATCCTACTAGCTAAGCATTAACGCTAGCAACCTCCCACATCCTAATCCTATCCCACTTGACATTGACCCACACTCGGTCCCAAATGTGTGTGTTAGCATAGAGCCATCCAAACAACATATTAATCAGGAATGCAACAGGAAAGCAAAAAGATGTATAACAGAGCAGTGGTGAATGTTTCAGTAAAAAGATGCTACTCTCCAAACAGATTTGGCACATACAGGCTTAAATACAGCTAACAAATTAGCATAAATATCTACACAAATCTGCTGAATTGTTACAATTCTTGTAACTGAGCTATTAAAAGGTGTCTAGAGCGTGATTTAAAACGAGGGAAATCCAGTCTGAGGTCAGATTGAAACTATTAGAATTAGATACAGACATTGAAAATAGAAAAGCTTATGTATGATAGAATCCCATCCTTTGTAATTCACTGCATATTGGGTAAATGATTCTTTCAGATCTGCTGTTGACAGCTTAATATTCCCAATGATAATGTTGTCAGGTGATAACACAGAGTCAGCCTATTTGCTTTGATCTGAATGGAAAGTTTGCATTGACTGCACCATTTGGAGAGAGGTTCTGTTTGGAAAAGAATTTCAGCTAAGCTGAAACATTACCTGAAAAACATTTGATTGTGGTCAAGATAGAAGGGCATCGACTTCAACAAGGCCTATGTTGCCTTCCCTGAACTGCGACTGAAATTCTCTCTCCAAAAATATTACCGAGGCAGCCAAAAGCACACAAGAACCACCCTAAAGAACCTTGTATTCAGTTTTTAAAATGAGTGCTATTGTCATATGTATTCTCTCAAATTTCAGGAACATGAATATATGGCTTGTACAAAAATCTGGTTTAAATGTCTCTCCCCATCTTTCCTTAGCTAACCACAACACCAATGAAATTCCTCTAGGTTTCTACATCCATACAGCTAAATATGCTTTCAATTATTTTCCTGGCATAGTAAAAGAAGAATTTTCATAGACTAAGGTCTTTATGTCAGGATAGTAAAAAATGTGTCTTTTTGAATGACACTGATACCGTTCTGTTGCTTAGCGCCTGATACAGTGATTGCAAGAGTGAAAGGCTGGATTGTCCCTGCGGGTACTTAAGGAGAGGGGAGGAGCTGAGCAGCACTCCCCATCCTGCACAGAGACTGATAATCGTTCCCTGCCTATAGACAAATGGTACAGAAGGAGATAGAGGAGAGTAAAGTGGTGCAGAGGCACGATTTTCCTCCTCAACTACAAATCAGCCTTTGGAGAAGATAGGTGTGCCAGAGCAGGAAATTCTGAAGAATGGTTTATAGTAAAGAAAATTTCTCCATCTTCAAGAGAGCTCTACACTTTATTAGGAAACATCAAATAGGAACGGTCAAGTTCTGCACTGAACTCAAGACTAATCCATTTGTGTCTTCAGGAGATCTCTTGCCATGAAAAAAGCCTTATAGGCTTTCAGCCCAGTGAAGTTTATTTAATCTGAAACAACAGCCAGGGCTGTTGGCTCACAGAAAAGTGAGAAAAAGTGATCCTTGTCTCCTTCTAGGAGCCAATGGCCAATGATTTCCTGTCATATGCCAAATTTCAGTCTTATGCTTCATATAGGTGTGTCATTGTCTGTGTCATATTCCATGGCATTCCATGTCATGTTTCTATTTCCAGTGTAAGGTGCATTCTGACAGCTTGCTCAGAAAACTGTAACCTCGTCATTGCAGCACATGCTGAAACTGAGGGATTTGAGCTGGTGGGCAATGTGGTACTAATGGCTAAAAACCACCAACACAAACTGGAAATTGAATTTGGAAAATAACCTGACTGTTTTGGAGATCACCATACATTAGGACCCAGGGATTAATCTGAAAATTGCTTTCAGGTATTACGTTTACTAAAACTGCTTTCCTACTTTGACTGAATTGCAGAGTTATTATCACCTACCACACTGAGAAGATAAGCTGTAGCATTTGTAACTTGAGCATTATTCATATCATACGGATTTCATTAAGAGCTTCCATATGATACTCCGGTGTTTGCAAGTACGCACACGTGCCTCATTGGTCTGTGTGTACATCATCAAATTACTTTGCTTTTAATTGCAAAACTAAGGTTGGCTTTGTGTTTAACACAGGCATTCTGGATCTATCACTGTTGTGGGGATAAAGAACAGCATAAGAGCAACTAGATATCCTGAAATTCAAAGTACTGCTGTGACTGTTAAATACACTTAGAGTGATGAATTAATTGAAAAAAAAAAAAAGTAGCACCCTTTTAAAAAAAATAGTAGTACTGCACCATCTAAACACAATAAACTATTTAATAACAGAAGCCTGAACTTCAGCAAGGAGGAAGACTGCAGGCACTACAGTTATCAGGATCTGCTTTTGGCAGCACAGTGGAAGCAACAGATCTCAGATCCTATTTCTCATTAGACTATGATTTTTTAATTTTAATCATATCACACAAAGTTGATGTTTTGTACTGGAAATCTGGAGTTGGGAGGAGAAAAAAATTGTCTAAGAACTGCAACTTTATTCTTCCAAGTCTTGGTGCAGCTGAAGTCCCAGTGTCATTTCCACACAGAGAGGGGTGGCACCACAGCCTTCTCCTCATTGACCCCAGAGGATTCATCTTCAGAGGAGTTTCAGAATAAAACTAGCAGAGTTTTGTCTACTCTTCTTATATATCACATTTTAAAGTGTCTGGCTGTACTTACCTTCTTGGACAGCGAGACTGTGTGCGCGCAGAAAACCAAAAACAAGACCAGAAAGTGCCAGCTGTCAACAAGTCTCTGTGGAGATGATATTTGAAAGAGGCATTCAATCCATTCAGGCTGCCCCGCAGATTGCCACTGAAATTGCTCATTACCTCAAGCTTTCGCCTGGACGTATATTTGCTTTCATTTCTCGTCACCTGTACTAGTTCCCAAAACTTAAAGGACCGTGTATATTTTGTCTGATTTGACCTGACAATGCCCTAAAGGTGGATGACTACATATTATCAGCCCACTGGGAGTACTGTATGAAAAGCTACAAAGATAGAGCTATCAAGTCCACATGAACTTGGCTCAAACATGTTTCTTTCATGTAGAAATGATAAAAGGCCTGCAGAGTAAAGGTAGGTCATGCATCACCGAAAAGAACAGATGAGAGTTGTCCCTTGCACAGTTCTCCCCTTCGACAGTCCATTCTTTATCATAAGTACACCTTATGTCACTACCTCTGTCACTGCCACTAACCTGCTCGTGTTAATAAAAAACAGACTGACACAATACTGTTCTCATATTCATGAAGAAAACACCTATTGATTTCAGAGTTGTCCATGGCTGCTGAAGTGATGTTGGGCTTAAATATTAACATACAAACGCTGTGCTGCCACAGGTTTTTTTCAAAGGAAATTTTTCCACATGGTCTTCTTTTAAATTTTCTGGTGTACAAAGAAATTTTCCAAGCCTGTATTAAAATCCCATCTAACTCGCCAGATGAGACGGCCTTCTGAGAACTAGCAAATGTCACACACTAGCTGCTAGAAGTGCAGTTAAAAAGGAAATCAAAGAATAAATCTCTCTATCTAGTTAGAAGAAGTTTTCTTGCCCTTCACTCTGCCTTTCCTACCCTTGTTTTTCTTTATGAATGCTATATTCTAAAAAACACAGAGGAGGTGTTTCCATTTGTGCAGGTATATAACATACACATATATGTTAAGTGAATGATAAAAATGATAGATTTACTACTACAAGTTGTCTCATCGATATATGTAATTACCTGTTTTTATTTAGTATTGCTTATGAATTTGGTCATTCTTACTTCCATAGTTCTATTAAGTACATTAAGATTACTGGGTGAGCCAGTGAGTGGCTACTGTTACACGACAGACTCTACAACTGGAATATCTGTGATATGTGTAACTCACACTGAAAATTGATAAATACACACATGCTGTGTATGTATGCGCCTATGTCTCTGCATGCACAAAATAGTTGCGCACTCTCACAGATGAAATAGGAAGGCATTCTTCTGAAGATCTTCCCAATTTCAGACAAGCTGGACTACTTCCTCGGTCACCAGGGTAAGAGTGAGAGATGTGAGGAGGAAAATTATTTTTCCTCAAACTGATTTTACAGCCCTTCTGTAATGTAAACCTGACAAGAGTTCCTGTCACTTTCATTCTTTCTTTAAACATTCAAACCTCTGGTTCGCCTTCTTTCCCTCAAAATTTATTCACAGGATTTTGGAAGAGTTTCTGATCCTGGCAGGGCTGCCAATATCTGGTGGCAACTTCTGCATGGGCAGAGATTCCCTGCAGAGAAATGGCAATATTTATCTCTTCCTGGAATACTTTGTACCCTTACTGTTGTGCTCAGTGTGGGGTTCCCGTCCAGGAGAGCATTTTGTCCTAAGCATAATAAACTCTAGCCCTCCCATTTCCCTGTTTATAACCATAAGATTACTGCTAACAATAATAATGCCAACATTCTGAATTTACAAAACAAAAGCCACAGAGATTAAGTCCTCTAATTAATCCATTGAAGGGATAATCCAGACACTGCTACTGGAGATACATTTAAATTAAATATCTTTAAATAAAAGGTATTTCCAGAATATTGCAAACAACCAAAACCTGAGTAGCAACACAAACGCCCAGTGGGTCTCTTCGGTAGACCCAATGCACTGACACAGCAGGTGTTTTGAAGCAGCAGCTGCTCAGAGCAACCCAAAAGCAGCTTTAAAAGCCAAGGCAGTGTCTTTCCATCCTGATACAGGGAGATATGCTGTCACACGTAAGCACCCTCCCAAGCGCAGAAGGTGAAGGCACGCGTATCGCGTGAGGTGATTCAGACACTGGCAATATCTCACAGGAGTGCCCCAGTCAGGTGCAGCTCTGAATGGGCTCAGTGGATGTGTTAGCGCAGTGCGGTGCCAGCTCAGGTGCTGCTGCGCCATTTCCTGAGAAGGCACAACCAGCTTGCTCTGTAGTGAACAGGAGTCTTTCTCCTGTCCTTTAATGAACAGGAGACTGTTTGAACAGGGTCTTTTTTCACCCAGCTCAATGACTTGCTATGAGTAAGAACATTACATCTTCTTTTAGGCATATTTGGTCACTGTTGACTTTTCCAATGTTGGTGCCAGCATTTCTCATCTTGTTGGAAAAATTTTTTAAAACCACAGTGAAGACCCTGGCAGTGCTAGAATGGAGGTTTCATGGTTGTAAGAAACCTAAAACTATCGTGTATTCTTCTAATGCATGTGTTTGGGAGTGCTAAAACACTGATTTCACCCACAAGTAGATTGTCTTTTTACTAAATTCCACTTCCCTGCCCTCAGGAGTTTTCTATCTTAAATGACAAAAACAAAAGAAGTGAAAAGAACAGAGCAGAACTGAAGGGGAAAAAAAAAAACGACTTCCTTTGTCCCATTATTTTGTCAGCAATTGTAAACAACTTTTATTGTGACAGTAAAGTACCATGAAAGAGCACTGAAGAACTTTATATAATATCCTAATTTAGCACTAACTTGTTTTTACTTCTCAGTAATAAAATTTTTCTTCTGACCTTCAACAAATGCTGAAAATGCTTTGGAGTTGCTCTATAGGCTCTTACAGGAGCCTCCATAAGGCTGGGGATTACTATATGAGCACAGTGCACTGCTAGACTGAAAAAGCTTTTATTCTTATTTCTAATAAGAATATGCTAGTAAATATTAACACTGGCTCTAATCAAACTAATATTAAGAAAAATATCTTGCTAAATGAAGTGTATGGAAATACTTGAGACTTTTGCATTTGTTCATTAAAACAAATACATTTCAGAGTGCCAGTATTAAAATAAGGGATGTGTTTTTGTTGGTGAACAGGAACAGCAGTTCTGCTTAGCACTATAGATAAGTTTGAAAAGAAATGATCCAAAAGTTATAAAGACATTCAGAGGCCAGCAATAGAAAGCTCAGCACACACAAACCTCAGCTCCTGAGAGGAGACTATCATCCAGCCAGCTGAACTACTACTGGGGAGAGTTGAGAATGAACAAGCAAAACCACTGCAGTGGACCAGGCAGGGGTTCTGGGGAGGTTTTTGTTCTCTGACTTGGAACAGTAGGTTTTGAAAGCATTTTTCCATTACAAATACACAAAACAACAACAGAGTTGCCCAGCTTTCAAGTCAATGTATAAATATCAGCACTTGGTTTTGAAGCTTGTGGTCCTTAAAACCTTATATTTTATTTTCAAACAGCATGCCCCCTGCCAAGAAGTTACATTTTTTCCCTCTTTAAATAAGCAGCTAGGGTAATGGCATGATGAACAAATTTCATTTCTTTCTGCTCAGTTTTTTCCATCTTTAATACAGCCTCCAGCAGGCCAGATGGCACCAATGCAATTGCTAGTAAGTCAATACATCTGGCTGCATTCCTGAAATGACAAATCTGATGGATAGAGCCCCAGCTCCTATACAAAGCCTCTTTTCAGAACGCTCTCCCTGGTACTTGTCTGCTCTAAGCAAAACCTAATGTGTGAAAACAAAATAAAATTGAGCTCTTTCACCACCCCACGCTAACGTTTCGTTTGCAGTGTTTTCTTTAGCGCCGCTCTCTCGCTGCCCTGCTCCTGCACCTCGGCCCACGTCAGCAGGGAGCTCTGCTCTGGGCACAGGACGGGGCTGGTCGGTGGCCCCCATGCTCTGCCTGCTCACGGTTCAAAGCAGGTTACAATAAACACTCTGGGCTTTTCTCATTAAAAGTAGTGAGATTGTTTAGGAAGTCGGCCTCGAAGAGAGAACACGCTGGGAAAAGTAGGAACGAAGCAATTGCTTCTTTCGGCCTCTGTAATCTCTCATCGGGCGAATTATGAGGTAGAAATGCGCGTGACCTCTTCCCATCATCAGGGCAGCAGTCTGTCAGCAAGGCGCTGTGCCCAGGCAGCATATATAAGGCACCCACAGAAGGTACAAGGACTCCTCAGCCTAGCATGGTATCACTGCATTATTTACACGTCCACTAGTACCTGGAGGTCGCCAGTGTGACCAGCAGAAGGACCCATACAGAAAGTTACAGGCCACTGCGTACCAGGTGTTAGCTAGCTCTTAGTCAGCATTAGTCTTTTTTTTTTTTCCTCCTTAAATATACTTTGGGAAAGCAACTAGCACTAAATAAAATTCAGAAGCACAAAAAGTGTGTCACTCTTCCCAAAGAAGAGCTACTCTTCCCCCATAGCTATTTTGCAAAATAAAGCACCACATGAGGAGCAGTGCTCCTAATTTGTGTCGTGCCATGTTTATTAATCACTGATGCATGACAGAAGTTATTTCTACGTTCATGAAGTCACTGCCATGATGAATATCAAACAACTGACAGTTTCAAGTCCCAAAGTCCAGGTTACTTAAACAAGAAGTGGCTGAAATTCTGCTCTCTAGAGCAGTCTGTGAAACATTCGCCCTTAAAAATGATTGCCTTGCCTCCTGAGTAAGCCTGCTGAGGTCATCGAGATGGCTCAAGGAGTAATGAAGGTTCACGAAATCAAAATACACAATCAAGAACCTAGAATCTGTAAACATGAATCACAGTAATTAGCAGCTAGTGGAGTCCCACGATATCCAAGTGGGTTAATCTGAAATGGTTCCATCCCAAATACAAATCATGCTTACGATTCTCAGCAACCCCATTGAGAGCATTTCTGTCTGCAACCTGAGCTGAATGCAGTCTCGATCCAGAAAGTTAAGAGTGCAACAGACAAAAAAGCCTGATTTATTTGGTACAGTCTTCAGGCATAAGAACAAAAATGACGACAGCGAAGCTTTTCCAACCTTTCTACTACGCACCCCAGCTATGATTCCTTCAGAATTAGACTTTATTCTTAAAGGAGCAAAGCAATCCAGGCTGAGCATGTCAAACATGCCTGCTGCAGCTCTGCTCTCCTCTCTGGACAGATAGCACTGGGCATCCAGGTGCAGATCCTCATTAAATACTCCTGCTTTACTCCATATAGCAGGCAGCTTGCACGATTTATTCTACTTCAGCTATAGCCCACTTAGAGAACAAAGCTACTTGCAGAGGGGCTTTTTGTGTAGGTCAGTATTGCCAACATTAAATCTCTTCTTAAGTTGATGTCATTATGTCAGCTTTTTCTACAGATAAAAAAGTAAAAGTGATTGCAGCCACAGCATGCGCTCAGCATCAAGGATGTGCAGTATGGATACAGCACTCAACCACACAATTCTGTCCACAGGCTGGCAAAATACATCACAGTATCCTCAGCCCATTTCCCCCATGTGACTGGGGAGGATAGAAGTAGATTTTCTTTTTGTTTTTAATTTCTTACCAGATAACATAACTAGGTCTAACATTCACATTTTTTCAGCAAGCAGTGAAAATAAGATCCTTAGCCTTATCAGTAAATTATGTGTAAACAATTTCAGCATTACTTTAAAAAAAGCAGTGCAAAGAATACTTCAAATACCTCACATATCTGCAGCCAGCAATAAAAAGAACCAAGCATTTTTCTTTATCATACAAGCTGAAATGTCAATATCTATACATAAATACACACACGTAAACATCCAGCCAATGGGTTGCTGTATGCTTTTATCACAAACTGAAAGGATATCACACAGTTTTTCACCTTATGGTAAAAAAAAAAAAAACAAAACAGAAGCCACCACAGACATCTCACAGCCCTGTTTGCTGTAGTGAAGATTTTCAGACTTGCGTGCACCCCTTTTCTTTTTTCCCCTGAATCTGATCTGAAAAGGCTCATGCTTGGATATCACCTCCATACTCTCACCTTGAGCTTTTAGTTTTCACCTCTAAAGGAGGACTCTAAAGTAGTAGAAATCACCAGGAACTTCTGCTGCTTCTGAACTATCTACTGTGGTGCAATCAATAACAGAGTCACACCTCCATAGCCTGTCACTCCAAATACCACCAACCATCAGAGATCTGTACAATAGTCTGTAAACATTTACACCTAGGAGGTGAAAATGAAACAATGGTGATTATGGAGAGAGCATTTAGAAGAGGGAAGAATCAGTGGGCAATAAGGGAGAGACATTCAAGTGAGGGTCTACAGGAATGAAAGAATGAAACCAGAGAGTGAAGAGGCCTTATTTATTGTTAATGGCTTTGCATCACACTTCTCTCACTGATTGTGCATCTCATCTATTAATCATTATTTCACCTTGCAATCTACTGCAACCATTAATTCCTTGACTTTTAGATTCCTTTAATCTTCTTAGGTTGCTTCTCTAGTTGTCCTTTCAGAAGATATGGATAATATATATATATTTATTTTTCCTTTCATATCAAATGATACATTTTAAATTGCTTCATTTTTCCGTGCAATTTTCACCTACCAATGTAATTGTTCCATGGACTTAAACCATGTAGCACTAGGACATTCAAGAATAGCATTAATCTGTAAAACTAAAAATAGAGAACATTTTAGAAAAAGGTTTCAGTTCTGAAGAATCCAAATTGTTCTGATTTCCAAATATATTTGAGTAAACTGTAGATATGTTGTGGAGTCTGTCTAAGCAATTTTTCAGCACCACCTTCACATTGCACAGGCTAGCTACACATTCCACTTTGATCTTCTGAAATCAAAACTTCACTGGCCTCATCACCCCACTTAACTAACCTAGTGAAAACACACTGAGAAATTGCTTTGTTTTTGAATATTTATCTGTTGAGTCATATACCGAGGCTTAATTCTGGAGAAGGACTCTCAACTGGTTAAGTCACCTTTCAGGATTTGGCACACAGCAGACAGAAAAGGATAGCTATATTTTGAAAGAGATTCAAATAAAACAAAAAATCAAAGCAATAACTTGAATGTGTTAATAGCAAGATGAGTATGAAAGATACAAGTTTTATAAAATCCCATTAAATCCCCCCCCCCCCTTTTTTTTTATATATCTACCCTGCCATATTATGGTGATAGGAACTGTGGAAAACAGATGGTATCCAGCCCTTGGTGTTCTAATTACTGGAAAATTTGCATAGCTGAAAGTGACATAATCCAGGTGAAGAGCTATTGTACATTACCATTCAAGCATTAATCAGAATAATAAACAACATATTGAAAAGGATTGTCTTCCGATTAAGTAACTAGACAGGAACTCAGGAGATCATTACTGCTCTTCCCAGATCTGACATGGGCACCCTGTATCACTGAGCTTGCTAAACTTTCCTACGTGCTGCCAAGCATGGTGCAGCCCCAACCACAGCTGGAACCTCCACTTTACTGTAACATTACTGCTAATTGAACAGAAGTGAGTTTCAGCTATACTAGAAGTGTGAGGGTATCTGAAATTTGGACAGTTTGTGTTAGGATCTGATACCAGCATGGGGTAAACCAGCTTCAAGAAAACCAGCTTCACACTGATTTATTTCTAAGGAATTTAATTAGGTAGATCAATGTGGGCACTTATGCTTTATGATTAGCATATCACAGGGATTCAACATCATTAGCAAAGGTAATGACCATATTGACATGCAAGATCATCTACCACCTCCAAAAGCTTCGCATCTCTCATTTTTTAGTCTGAGTTGTGTTAGAAAAGTATTGAGGGAGGCTATGTGATTTAGAAAGTAGCTCCTTAGCAAATATTTTGACTACACTCAGTAAGCAGATGCACAGACACAACTGATGCAGGTGTGTTTGTTTTCCTGTGTTTTAAAATCTAAAGTCTGACTCACAAGTCTTCATTTCAACATAGGAAATGTTTCTGAAATCAGAGTTTGGGGCATTGCTCTGTTGGGTTCATTTTCTCAAAGCCCTGTGTCCTAGATACTTTTATTCCTGGATCTCAGCACGTAACACAAGGCAGATAACCAGCTCTGACTCACATTGGCTGATATTTTGAGCACTTCTGAGCTCTTTTGTATTCACTACGTTTTGCTGCACAGAATGCTATCTCTTGCTCTCGTTGCACCTCCTCAGGTGCAAAGTGTCCTGGACTCAGATGTCCTCCTTCATGAAAATGCTTCTTGGCACCTGATACCCCAGCGTATCTGTGTAATGGACACCGTGTTATCAGTACTGCTCAGCATAAAGAAGCCCATTGTTTTGACATAAATGAAGTTTTATATAATATATATATAAAATATAATTATTCTCCAAAGAAGGTGGTTCTAAAAAAAAGTAGTATATATGAACATAAAAACCAACTATTCATCCCATTATTTGGGGGTTTGTTTCAAGAGAAAACAGAAAATTGAAGATCATTTCTAGACGAGCAATCTCTGGCTCTTCTTATTGCCATAATCTCTGGCAATTATTAAAGAAAGGGAGGGGGGACTTTTCATGGTCCATTAAGCTCTAATCATACCTTAGATTAAGGGGAGAAGGGAAAACCACAGGTCTAAGATTATTTAAAGGGTAGATTTCATACTATTAAGAAATTTAAGACAGAGACAGGTCAGGCTGAATTCTATTTAATTTAGAAGATATTCATCTCTTAAGTGTTAGTCAGAGGTCTCAGGGTACTGTATGCCCTTCTTATAACTACACACAGGAAAGTGAGCAGAAAAGAATCAGAAGAGGAACACAGCCTGATTAAGGCCTTGTTTCCTCCAATCCCCCCTCTCCCCCAACCTCAACTTAACAGTCAAATTTACAAGTTGCTCATCCAAAACACATATTTAAAATATATTTAGCCTCCCCTAACGTGCCACTTGACTATGCTAACAAACAATACATGCTGGGAAAACATTTACTTGTAATATCTGTTCACTGGAAAGCCATTCTAAGTTCAGTAATGTATCTTCATGCCTGCTGCTGGGGAAAGGTGGCAATCATGTGCTCTTACGTTGGTGCTCTGTGCTACTACTCTAGAGAAAAATGTGTTTTCTTACAGAGGGAAGAGCCTTTGTCCGAATTCAGATTTACGACAGACAGGCAGTTGCACTTCAGGTGTCCCATGTAAGTCTGGGCAAGTTTTGCGGCTCCACAATATTTTTCTTGCATTACTTCAGCACTTGCAGAGCTCAACCAGGCAGTGGCCATCTGCATAGGTACACGCTGCACCAGTGCCTGCAGACATGACCGTGATCTGCTCCCCAGGGCCTCCTCTGGTATCAGATACATCGCCGTGCTGTTGAAGTATTGCCTCCTACTGAAAATAAACCTTTCAACTACAGCACGCAGCTTACGGTCAAAAATATTTTTGCAATAATTTGCAGCGACGAAGTTCTTTGATCAATTTTTTTTTTTGAATGAGATAAGCAGGAAAGTGTTAGCATTAGCCTGAGGGATTTAATGATTTAGTGTAAAAGGCTGGCAGCCTTTTCAGAGCAGCAGACAGGTTACCCAAGGGCTACCAAGCTGACCGGCACCCTTCTCCTTACCAGCCTCGGCACCAAGTGATCCCTTGGTCAGGCACCATCAGGTTCAATCCCTTGGTCAGGCACCAGCCCACACCACCTCTCCTGTAGTCAGAGTATTTAAGGGCCTGATCCAACCCCCAGGCAGACCCACAGGTCTCTCTCCCCAACACCCAGCCATGCCAGACCAGACTTTGCTGCCACTTATCAAATCCCCCCTTCTCTGTAAAGACCCAACCAACACGCACCAGTGCTGGGACAATTACAGCTTTCTGTTCTGTGTGCTTGTTGAAACCATCTCAAGACAAGGTCAGAGAAGGAAATGTCACCTCTGAAATGGAAGGAGGTTTCTGTAGCACATTATCACATAATGTAGACAACTATGACGGCACAGGCAGCAGAAGTTTGCAGCTGCATTATAAACTCTCTTCCATCCCCCCTGCTTAAGAATAAGTCATCCAAACAAGTCCTGGCAGTTTTGACTGCTCAAGAAACTTTATGGCTGAGAGCTGCACAGATGATTTACTGCTAGGTCCCCTTTCCCCCTTCAGCTTGCATTAAACTAGAAATTCACAATTGTTTAATGGACAACAGCATACTTGCCTTTTTACTTTTTTTTTTTCCTTCTCATGAGAAAACTTGTTTTATAGTGCTTGTGAAAGAATTTGTGATGCCCGATTACAACACAGAGCTATAAATTCAAGTCTTAAAAAAAAAACACCAGTGTCTGTCTTTTTGTGCTCAGCAATAACACTTGTTTTAATGAGCCAATCGTCTAGGTATGAAAACACATGACTGCTGAGAGAGAAGATAAGACAAACCACCCCACTGCATCCCTGACGTCGTCATGATGGATGCTGTTCTAAGAAAGCACGTAGCTGATGCTCAAAGCTGTTTCTAAACTTCAGGGCAGCTAGTTTCTGCTTGTGAAACAACCTAGAGTATGAAGCCAAAACTAGGCCATGATGCACTGTGGTACTTCACAAGATATCTGACTTCAAGCACACAAGTGCACTGCTTTCAGTGGTCAGAGATTTAATTATGGAAATATTATGAGGTTCTCTCTTACCTTAACATTCATTTAGCCAATGAAGATAATACAGGTAGAAAATATTTCTTTGTTGACCTGAGTAGAAGACAAAGGTAATGCAACCATCGCTTTTATGGAAACAGGCATAAACAGTGAGAATCAAAATGTCACAAAGGGAACATTAATATCCATTCAAAGGGAAGTCTGCAGTCTACATGCAAACCAGCAGTTGCAGACCCTTCTGTCACACAGGCGAGCTTTTATAGAGAGCACACTTTAACAGAGACCAACAAAAGCCAACCAGGGATGCTCCACAAAGAACTGAGTAAAGGCACTAGATCGATATTTAACACCATCTAGTAGGCACATCATTTCTACTTTGGTTTCCTAAATCAATATCTTTTTTTTAAGCCAGTTGTCAAAATAAGATTTAGCAATAACAGACTTAGAAAGAAAAAAATCCCTTCCTACATTGTTATACAAAAGAAACCCTGATAAATTAATATAAAAGCTGTAGCTGTGATGATCAAAGTACAAATGCAGGAGGCAATATCTACCAACCAATGAATTTTTTTAAATGCAGAAAAATAAAATTACTGCTTCCAACCTTTTTTTTTTTTTTTAAACTAAGATTTTCTGGACTCTAGTCCATCCAACTTCCTGGAAGCCCTGCACAAGAGCAGTGGTTGCCCTAACACAGAGCGTATGTGATATTGCACAGACAAGGGCATCCTGCAGTCTTCTTCTCTGTAAGATTTGCAGGCCACATTTTGTCAAGTATTAACGTGTGAGAGTTATGAGTAATATTTTACAGCATCATATTCTTCTGAAGTTGTATGACCAAAGTATGTATCAACAAAAAGCTAAGATGCAAAGACTCATCACACCACATATTACTAATAGTGGAATACTCCTCCACCACCACCACCACCCCCCGAACCCCAGAAGAGATGCAGCAGGAGCACACTCAAAATGAGACGGTTGAATGAAAGTTCCATGTTTTGCAAAATATTTTCCTGTATTAGGAGAGAAAAAAAAAGAAAAAGTATTGCTATACCCATAGCAGACAGGGCTGCAAAGGAAGAAGTTGGCAAACACCTACAGAACTGCTTTGAGAATTTTCCCCTTCATTTTTCACTTAATAAAACGCTTCAGTTTCAGCTCAAAATATTTCAGCTTGGCTTCTTAAAACTGAGAAATGTTATTTTTCCCATTTTCTGGTTTCAGGTTTTCTTCTTTCTCTCTCTCTCCTGTTATTACTTTCCCTTCTCCAGAAAGGGTAAAGAGGTATGAGATACTAGGAATACAAAGTCACACTTTTTAATTCATGTAAGATTTTTAAGCTAGAAATATATATATATATTAAGCCAGTGAAAAATTTGGATTAAAGAAAAATGTTTTTAATGGTTAATCTCTAATCTAGATTTTTTTTTAATTTCTTTTTAAATAGCACTTTATGTACAGATGTCTTTCTGGAAAAGGGAAGATACAACCTCATCAATGGCATTCCTACAAAAGAAAAGTTAAACTGATTAATCTAGTCAATGAAGATTTTATTCAGGTCTAAGTATCTCTGAGGTCTTGGGGGAACAACTTGTTTATTTTTCTATTCATTGTGACAAACGCTTGACTACCTCTGAGTTTTTGCTGTTGATATTAACAATTTCTGTTTCAGACTTCTATGCTACTGCTTTAGAAACAATGGGGCCTTTTCAGTCAAAAAATATCAGCGGAACAGTAATACTTATTTACAACCTCATCTCAAACTTGCTTCACTCAAGATAGAATGGGACATCAGCAATTGTTCACAAACTACAGGTTTGGATAAACCTAAATGGTTTTGAACAGCAGTGAGGCATCCAGAGCGGAGATGATGCACATTGGAAAAAAATAAGAGTAACTCCAGTAGTTAAGATAGTAGTAGGCTGTTTTTCTCTTACAGATGAGCTATTAGAGGTTGCATGGTCATATACATGTCAGTTTAGATCTGCATTCAAAGCAGACTTTTGGCTGTGGTACCCCACGTTTGCCCGTATGCAGGAGTGACTGAAGAGATTGTCTCACACCTACAAGGTCAGGATGCTCAGACACTATACTTTGCTCTTACCTTTTTATTCCCTCTCACACACACTGTATATATACATACACGTGCTAGATCTGCACTATCTACTGGTCTCCCGACCCAGCTGTATATGAAGTTAAGTCTTCTGTAAAAGAGTTAGCATTAGCTAAAATAAAATCTAGGACTTTCAAGTCTTATTACTTCTCGAAAAAAAAAAAATCTCAAAGAATTAAATATTCAAGGAAACAGAGATAATGTCCTTTTTAGAAATGCATAAAGGAAGAAGAATCATTGCAGGGTGGGGGAAAAAATAGCATGCCTATTTGGAAGGGAAACTATTAAAGTAAACAAGACACTCTCATTACAAAAGTATGCGAACAATGGTTAGTTTCACTTTAGTGAACTTTCAAAAGACTGGCTGTACTCATAATACAAGGTGTACCAGCCTTAGAAAGCCATCCATCAAACAAGGCAAGCTCAAGATTTTTGCATTTGTTAGTTGAGCTTTTTGACTTCAGCTGCACACTTCTGAATCAGAATCTGGTTTTAGCCTGGATCTACAACCTTTAAGGTTGAATATAATGTCCTGCAACCCACCACTCCATCCCCCCACACCTCCTGCTTTCATAATATACTCTTCACTTTTACTTGCGACTGGACAAATACTCTGCAGCACACATTTCTGGCTCCCAAGGAAAACATTAGGGAGTGGGCGTGCTTCCTTAAGATTGTATTGTGCTTAAAGATAAGCCAAGCAGAAAACAAAGAGCACATTATAAGCAACTGGAATAGTGGCTTCTGAAGTTTCCAACACTTAAATAAGTTTAAAGTATAGTGGATATTAATGACAAACACTTTTTTGGTTAACACCTGTACCATTGCTTTTCACTGGATGAATTGGCAGGGGACAGACCTTTCTGATAATGATGCATTTAGCCAAGGCCATGCTTATGATACTAAGCAGTGAGGTGAAAATCAGTGATATTGTAGCACGTGTCTACTGTACGAAATACAGCCTAGAATAGGAATATACAGGTACATTTACTTAGGTAAGTGAGACACCAGGTTTATTACTTTTCAGTGCAGACCAGAGCTCCAGAAAGCCTTCCAAGAAACTGATCCATTGAAATGGAACAGTAGGTAGGTGAGATGGGTTAGACAAGACATGCTCTAAAATCAAAGCACATCATTCACTTATATTGCATAGTCATTATAAAGGAAGCCTTGCAAGCCTTTTTTAAAAAAGAAAGGCCACACCAAAAAACTCTGATGTTTGCAAAAAGCTTCTGACAGTTGGCAAGCAGAGCATCTTTGAGTTAGAAAGAGCCCTTTTCTTTGTCTCAAATTCTTTTCTGTTCACATTGATATAAATTCTTTAAAATCTCCATTTCCTTTCTCTAGTCTGCCAAAATAGCTATTAAATGCAAAGGTGGTTGATTAAGGTCTCAAAGGAACACAAAGTTTGGCATGATTTTAGTTTTAAGTGATAGACTCTGCAAGTTAAACCATTTGTTTTAAATTCCATTATCTGAAATACACTACCTTAGAACAGCTTGTAACACAAGGGGAAGATAAAGAACAGTGATTTGGAAAAGAGAATTCTCCACCTTTGAAGACTACATTCAGATCTGTTATTTGGAAAAGGAAAAATCTTCTCCTACCTTTCCATTGCAGTTTATTTTTTAAACAGTTCATAAATGGAAACCACGAGGGACAAAATGGAGGACAAAAAAAGTAGCTTAATAATTTGGTTACATACCTTTGAATGCTCAAAATACATCTTGTAATTCAGGTAATTATACATCGGATAATCCACAAAGACACTGTTTTGGGCATATTACGGGGGTAATATTGTCACAAGAAAGATTGAGAACAACTGGCACGGTGTAATATGCGTTTTTTTTGCAGCCTGCCAATAAGCAAAGCGGGGAAAGACCCAAAAAATCCCATTTAAAATTAATGGCATAGGAAATTTAAAATGTCATGAATTTAACTGTATTAGAAGGAAAAACATTTCTTAAAACTTATGTTTCTAATGTCTACTAGACAGAGTAAAATACTGATTTTGAGAGGCAAGATATCACAGAGAACATGCGAAGGAAAGCACTAGCATTAGAAGCAAACCAGTTTTTCCTAACTCCACCAAAACTGCATTGAGTCCAAACACTTATCACAGGCAATCTAGGAAGAACCTTTCTTACCACCACACATCAATTCTCTTACAAAGGTCAGAATCACTGCCAGGATACTGAATGTTGGATCTATCATTTTCAGCAGAAAACCCTGAAGAAAACGCAGCTACGTAAAAGAGTGCTTTGATTTGGTTAGGTTTTGAGCTTTCTAATGACACGACAAACTTTCTTCTTTCGCATCTGAAAATCTCTTCTAATTTCATCCTTCTAGTTGACCTCCCATACTCCTAATTCCAATCAATGTTTATTTGTTTCCCCAAAAGCATCAGTGTTTACAGTGATCATATGAGAACCTCAGGATTTATTAGAAGAAACATCTTCTACAGCTCATTCTTACAAAAACCTTGAAAAAACACTATAAAAACTGTGGTTTAGATCTTTAAGTATAATAAAAAGGATCTAAGACTTCGTCTGGTGTAACACCGGGCTAAATATTAGAGATAGGGAGGATGGACAAGATGTTTTATATATTCATGTTGAGCAATGCTGAACTGCAGAATTCATTTTTATCCTCAGAGGAGATAACATTAACTACTGCACTGAGCACTTTAGATCCTTATCATGCCATAATGTAATGTCCTGGCAAAATAAATAGTACCCTTTCAATAAGTACTCCTTCTGGGAACACACATAAGAATTGAAGTGATTATAAAGCAATTAAATATTTAAATCTAGTGTTCTGAGATTGTTTTGGTATTTCTTGTGTCAGTAAGAATTGCTCTGAGCTATTGAAAAATCTGGATTAGAGACAGGATATGAAAGAAAATCTATTTTGCAAACAAAGGCCAGGCTGGGATTTGCCGCAGCATGAAACTAGCCAAAATACTTCCAAAACTCACCTTGAAAGAAAATTGAGATCTGTCTGTCTGAGGAAAAGGATGAAAACTTGGTCTGCTTGCTACACACAGCCCAAACTCTCACCCCACATCCCCTGTATTTTCATGCACCATGACAGCAATTTAGACCCCAAACACTCTTCTGAGTAACAGACCTTCCCAATTTCCCTCTGCAGGAATAGTCAGGGCCTTGTATCCTCCAGGAGATCTACGGACAAGTTCGAGTCAGTTTCTGTAACACACCTGGTCAGATATGGCAGAGAATTTAAAGGCATGGCATGTGTGCACCTCCTCTGCAGAGAAAAAGTTCTTTGTTCAAAGCTTGCTGCCTCTTCTTCCTCTCTTCAGTTATCTTCACGTAGCTTTAAGTTATGGTGTATGTGCTCTTTGCACATTTCTTCAGCTTAAATATATATATATACACACACACAGACCTGGCTGTAAGCCAGGTCTTAAATTAATAATGAGATTTGTATTAAAAGCAGCAGCCTGCCATCTAGATTCTAGTTTCTATGGCCCTGCAATGTGTAGTACAGCCATAAGTAAGCTACTTTTGGTTTGCACCGTTGTCTTATTTCATAGGACTAAGACACAAAGCTGAATATCCCTTTTGTGCCTTGATACAGGGGCTTCATTTTGCTGCCTATTTATTCCATGGCCCAGAGCAACACAAAAACGGTGAAAAGCAGATACATGGATTAAACTCACAGCGTGGAAAGGGAAGTTTGGAGCAAGATCAACTCAAGGGATGCTTTAAGGAAGCAAGAAGGAATGATCAAACTATGTAACTTCCTCAAGAGTTACTTTGTTAGTCTTGTCATGCCTTGGTGAACATGAGGTATTAAAAAGAGATACCTCTTTTTAACATAGGAACAGATTCCAGGCAAAATTATCCCAAATGAGCCTCTGCACATGGCAGGCTTCACAGCTCTGCACTCCTGCTCCTCCCACATGGGCAGCTTCAGTTAAAAATTAAAAATAAAAAAACACCTCCAAACCTCCTCCTCAATTGTCGCTGCCAAGTTTTTTAAGGTGTTATGCTAACAGCATGGCATCTCCTACCACACTAGGAATCAGGCCTTTAGACATGTAAAACAGAAAGTTCTAGACTAAGTGACAACTGCTTCTGGGAAGAACCTCTGAGACTGGGGTAGAGAGAAACAGCAGCGGTGATTTCTGTGTGTAAATCCAGGCAGCTTCATTCTTTTTCCCATGCATGCCTACAGAAGTCTCTGTCCACATTCTCAGCTTTTTACAGAGTGATGAGAAGGAAAGGAGAGAGGATTACGTTTGCAATTCTCTTCTGCAGAAGAATTTTAGGAGTTCAGACAAATATCCATTAGAAACAAGCCAATAGTTTGATTTGCCTCATCATTGGGAAGGAAAAGAAATTGAAACGTCCTAGATCTTTGTGAGGTCTCAGCATCTCCCGAGCTTTCCGAATAACCGAACCTGAAAGACATGGGTGTCACAAATAGCTTGCATATTTTTCTGTTTACTCATAGAAAGTACAGACCACAGGAGCAAGTTGAAGTCCTGCTTTTTCTTTACCCAATTTTTCAAATGAAGCAAAAATTCTCTTTCCAAGGTGAATAAACTTAAGCCGTAAGTAAAGTCCTGCTTAAATATTGACACAGAACAGTATATTCTCTACTACCCACTGTTTAGTTAGCAATTAAAGTATTAGATAACGAGGCACATGTACACAGCTGGATGGAGAAACCTCAAATTTCTGAACAGTGTCCCAGTTTCAAGAGTCGGCATGGAATCAGAATGACCCGTATCTTGCCACTGCTAACATATTTAGATTAAGTACATAGATACCAAATTCCTTGCATGATTTATTGACTATGTAATGCTGATTTTCATACCCATTCAATTTGTACAGTCTCATTTTTTGCTAGGTACTGTATGAAGCAACTTATCAAGCATATGACAATATTGGAGACGAACAGGGTCGTTGGTTTATTCTTGGTTTCCCCCCAGCCCCGAGAATAACCTGTGATTGTCCCAGTAACCGGGCAAAGCACATGCTTTACTTTGCAGATCAATAGGCAGAGGACTCGACCAAGATGTTGGACTACAGAGTGAGGCCTTGGTCCCAGGGCACCTTCTAAAACCCAAGCCCTTTTCAGAGGTTCCTACTTTCATGCCCCAAACATGCACAAGCCTTCCCTGCACTCTTGTTCATTGCCCACCACTTGGACTGGTGCAGAAATGTGTGATGCTATGCTGCCAACTGTGCTAGCGCAGTGATAAAGTTAGAAAATTGAAAGCAAGAAGAAGGTGCAACTGTTGTACAGGTCTATTTCTGCAGAATGGGATTCTCAAGGAGCCCTGACAGGAGTGAGGTACCTATACTCCCCTCAAATGCAAAGGGAACAGCTGATCTGATGCTTCACTACAACATTTAAAAAAAAAAATTCAGAATAATTCACCCAATACTCTCATCCTTAAACCATTTGAGAATCAACATCAGAATATAACAATGCACTGAAGCTCTATTTCACGAGCTATTACTCAAAGAATGGCAGCAAAGTTATAGTTAAAAATGACATATTTAGCCATAGTCACACTGATGAGGAGAGACGGTTGTAAATAACGTTTATGCCCTGACAAAAATAAGGTTCTTAAATAATGTTCTTTCAGTGCTATTGAAAAAGCTAGCTTGCAGCTTGGAACACACTGAGTTTCTGACTCATTCCTGTGAAAACTCAGAATAATTATTTTAAAAATTAACCAAACACAGGTTTGCATAACAGAAATCATTGAAGTATACAATTCCCCAAATACAGCTGTGAGGTCAGGAGGTCAGACACGCTCCCACTCACTTCCCTCGCTATATACTGACATATCTGTACCAAATTACACAGCAAAGTGAGCACATAAGACTGTTTGATTATCAGTTGAGCATTTCACCAGAATTGTAGTGTTTAATAGGTTTGCGCAAGTCTTGGGATATGATGAGAGGCGGAGAGACTTGCTTAACGTGCTTGTGTGGTGCACAAGCCTTTATGGGGTAGGCTTAGGGGACAGAATGACTGACTGCATGGGCCTTGCTGCCTGCAGCAGAAACGTCTGGTCCTCGAGGGAACATAAATTTATTGTTCTTGTTTTCATATCCATTTGTCACAGCAAAGAATGTACACGGCCTCCTCCCAGCGCAGTTCAAAGCTACATGGACTGGCTGTGGTGCACTGGGGCTGCTACAATAAAGTTGGAATCGTTAATTCTCTGAACTCTGCGTTCACTTAAATAATTTGTGAAAAAGATCCATCACAAAATAAGAAGTTAGAGTGTATGGTCCTATTTAACAGCATGTCTTCCTTAGGCTAGCATGAATTTCACAAAGCAGCACTTCAGGTATAACCAGCGACTAAAGGTAACACAGCACAGGATCAAAACCTGGTTTCTTCAGGACAGAATTGGGCTTTCTGATGAGGAAAGTACCTTGCAGCAAGTGGGGGAGCACTTGAAAAGGGGCAATAAATGCTCCTCTACAGCTACGAAGGATGTGCTTTTGTTCTGCCCCTCCAGGAGCCCTGAAGCTCAGGGGCAGCTCTCACACAGTCTGCTCACCCTTAATCTTTCTTCAGTGCAGCAACACTTATTACACTTAATTAAAATCATCTACAAGCTACAGGGGTAGTCAGAGCAGATCTTTCAAGGTCCTTTGTGAGCTCATTTCTGGCAAAGCCCCCATCCCAGGATACAGGGCTGAACGCTACTTTGACCTGGTAGCTCCTCACAGGACCACGGCTCTGAGAGCAGCACTACTCCCTTGTCACCTACAAAGGGGACACATGAAGCAGCAGAATGAGCATTTCAAGCACGGCCCACATGCATGGCTGGCTCTTCCCAAAAGCAGTGGCCCCGGCCTGGCTTTGACAAGCTTCCTTTGCCATGACAAAGCAGCAGCGCCGCCCAGGACAGGGTGACTTGCCTGCTCCCAGTGCCCCACTGCCTCTCCCACAGCCAGCAGCAGGCTAGTTAGACACTTTGTAAGAGCCCAGCCAAGAAAGCCATTCGCAGGTATGTGCCCTAGCAGTGGATCCCCAATCCTCCATGTCCCCATACCTCCTGTCCCCAGCAGGGACAAATCCCTACACTGTACAAAGCCCTGGTGATGCAGTTTGTCACACTGACACAAAGAACACTGACTTTCCCTCTAGATGCTGTGTCGGCAGGAATAGTCAATACAAAGGGTTTGAATCCGCTCTCCATCCTCCCAGTGAGGATCAATAATAATTTAATTGGAATATAACAAGCCATTAAAGCCAGGATCAAGATGGCAGGATGTATATAACAGAAAAAGCAAAACATGAAATTAAATACAGTCTACAATTTATAATTGTTTGACAGCTCATCTTTGGATGAGCTCTAGGCATCCTAACCTGTGAAAACATATTTGTATGTATTACTAGAAACCATGTCACAGCATTAGGTGCAAGCTTATAACAGAACACAACCATAAATTACAAAGAGATTGATAAAAACCTGACTTAAGAGAGAAACAGATCCAAACGATACCTGACTACTTGTAAATTCTGACTAGCTGCAATGACGCTTACCTGGCCATATCAACATTTATAACCCCATCCCTCAGAGAGGGATCAGATGAGCTATATCCAAAGATCATTTGCTATCTATCACAGTTTCACAGAACAGCTTGGTGACTAACTACAGCCGCTGCTATTGCAGTAGTAAGCCAGCTGCCACAGTGGCCAACCCTCAGCGACTATCAAACACAAAATTCAGTTTTACTTCAGCACTAGTTAAAAGAATAAACTGATAGGAGCTTTGAAACATCGTACTATTGCTACACAAGAAGAAAAGAAGATCTATATTTATATAGCTGTCATAAGAAAATACATATTTACATAGCTTGCTTAAGTTATCGTTAAAGATGGGAGCGACAAGAGGGTTTGATCACTTCACCGATATGAATATATAAAGTTATCAGACATTACGATTTTTACCTTCCACATCCCAGAGTACTTTTTTTCCAGCCCTGTGCCTCAGCAATACCTCACACTTAACAGAAATAAATACTTCTACACAACATTTCAAGGGTCCTTCCCAAACGGGCGCCACGAAGCCGAGCTACTCAGTCCCCCAAACGAGCCCTCTGCCAAGCACCTACTCAGTGTCAACAAAGCAAGGCAAGATAAAAGCATCACGGCACAGGCCAGCAAGCCCAGCAGAAAAAGCAGCTTAGGCAAACAGAGACCAAGCTCTCAAGAGCTGAAGCACCACCTCAAGGATGCAGAGACTTGCAACACGCTCACATGAGGGCCCCGGGACCGGCGGGCACACTCACCTCTCAGGCAGCTGAACATGGTCCAGTACAAGGCAGAGCCAGTCCCAGTGCAGATGTGAGCCAGGGGTCCAGAGCCCCCTCCTCCAGGTGACCCCTCCAACATGAGGCCCTGCTTTCATCCCTGCTGGCACACAGCCAGCACGCTTCAAATCTTCCAGCCCATAAGGCCAAGGCCAAGTTCCGCTGTGAAACAGGAGAAAACAAGAACAACAAAAGAGACTGATCAGCTCAAGGAGAAAGGTCGGGAATCATGGCACAGAGGTTGGAGTGACCCCAGGAAATGGAGGCCCTTGCTGCCAGCAGAGGACCAACAGCCACAAGCTGCACCAGGTAGCCCTGCCAGTGGCGTGTGCCCCTCGCTCAGCTGGCCTTTACTTCATTACCTTCATAACAGCATCACTTCAGCATGCAGGTGGAAAGACCCTATGCACACTGCAGTGTCCTCCTCAGGGTGCAGGACACAGGTATGCACCCCCTCTGTCCCACAGCCCAGCTTCCACAACAACCCCTAGCTCACTTCTCAAGCTGTGGCTTCACACAGCCATAAGCAGGCTCAAAACAGCACTGCTACCAAACAGAAGGGTCCCCTGCTCCAGGAATGCCTCAGTGATTCCCCCACACCTTCCCTTCAGGCAAACAACCCAACAAAGGCCATTCCTTGAGCAGGTTTAGGCTGCAAACTCACCTGCTCTCCTCCTAGGCTATATTTCTGAAGGCTTCACACAGCCTCAGCCTGAGACAGCTACCACCACTCCTCAAGAGCCACTACTAAACCTTACCTCCTGTGTCCCAGCACCACAGCAAGGCAGTGCCCCCACGGAGGCAGCCCTAAGCCAGCAACCACCCATCTGCAGCCCTTCTGCAATCACCAAACCACACAACTCAGTGCACCTGCTCCACCTTATCACCAAAATCCCCACCAAGCGGTGGCTGCTCTCTGCAGAGGCTTTTCACAAAAATTTTAAATAGCTTTCATTTGTTCTTTATTTTATATTTTTTTAAGAATGTAGCTGAGAAATGCTTCTTCTGAATAACAAATGAAGTAAAAGTAGACCTCTCTGTTGGTCTCTGGCATTTCAAGTTTCCTACATAAAAGCATCAGCAAAACAGCTGCAACCCAGGAAAATGAAAGACACACCAACCTCTAAATATTCCTAATTACACAACAGACCCTATTAAAGACCCTAGGAACAAGCATCTATTCTGAACACAACCTCATCCTGCTTTCAGCAAATACTTTTGGTATCCACGTTGCTTTGGAGCAGCACGCTGAGCTGGTGTTTCTCATTTGACTAATAGTAACAGATGTAATGACAGCTTTAGCATGTGAAAGATAGGTACACATGGGAGAAAAATCTAATAATGAGGAGAAATAAAGGGTGTGACAAGGAGTTCACAAAATCACTTTTAACTATGGTTTAAAGCTCATATAGGGGAATATTATCAAACACTACAGCATGGCAACTATGGTCCCTGAATATACAGATTGCCTCTGAGAGCATTAAGTCAGACTGGCACCAAGGCCTGATTATACCACCTGGAAGACATCAGTAGATTGGCACTTGTTGGTTTTGATCTTTTTTTCTCCCAATTAGCCATTTTCAGGAAAGACATCAACATAATTTTGCTTACAGAATCATAGATGCAAGAAAGACTTTACATGTGATCTAACATCAGTAGGTGTTGAACTGTTCCTCAAACCCTGCACATTTAAAAGCTAGTTTAAAAATGTCTCTAAAAAACAATAATCTCACCTCCCCTGAACTATTACAAAATGTACAGGTCTCCTGTTAGGCTGTCTTCCAATAGCAAAAGCTTGGAGAAGATCTTAAAATCTATTATGCTCAAGGTTATAATCAAAACTATGAAGTAAAGATTTGCTTATTACTTGATATCTTCACAGCAGAGGAAAATCCTGAACGCCAAATATACAATCTATATTAAAGACGGCTTTTATTTTTAGGACAGAATTAGTCTGCAATAATATGGCCATAGACAGAAACCATAACAGCCACTTAATCCTGCTTTAGACACACAACGTAGGAGGGCACAGCTGGTACTGAGTAAAGTACATTTCCCAGATTCAGCGTGCATGTATTGATGCAATCTTCTTGGTTATTCATTTATATTATTTTATTCATTCATACCTGCTGATGCTCTCATTTACCTTGATAATTCAGACACTTAAAATGTTGGGCTTCCAGAGATCCCCTCCAACCTCAACCATTTGGTGATTCTTTAGTTTAATATGACCTCAGGAAAGAATCCTTGCCTTGCACATCTGATAGCTGATCAATACAATAATGGTATGGGCATACATATTTCAACGGAGTACAAGTGAGGGCTTGTTCTATAGCTTTGGGATATGGGTGGTAAAATATTTTCTTTTTTTTTTTTTTTTTTTTATTGTTGGTGATTCTGGCTAAAGGAACACAGATTTACCAGACTGGAATTGGGATCTCAGCTTTCGGCCATTTGACAGGTAACTAGCTTTGAAAAGAATGCTTATTTAGGAGTAGAACAAACTCACTGATTGCCCAAATGAATGCTTCAGATAATAAAGTATTTGACAGATTTAATTTACCTGAACTTAGAGAACCCATGGGCAGATTACAACCTGACTGGATGTTCTCATTATTAAAAACAGGCCAGAATTTCTACTCTGACATTTCTCTTTTTCCCTTCTTTCACCAACTGTTCATAGAGCTGCTCAATGCTCTGTCCTAAGGCCGTTTCATCTGGCACTGACTTGTAAACACAGAGCTGCTCCCCACCCCATCTCCCCAGCAGTATTTTCCAGACACTGCGACCAGTTCTTCTGCCCCGCTCAGACCAATACCACCAGGTGTTTGGGGCAGCCTTGGGGACCACCCCTCAACATGGCTTGAGACCAAGCACACGAAGGTTATCTACAGTAACCTTCTCCAGTGGCAGCGAAACTGTTGTCGAGGCCAAGGCCCTCTTTTCCGCTCATGTGCCTGACATCTCCCACCCCTTTGATAGCACCTGATTTAAAAATTGACACAACTGCTCTCTGAGTTGTTCATATTCAGCAAAAGGAGCAATTATATTTCTCTATATTTTTCCTATTTTTTTCCAAAATTAATCTTCTGTTATTATTACAAGACAAAATTATCGACATTAATCCCTTCCTCATTATCACTTCAACACCTGTTGCAATCAGCCAGGAGTACTGCACTCACATTTTTCTCTCTTCTTTTCAGGGAGCTGGGCAAGCACCTGCAATGCAAGCAAGGCAAATGCAAAACATAGCTTCTGATGAAGCCAATGTCTTTAAAGGTTGTTTTTCTAAATGTTCAGAGATGGTAAGAATTCAGCTCTCTTAGCGTGTGAGTGCCAAAAAAGTGGAAACAAGGCCAAAGTGAATTCTATTCAAAATCCAAATAAATAATCATGGAATATTTTGGCAGATATTTGCCATGTCTAGTTCATATCTACATTTGATCTGTGATCATTTCACATTGCCAAACTGATGAGAGACTCCTGCTGTCTACAACATTGTCCAGGAACACATCTTCATAATACAGAATTTGGAAGGTGACTTGAAAATAAGACAGACAGAAAGACAGAAAGAACTCTCCAGAATTAATTGAAAACCATTAAAATTTATTTGTCTGTATTTGCTATGGAGCTTTTCCTCCTTGGCACAATTTTGGCATAAGCATCATTTGCACTGGCGTGGAGATGGGACCAGGCAGGTAATCCAGGGCTGTAGGATGTCCTGCTTGCCCTGAATGCATTCCTGTTCATGAGGAGATACCCACTCCATGGCCATGGGTGTGGGGGGTCTTGCTTGACATAGGGCAGTCAAGATACCTAAAATCCCTTTCTCACAAACCATCTCCTTCTCATTTACACAGAAGACACTAAAATAATACTGCTGGTAAAGAATAAGCAAGATGTGTATACAGAACATACCTTATCCTCCAAAGAATGATTTATAGTACAGATAGGGTGTAGTGACTCAGAGCAAGGAGATAACCTTTCCCCTTCTACTTTAAAACATGCTAGCTCCAACTCATTCTCATAGCCGTGATTACCTTAGAGTAATTAAATTGTTCGGCAGTAGTTAAAACAAGGACAACTTCTTCAAGCTGGAAATCTGCTTTATATCCTTAACCACTTAGTTTTGCAATTACAGTCGACTGGCATCACTTGTTTTACTTGTTAACACCACCTGATCTCAGCGTGTACGCCAGGTTATCAAAAAAAATTAAAAATAAAATAAATAAATAAAAATGCAGTCATGACTAAATTACTTTGGAGGCCTATTTAAATTTGCAGAGTCCTCAGCAGAGTTACTGCATTGCTGCTGGCAGAGAGCAGGATGCCTCATCCAGGAGCTGTGCACTGGCTCCTTTTAGGCTCATGAGGTTGCTGACATTTTTGCTGCGTTATGTGCCAAGTTCATATTATTATATCTGTAATTTTTTTTAAAAAAGTCATAGGTATCCAGATATCCTGCTAGTCATGATTTGAAAGTGAACATCCCATGAGAAGAATTTATCTAAAGGCTGTTCTAATAACTTAGCAATAATTTAAATTTTTGGAGTGTTTTTTGCATGTAGCTCTTACAACATCAGTGTTGAAACTACATTTTTTATAAATTCATTTTCCTCTTTATCTAAAACAAAATGTTCTATGCTGATCAAATTGAAGAGCCAGTCTTTTCAGATACAAACAAGATGCTGCTATGCTGTGTGTGAAGATTACCCCTATGCAGAGAAGGCAATGCCTCCAGGCAATTAATTCCATCCTTATCAATTAGCTGTTGGGGTGGAAGGAATTTTATCTGGTAGAAATTGGAATGGGAGCTGCTCTGAAAACTTGGAATATTTTGCTAATTGAGCTCACAGTAGGGACACTACTGTGTGTATACAAGACCTCAAACCACTTGAATAACTCCTCTGCCGAAATGTAAATAAAACACCACAAAAAATGTCTAACAAGTTCATGAATGTTTATATTAACTTAATTAGATCTCAGTTTTAGGATGAAGTTAAGAGCCTAACAACATAGATAAAAGAATAAGCTCTCATCCAGTGAAAAAGTCATCTAAATATTTCTTTACGCCATATCTTTCAGTAAGTCTCATTAGAGGAGCTGAGAAGAAAATAACTTCTCTACTAAAGCCACTATTCAGATATGGCAGTAACGGCAATGGTGTTCTGGTAATACATCGTGTTCTTGTGGACCCTGTAAAACTTAGGAAAAGATGGAGAATTTCTTGTGCTCTTTGGCTATCTGCAGATCGAAGTGACAGATGTAACAGCAGCATATGATATTGGTCAAAGAAAGCTAGACTCAAGTGGGTGCTTTTCACTGCCTGCCAAAATGCAGCAGCCTTGAAATGTTCCTGTAAGAGGAAGATTTAGAAGTGTCTCTGATTCCCACTGTTCCAGCTGCTTCTCAGGCTTATGGCTTCAAACTACAATCCAGCTGCTGGTATTTTCATTCCAATTAAGTTCTGAGTGTTTTTTAAACAAAATATTTTCATAGAGTGACTATTAAGAGATTTCATCATGGTCTGATTTCAAACAGCAAACGCTTACTGAATTGTTGAGACGGAGTCTGAGAGATGAAGAAACGTATGTTTGGAGATTATAAAAATGCTAAAAGGATTTAACTTGGCAGGCAGAAGCTTGAGAGCTAAATTTGACTCAAGGGATGCCAAAGTATTGAAGGCTGTGATAAACAGTAACCCAGACCTCCTCTGTAAGCTGTCCATTAATAAGGGACCTGAGGGACACATTATAAAATTAATAATTGACAAATTTAAAACATGCATGCAGAGTCCAGGTTATATGGTCAACACAGTAGCTGTCTTTAGAAGATCATATTGCAGAGGCACTGGAAGGTGGTTATTTGTTCTAAAACAAAACTGAGATTCATTTTTAAGGAAGCCAAGTGGCAGCCAGTCTGGCCAGGAGGAAAGCTGCGTGCTCCTGCAGCCAGCAGCATTGACGTGGGTCAGGTACACGTGACTTGGGGAGCTTCAGCGAGAACGGGGGTCCCTTTGGGGGAAAAGAGCAAATGTGAGAGAATGCACTTTTACCCCATCAGCTGCTTCTTCCTCTGATGCTGCTGCTGTAGGAAGAGCAGCTGTGGGTGCCTGGCGCTACACTGGGGAACAGAGAAGGTGTTCACAGAGAAGAAGGTGTATATTATAAACAACATTCTTCTCAAGGACTTGGTTTTGGACTTTTAGTGCCTTTTTCCAAAGCCTTTCAGCAGCCATTCTGTGGAGAGACAGCAGACATGCTTACCATATCATACCAGTTACCACAAGATTCCAGGAGAAACCAACTCTTAAATCTATTAAATCTGAGAGCCAGTAATTGCTGCAGCAGGGCAGCTCCTTTCTGTAACTCCTGACTGTGACGCCCAGAGCCACGTGAGCTAGGACACAGCATGGCTGTCTGCTCTGGAGCATCTTCCACACAGCTGGGGGCATTGTGTTTCTGTAGGGGTGGCTGAATATTTAAAAGAGGTCAACACATTCCTTTCATGTGAAGCTTCTCTGTAACTAATTATTATCATGAAATGGCCAAGTACACGGGTGATAAATACACAGTGATAATTTCCTGCAGATTGATGGTCTCGGTATTTAAAATGCTCACAGCCATCTACACGCATGTGGCCATTCCACCTTCAGGAAAAGTTTACTGTACGTGATGCATGTTTTTCAACATAGTGTGGTAAGAACCAAGCGTTGCACCCTTCAAATCTTCTTTGCCTTTCAAAGAATAGCACAAAATGGGGATATTGAGATGGAAACAACTTCCTTACTGCTTCACTCCAGCACAGTAAGAAGCTTAACCATGGAGCTTCTGGCAAAAGGCTGACTTCCAGCGGCATCACACATACCGAGATTTTGCTGAGCAAGATCCTTGTTACTTTTTGAAGTTGTCTTGATTACTTGCTCCATAGCAGATTCAAAACAGAACTACAGATAAAGATGGGATTATAATGAGTAATAAATTTTCAAGCATAACTATTGACCTTTCATGACTATCAACCACAGAACTAGGTGCCAGAAACACCAAAAGATTTATTAAGTGACCTAACACATAGATCAAGAAAAAAACAAAGATGTTTTGTCACTGTTGTTTTCCAACTTTCCTTGTTCATTTTGGAAGTTGAGTCTGACCTTTCATTGTCAGAAAAGTGTCGGTTTATTTCCATTGGGTTTAAAACCTGTTGGGATATCCCTTCCCCAGTGTGTGCACAAATATATTCTTGATCTCCTATATAAATTCAACTCAGTATATGTAGCCAGCATAAGGTGCACAGGCACTAATATTTCCGTATCTTTCCCTTTTGTACTATATGAGGAGTACATTTTAGTTTACACATGCTTCTAACTGCAACAGATATAGCAACAGCAACAACGTTATTGACACTGCATTTGTTAATGCGTCTAACCTCAAAGAATACTAAGCATTTCTGCTCAAAGGTTATATGATGGATGGAAGAATAAAACCTCAAAATGCTTGGAAATCATTACATGACTATTGAAGCTAATTTGAGGAAAAATAATTGCATTCACTACTACTAGTAGTAGTAGTGAAAGTAGTAATTCTAATACTAATGTTACTTTCACTCTTTGGTATTTTTCTGGAAGTTGCTGGGGTATGGGTGTACACAGAAACACGGTGGAAATCAAGAAATCCAAAGCTATTTAAGAAAGTGTTTACAAATTCAGCGTGCAGCTTTGACATGTTGGGATCATATCTTTGCTATGAATGAATTAGGCAGGAATGTTCCCCCCCAAAAGGAACATGCCATTCATGCCTGCTGTTCCACTCGGAGTGAAAGCAGACATTGCGCCTGCAGAAACCATAAAAACGTAGTGACTTCCCCCTTCGTCATTTGGTGTTCCTTTTACCCCCACTTTTACCCCAGGAGGGAAAGCAAACCCCTAGCTCTGAAATGGCAAAGAGATTCTTGGCCCTTTATTGCCTAAAAAATACTGTTAGAGCCTTTGTGGTTTGTTTTTGCTGACTGAAATAACCTGGAAAAACTTCCATCTTTTGTTTTCACTCCGTGCTTCTCGAAGCCCCTGCTCTAATGCTGTTTGTAAAAGATTTCACTAGCAGTATCTGGAAACTTCAGCCGAACCGACTGATTGTGCTTAATTGCATTTTGGTTTCATAAACGCGGTGCCATAAATCTACCGACTGTCAAACAGAGGGGGCTGATGAACGGAGCAGCGGCTGTCTGTAGTCGAGTTACAAAGAAGTCTCAACAAATACGCAAGCCTTTGAGGCCGTCTGTTCCCCAACTACTGATGTGGCGTGCGCTCTGGCAGGGGCTGGGCCTGCGGGTGTGAGGGCGGCAGGAGGAGGCTCCACAGGAGAGACAGCAGGCCCAGGGCTACGGCAGGCAGCTAAGCATTGCTGCTCTACTTCTCATCTGCCTGCAACCGGCGAAACAAAGCGTGAGGAAAACCACAGCAGATTTTCTCTTCTTGTTTATTGCCCTAGTAAAAGGAGTTCAGCTCTCATATCATGAAACTGCGAAGCCAGGTTGTATACGTGGAAAAATAACGACCACAGGCTTTTAGAGAGGCCCAGGAATCAATGAGTTCCTCAGGGCTGGATCCGAGTGGCATCCTTTGTCTTTAGGACAGTGGGGATTGAAAGGGAGACGAGGCATGAAATTCTGGGGTGATTTTAAGACTGGTTGGAACTGCCCTGCGCGTAACTGTTGTTTCCCAATTACTAAGCCAGATGAGGATCCACAGAGTATTTGTGAACAATGATGCAAAAAGTCAAATGAGAGGAGCAAGCAAAGCACTGCCAAATACTAAGGGAAAAACTGCTTTTAACTTGCATAATAAAAACATTTCTCCTTCAGAATTTCTTCTGGTTAGTTACATTTTTATTGAATCTTCCAAAACCCTGTCATGATTACATCTATTATATGACTACCGAACATTTAAATGACATTAACATCATGATTTAGCAATCTATAGGGCTGGACCTACAAGAATTCTTATATAGATCCAGTCTTTACAGATAATTAGAGATAAACAATCCATTTCTACTGGAAAATAGCCCCAAAAGGCTACTGAATATTAAAAAACAAACCAACGGATCACACTTCATTGAACAGCTGATAAAAAAGTAGTACATCTCCTCTCCAGTGAGTAAAGTCTTAGATTACATCAGCTGAAGAAGTCTGCCATTTGCTATAACATCCATCAGGAAAAAAAGCCTTGGAAATTTTAAATGAGGTGAAAAATAGAAATATAGGAAAACAGGCAGTTTTTTTTAATTTACAATTCTTAGAAAAATTCAATTTCTTAGCAGAAACCCTTGTTTTTCCCCCAAATCTGTGATCTGAAAAATGCAAATACTTTTTCAAAAATCTTATTTAGATAGCTACTAAAGCTGGAAAGAAGAGAGTGTGGATTCATGAAAGAAAATGCTTCAGAAAAGTTGGATGCAACAGGCAAGTTACATACTTATTTCAACCCTGTTGGCAGTCCCACAGGAGATGAGCACAGAGGCACTCAGGTTGGTGGCTTCCCAGAGTTGGTGAGGAGGAAATGAGCAGTTTCACAAGGAAGCACTTTGATTTAAGAGCCAGTACCAGCTGTGCAAGGTTTCTTCCCTCACCTCATAACGTATTAGCTTTTTGCTCGCTTGCTGCTGACCATCGCTCTCCTTCTAGTTGAAGGCCTCTGCGTGTATCTTCTGCACCACTGGTATGATGTCTGCACCAAAACCATCCCTCATCCCTCACTAGTTTTGTGCAGGTAGAAATCATGCACTGTGGGCCCTGTCTTCTCCAGAAACAACAGCAGTGCTTCTAATAACTTTGGTGGCAGAAGGAGGCAGCTGCTATTGAGAAAGCTGCTACAGAAAGCTTGGGTGGAGGAAATTTATAAGTCAGGGAATACATTTTGTGTGAAGATATTCATTTTGTGTGAAGAAATTCAGTTCTCTGTCAAGGAGAGCAGGTGTGATCCAGCGAGTCAGAGTGAAGAACAAAGGTGTCCTCCTGCTGCTGCGCCTGTTTGCTCTCCGGGAAGCCTCATCAGAGGCAGGTTGCAGGGCCACGTGGCCAGCGTTTCCTCAGATGCACTGGCACTAAGCCTATGCCATGATAAACTGTTCCCAAGTGCGACTGGCACTTAGGACTTAACACATTACACTTGAAATCTTCAGGAATGATCGTCAGGGATGATGTAAGAAGATGCAACTCCATTTTCTCCAGTGGCGTCACACCTGCTCCTTCCAGACGTGGACGTAGCCCTGACCATCACTCCCATCTCAGATCCCTCACCTTCTGAATTTAGTAATATAGCAGTATTCGGCTTTCAGTTTGTGCATTTCTGTGGCAACAAACCTTTGGAAATGAAAGTAATGTATGCTGCTGAATAGACCAAAAAAATAAAAATAAAAATTACAGCTGTGGCAGGGAAACATGTCTAGACAAAATACTGCACCTTGGCTACCTTTTCCTGAGATGTCTTTAAAACAGTCCTTGGCAGTATTGATTTTTTTTTTCCCCATAAATTTTAATTCACTTTGGTTCCAGTATAACAGGCCATAGATTTCTCCAGAAAGCAGTGACACCAGGGCTCTCCGTTTGCTGCCCTGTGTCTCCATTCTCTCCCTATTGCCTCAAACAATTCAAAGGCACGATGCCATAGCAGAAGAGGAGTTGCTCCACTGCCTCAGGGAAATATTAGTCCTCCTTGGAAAGCCTCTGTGGCTTTGGAAAAGCTTGTCCAGTAATGCAGCTCTGCCAGGGGAGTCAGCCTGGTCCCACAGCACATGGTGATGGTACCGGGCTCCTCACAAACCCTCCTGAGGCACTGGCTCCTGCCCTCACTTCCATCGGGGTACTGGGTGTATTGTGCCACACCTGGTGCATCAGATATTTCCTCAAGAAATTCTGGTATTTGGAGGGGAACAACAACAACAACGATCTTCAGTCTGAACTGGAAAGAAAACATTTTAAAAGCAAAATTACTTGCAGGACTTGCGTGTCACTTTGAGTTAGCCTTACCATTCTGTTTGGACAAAAATCAAAATGCTAAATTTTTACTTTGTCTTTATATATAATCATCTCCTATTAAATAATTTCAACATAAAGTGACATCATTTCCTTCTGACAAGATAACTCTGATAGGGTCATGACATTCTGATAAGGTCAAGATACTTTATCTTTCTCAAGACACTCATACTTTAAAGTTTTTGACAAAAACTTGCAGTTTTCCACTGCCCAGGAATTCAGTCAGAAAGTCTTTGGCCAGCTGTGATAATCAAAGGCAAGCCAGA